>NC_044037.1:60675687-60990234 GCF_901765095.1 Microcaecilia unicolor
GACTAGAGAACTAGATAAATGGTATTAGCTGGATGTGGTACACTTGGATTTCAGCAAAGTGTTTGATATGTTCTCCATAGGAGGTTTGTAAACAAGATGGCCAGCCTGGAAATGGGTCCCAAGGTGGTCAATTGGATTAAAAAAAATTGGTTGGTTGACTGACAACAAAGGGTAATGATAAAAGGTGCTCATTCAGCAGACAGAAAAATGAGTAGTGGAGTACCTCAGGTGTAGGTCCTGGAGCCCATTCTGTTTGATGTCTTTGTGATTGATATCTTTGAATGATTAGAAAGGAAATTTTACATTTTTTGCATTTGACCTTAGAATTTGTTACAGGGTTGATATCCCAGAAGAAGTAGGCAAAATGAGTAGAGATCAACAATAACTAGAGGTTTGGTCAAATGCTTTACAACATAGTAACATAGTAGATGACGGCAGAAAAAGACCTGCACGGTCCATCCAGTGTGCCCAACAAGATAAACTCATGTGTGCTACTTTTTGTGTATACCTTACCTTGATTTGTACCTGTCCTTTTCAGGGCACAAACCGTATAAGTCTGCCCAGCACTATCCCTGCCTCCCAACCACCAGCCCCGCCTCCCACCACCAGTTCGGGCACAGACCGTATAAGTCTGCCCAGCACTATCCCCGCCTCCCAACGACCAGTCCTGCCTCCCACCACCGGCTCTGGCACAAACCGTATAAGTCTGCCCAGCACTATCCCCGCCTCCCAACCACTAGTCCCGCCTCCCACCACTGGTTCTGGCACAGACCGTATAAGTCTGCCTAGCACTATCCCCGCCTCCCAACCACCAGTCCCGCCTCCCACCACCGGCTCTGGCACAACTGACCTTTAATCTAAATAAAGGTAGAGTTTTACACCTGAGGTGTAAAAATCCACAGTAATTGTATATGATAGAAGGGGAGAGGCTGATGAGCATGGTGTGAGAGACAAATCTTGGGGTGATAGTGTCAGGATTTCAAAGAGTTGAAGCAATGCAACAATTTTGAAGCCAGAAAGAAGCTAGGCTGCTTAGTGAGAGGCATAATGAGCAAAAAGAAAGAGGCCATAATACCCTTATACAGTGCATTGATAATGCATTACTTGGGCTCTGATGTGCAAAACTCTGGTGCTGTTCTGAATAGCGCCGTAAAAAAAAAAAAACCTGAAACAGTGCAGAAGAACAATGTCCTAATTCCCAATGTTAATGAGATGCAAATATAAGCACAGTCATAGCATTGAGAATTAGGGAGTTCAATGGAGGATTATGCTTTGGAGCGAGAAGATTGTTCTTGGTGCAAGAGCAGAACAGTTCCGTGGTAAGATCAGCTTCTGTGTGAATGCGCCTGGTAAAACAGGAAACACACATTGGCATCTCTTTTCTGCAGCCTAAATATAAGCGTTTTTATTATTTATTTATTTTTAGCTTGGATGCTTATATTTAGATGCAGGAAACAGAGCCAATGTGTGCTTTCACTTTGTGCATTATTTTATTTTTTTTAGCATTAACTCTTTAAATTTAGATGCAGGAAACAGGCACCAATGTGTGCTTTTGTTTGGGTCTGCTGTTTCTCACAACCAGCGCTTTAGGGTTTGTACAGGCTTTGTTCTGCTTCCAAAAACAGTTAAAACAAGCAGATTTTGCAGAAAGAATTACGAGCGAAGCATGAGAATCATGGGACATCCTCTCTCCCAACCCCCTAATACTTGCTCCGACCAGGTGTTATTTTTTGCAGCTGTAAGGCAGTTTTGTTTCAGGTGCTCTTTTCTGAGTATTGGGGAGGAATACAAAATGACCTCGTTAGCATGAGCTTGACTACATTAGCATGATACTTGTGTTGTTCATCTATGCACTCATTTGTTCCCATACTCCGGGCCTCTGAAAATTCTGTGCAGGTAAATGTGAGTGCTACTACGGCACGAATGGCCTCTAGCACCCGTGTTTACTTTTGAACATCGGGAACTTGGAGAACTATGTTCTATTTTGGAGGTCATATCTCACTAATCTAATCTAATCAGATTTTTCTACACTGCCAAATTCCTACTAGGGTCTGAAGTGGTTTACAATAAAATAGAATCTACAATAGAATCACAATTAAATTAAAAAAATTACAAGACAATAACCAATATTATCTAATCATAGTGCAGTCAGTAATCACAGTCAGTAAGGACATACAGACTGGAGTTGGTACAGAGGAAAGTGAATAAGAGGTCTGTATGGAAAAGAAGATGAGATTGAGGTTTTAAATATTTATACCCTAGAGCAGGACCTCTCAACCCAGTTCTTGGGGCACACCCAGCCAGTCGGGTTTTCAGGATATCCACAGTGAATATACATGAAATAGATCTGCATGCACTCCCTCCATATTGTACAAATCCATCTCATGCATATTCATTGTGGATATCTTGAAAACCTGGCTGGCTGTGTGTGCCCTGAGGATTGAGTTGCAGTGGCGTTCCTAGGGGGGCTGACACCCGGGGCGGATCGCTGATGCGCCCCACCCCCCGGGTGCAGCGCAAACCCCCCCCCGGTGAAAGGACCCCCCCGTGAAGGACCCCCCCGCTTGGGTGCACGCTGCTGGGGGGGGGGGGTGCTGCGCGCACCTGTCCGTCATTCGTTCCATGCTCCCTCTGCCCCGGAACACTGTTCCGGGGCAGAGAGAGCATGGAACGAACGACGGAGAGGTGCGCGCGGCACCCCCCCAGCGGCGTGCACCCGGGGTGGACCGCCCCCACCGCCCTCCCTAGGAACGCCACTGTTGAGTTGAGAAGCAGTACCCTAGAAGAGGGGTGAGATTAAGAAGATATGATAAAGATCTTAAAGCACCTGAAAAGAATTACTAAAGAAAAAAAATGAGGCTTTTCCAAATTAGAAGCACTAGAACAAGAGGGCATGATATGAAGTTACAGGGCAGTAGAGGCAAAAACATCAAGAATATTTTTCAAGGAAAGGATGGCAAATGCCTTGAAACAAAAAGATACAAAAAAAAAAAAAAAGCAACACTGGGCCTTCAAGACTGGGACAATTAAAATTCTTTATTGATGACCCATAAAGAATTTTAATTGTCCCAGTCTTGAAGGCCCAGGGTTGCTTTTTTTGTTTGTATACTTTCTGTGTATGCTGTATTACCCTCTCTATTTGTGCTTGAAACAAAAGGATTTCATGATCAACTACTCCTTACATAGTATTCTTTCAAAAAGCCTTTCTGTGGTGAAATAGTTTGGTACAAGATAGCATTAAGTTCTCTTTCTATTTTTATATTCAAGTTACTGCTTGAGAGGTTTGAATTTTTAGAATATCTTTAAAAAAAACTATTCAACTGCTTTTTTTAAATATTTATTTATTAAAAAACACACACACTCAAAACTTGTGGTTACTGAGGTATTTATAACCAGGTTAACTAGGTTGCAACTTTTCAGTCCTTGGCAGAGAAATGTTTGCTGGTAGTCAGGCAATTGTATTAAACAGAATGCATTTAGAAAACACAAATGAAAAGTCTCTTTGGGAAAATAAAGCACTTCAGTCGCTGGAGTCTTATAAATAGAGAAGCACTAGAACAGTTACAGGTACTTTAGAAACAGCTCCCTAAAGAAGTTCTAGTTTCTTGTTTGTTGTTGTGAGTATTAAGAATGAGAGATTATTTATTATGGAGACACTGAATTCAGTCTAGTACAAGCAAGAAAGTACTTTAGGATCTGGAACCTATTGTTTCTTCAAAATTTTAAACAATTTACAAGTTTTCTCATGTGTATTAAGTTTTCTGATGACTTTGAAGTCTATGCACTTTTTTCAGCTTGGGTTATTTCAGATATTTATCAGTTTGAAAGAAAACATTTCTTAAGGGATTTTCACACAATGGCATAGATTATGCTATTTTCTATATAGATTTAATTATATATATTTTTTATAAAGCAGTGTAGAGTACTTTTTATGTATACTGTATGATAAAGAAACCTCAGCAACACTGTGCTCATTTGACAGTTTTTAAAGTGGAAAAATATAGCACTGAGTTCCACAGGCAAAACTGCATTCGGTAACTTGTACACACTTTCAGATAGCTCCAGGGATTATGAAGGTAAATTGGTATAAAAAGTAATGTGTATTTTGTCCTATGGGATAGGTTGGCATTTCCTCAGTTTTCTAGAAGGGAATTTGTTCTTTGTTTTTGTTTTAATGATCTGACACCTCTGCAATGAAAAAATGTTCTTCCATTTTCACCTATTTCTAAATATGGCTATGCCTCCCGTGTGAGATTTCAGCACTCAGACATCAAACTTGGCAAATTTGTTGGCCAAAGGTATAACAGCAGTAACAGGAAATACATGTTGACCTCAGGTGACTTTTCACAGTTCCTATTGATTGCATAAATGGAATTGAGAGATTTGATTACAAAGTAAAATACCCATTTAGCAATCAAACTGTCATGAGTTGTCCATGCAAGAAATGAATCTGGAAGTCAATGGGACCCTTTGGGAGCCATAAGTCCAGGAAGATCAAACAGTGAATAAATGCACTGTGTCTACTTACGAAATGAGATATCAAAAAAGCAAAATCAATTTGAAATTACTCAGAGCTGTATAATCACCTCGGAAGTCAGCTGCATAATCACCTCAGTTTTCAAATTTCCTAGAGATATCATTAATGTATTTATCTATTAATGTTACCCATATACATATTAACATACCTGTGTCCAATGTATTATATCAACCATCAAGACTGGGTTTTCAGTTATTAAAATGATAGTTACCAATCCAAATAGGAAGTTTTACAATGATGCTGTTGTACTTTGATATCAGCTTTGCCATTGGAGTTAGACACATCACCTATTTTATTTGATTTTCTTAATTCTGAACAATTAATTTAATGAGGGGCCCTTTTATTAAAAAGCATTAATCACTTAGGCCTAGATTCAGTAAATGGCACCCAAAAATCTGCTAATCTACAATGGTCACTCAAAGATGAGCATCCATTATAGACTAGCATTGAGTACTGATTTCGGTGCCCAAATATGGGTGCCAGAACTTACACCTACTGATACCAGGTGTAATTCTAAGCACCAATTTGGTCAAACATCCCCTGTATTCTATAACACTGTGCTCAAATTTTAGGAATGGCCCCTGACCCACTCCTGCACCTCCCATGGCCATGCTCCCTTTTGGGATACACACTAAGAAATTTGGATGCACAATGTTATAGAACAGTATGTAGTAAAATGTACACCAAGTTTCAAATTGGTGCCAATTATTAGCACTAATTGACTTAGCCATTTAATTGGGACATATCTTGGATCAGTGCCCAATTATGGGCACCATATATAGAATTTGTGGGTTAATGCGCAGGTAATAACTTAAAACAGGCTGCCACTCATTAAACCATTAAACTCATTAAAATGAGTGATTATGTAACTTTCTTTCAAAATGATGTAAGTCAATCCTGGTTTTTGTAGGATCATATGGTGTAGTTGGGACAAATTTGAGGCCTTTTTCCAAAATATCCAGTTGGTCCTGTTTTAATTCATAACTAGATAAATTTATTATTGTGATGTTGAAAACCTGTGGGGTTGATTCCAATGGTTATATGGTCTCCATCCTTGCCCCCTCCCTCTGTATTCTGTACTGTATTGGGGTCAGAACTTTCTGATTCTTTCCTCCTGGTGTTGAGGTCCTATAATTTGTCTAAAAAAGTACACTGCTCTTGATTTTCTCTGTTAACCACTGATCAGTCATCTCTAGATGTAGAACATGGTGAAATGAATACTTCCTTAAAATCATTTCTGATTCTTTTCCATGCTCTCTTATTTATGGCTTTGGAGGTGCCTTCCCCATTGTGTGTTTTAAAAGAAAGTTATGTGTCACTCTTTTTTTCAATGAAAATGCAACACCCTATATGGACAAATCAGTTGTTAAAAATATATCATGTTGGGTTCCCCCAGGTCCTATGGATCCTGCCATTTCCACCTTTTCCCAATGTGTATTGAGCGATATGATCAGATTGGAAAACAGCAAGGAACATATTTTTCATAACATCTCAAGAAAGAAAAAGGTGCATTAAAATAATTGAGAGAAAATACTGACATCATAATAAAACCAGATGACAAAAGAGGGGGAGTAGTGATCTGGAACACTGAAAATTATGTTGCTGAAATATTATGACAACTTTCAGATACAACTTACTACTTTCTATCTCCCATAAGATGAGGATCCCACTGGAGAGATTAAGAAAGAAATTGAGTTCTGGGTGCAGTTTGGCTATGACTCTGATTTTCTGACCCAAAAGGAAAACGATTCACTACTTGTTAACAATCTGGCTACCCCTATATTATATACCTTGCTGAAAAGTCACAAAACATTAGAAAACCTTCCAGACAGACCCATTGTTTCAGCTAAGGGCTCTCTTTTAGAACCATTATCAATTTTGTAGATGTCTTTTTGAGGCTCTTTATTCCTCAAGTAAAATCTTTTGTGCATGACTCTTCACACATTATTAACCTTCTAAATGAATTTGATGGTGACAGAGGAAAACTAATCTTGGTCACCTTTGATATCGAGGTCCTGTATAGTATAATCCCTCTGGAATTATCTCTTGAAATTATTGTGCAGGTTTTGAATGATAGACCCAGAGCACATAGAGCCGCTACAGCTTTAATCATCCAGCTGGCATCTTTGGCTCTAAAGGAGAACATTTTCTGTTTTCTCAATCAGTTATATAAACAGATTAAAGGCATGGTGATGAGGGTCACTATGGCCTCTGACAGTGCCATTTTGTATGTTGCCCACTTTGAATTTAAAATTTTAAATGGACATCTGTTCCAGGAGGAGGTTTGCTTCTGGAAAAGATATACTAATGACATCCTGATGTTGTGGAGGGGTAGTCAGAAGAGGATACAGGAATTTCAGATATGGTTAAATTCATTGGATTCAAATCTCAGATTCAGTATGCACTATGCACTATGCAAATTTCTGTTTTGGATTTGTTGATCATTAAAGGTACTTATAGATTTAGCACCATCATGTTTAGGATGGCCACTGACAAGAATCAATTTTTGCATTTTGAGAGCTTCCACAACAGTTGATAGAGAGACTCCCTTATTCACAATTTAACCGGTTGCAGAGATTATGCGCTACTTTTGAAGAGTTTGACTTACAGACCACCACCATGACTAGGAGGGTTCCAGGAAAAAGGCTATCCATTACATTGCACTATCAAAGGATTGAATAGAGCAAAGGTAGTGGTCAGACAAACACTGTTATGCCAATAGATGAACAGATTGGCACTAGACATGGTATGCAGTTTTTTCATCCCTCTCCAGAGATATACAGAAGATCCTGAGAAAGAATTGGTATATATTGGAAGGATATCCATACTTCAGAGATAAGGGGTTGACAGTTGTATACACAATAGTCAATGACCACTTACCCTTCCGGAAGCTTCTAAAAACTTACCTCTTTAAGCAAGCCTATACAAATGATTTGACTTAAATTAGGAGTCCATCTGCGCTTCCCGGATCAGACTATATGACAGAACTTGAAATATGCTTCCCTACTTAATCCTTCTGAATTCATCCCTCTTCCAACCCTCATTATACATTATTCCTTAACAACAACACACTATCCCAATATACACCCTCTTCCCACTCCCTACCTCCACCTTCTTCCTCCCTTACCCATCTTACTGATCCACATTTTGTTGTCCACCTCTTCTTACACTATATTACAGTTGTTATCCAATCTGTGTTATCTTGTAAACCTGTTATATTTTGTAAGCCGCATTCAACCTGCTAATAAGTGGGAAAGCGCGGGGTATAAGTGTTACAAATAAATAAATACATGGTAAAAACATCAAAAAGATGGTTGTTCCATCATCCTTCCTGATTGTAAGAACAGATTCTGTTCCCACATCTGGTCATCATTATTGTGGGACCTGTTCTGTCTGCCCATCTTTGTTGAATAAAGCACATTTGTTTATTCCATTCCTGAGAGCCCTTTGTGCTTTATTTTAGTTCTACCCCTGATGCAGCCTGTGGGCAAAATGTGGCCACATAGGTAATCATTTTCTGGTGAAGTCTCAGGTTACATGATTGACCTAATCAATCTCCCAATCAGAAATAGTACCACTTCTCTTTTCATTATCGCAGATTGCTTTAACTCCCTCCATCTGATCAAGGCCACCTATAACATAACCCCAGAAACAAACCATGTTCCTATGGGTGTCTCTAGCATTTAGCATGCGCTAATCATTAGCATGCATTAAAAATGCTAGCGCGCCTTTGTAAAAAAATACCCTTAGGCTCTATTGTATAAGAATCTGGGTGCCCAGATGCCATTACAAGAATACCTTCTTAGCACACAGATTCTGGGCATCTAATGTTTAGCGATCTTTATAGAATTGTTC
The DNA here is from genome assembly GCF_901765095.1 of Microcaecilia unicolor. Taxonomy (NCBI): domain Eukaryota; kingdom Metazoa; phylum Chordata; class Amphibia; order Gymnophiona; family Siphonopidae; genus Microcaecilia; species Microcaecilia unicolor. Next base: position 60,684,080 of record NC_044037.1, read on the forward strand.
CCTTAGTCCCTCCTATTTAGGAAACGCTAAGTAGACCCGTGCTACCTACAAAATTGTCAGCATGTTTTATGCGCCACATTCTAACTGCAGTATACTCTCCACCCATGCCCTATCTAGTTACAGCTCCCTAATAGAAAATGCCCTCAATACATGAATTAGAAAACGCTAACTGATCACATAACCAAAAACATGTGTGCACCTGTGTGGTAGTCCTTAACCTAGACTAATTTGCATGATAACTGCCTAACACACTTTGGTAAAAGGGTTGTGTACTTATTCTCTAAAGAAGCTTCCAAAAATATCCATCACAGTCTAAGTATGTGTACTCCTAAATCACTGCAATATAAGATATCTAATTACAATATTGTTTGCTGATGTGAAAGAATATGTGAAGAAAACCAAAAATGGCTATTTTGTTTGAATTGATAACTAAAGAATGTACATGATATGATTGTAGAAAATAAACCCAGCTGTGAAATATTGTCTTTCTGGTCAGTGCTCTGCAGGAGCTGCTTATCAATTTGCTTTGATTTCTTCTATTGTGTTTTCTTTCTTTCTTTTTTTTTTTTTGTTATTAAAATGAACATTCCAGAACCCTCCTTTATAGTAAGCAACCAAATATACCATTACACCATGAGGGTAGCAGAGTATTTAGTTTGTTTTAATTAAAAGATGATGCACGCAAGAAATAACTTCTTTCTGGGAACAGTGAAGTACTATAACTGTGTTGTGGTTTTCTCTGTCTTTTGGAAGGATCGAAGTATTACAGTCTAAAGGCAATGCATGGGGCATAAATTTTATACAACAATTCAGCTAAGTTACTGTAATATAGAAGCATTAAAATTAGAGTGTCAAAGTTAAAATTTATACCAGCCATCTACTTCGATGCCAACTTGTCTTCAAATGAAGATTGGATATTGGATCGAGGCATGTGCATGCATGCTTTCCAGCAAGCAATCTTTCACAATTTATTTTCCGCTCAGTTCTCTCTTTTTTTTGTATTAAAAATAACAGCCATCAATCTTGTAATGATTTTTTGTTCCTTAGGTCACTTTCCACTTCTTTTCATATGACACTGAAATCCACAGTTGGAGTCACAGTGATGGTTTAATGGATGTATTTTAATTTCTTAAACCCATTCTTCATTTTAGTCCAGTTCCCCATATATTTTCATCTGTATTTTCTTACTCCTAGTTTGGCTTGCACTTGACCTTGAAAAAATTGTCAGTTACATCCAAATGTATTGGAACTGTGGCAAAGTAGAAAGATGTAGCCACAAGCCAGCCTATTTATATTTTGACAGCCATGTTCATTTGCTCTAAATAATTTTATCCTTCACATCAAACAGACGAATCACTGAAAATTAGTGCAACCAAAGTAACAGAAATTGCAAGGAACTGTGATTCAATTCATCATACAGAACATGACCAGCTATAATAAGAAATCATATGGAAATCCACTACCTCATAAAATTAGAATATTGAATATTAAGGGACCCATTTACTATATGTTCTAAGTAATTAGTATGCAAATTAGTCATAGTAACTGATACTGTGCAGACATAACAGTGCTTGCTGATTCATACACTAACTGCAGGCTATGTTTTGAGGCAGAAACTGGTTGGAGGGAAGAACTGAGTGGAAGATGGGCATGGACTGCACATTGAGTTAGCAGAAAATACTTTACCATGAACTAACTCTTATGGCTGCTGATAGCATAGATGGACTTAATGCCTCTTCAAGAGGATGCATTAAGGGGAAATTGTACAAGTGGTGCTTCCATTTGTCACGATTGTGACTGTATTCCATGCCTACACTCACCTCACCTCCGGGTGGCCAGGCCCTGTAGCTAATGTGGACTGTCTTCTTCCTGTTCCCCGGGCATGTTCCAGAGTTCTTTCCAGTCCTGTTCTGATCTTCCAGCATTCCAGACTTGCTTTGGGGTTCCTTCAGCCATGCCTCACTTTGGTGCTCTTGCAATCAAACCTCGCCCTGGTGTTTCTGCTGCCAAGCCTCGCTGTGGTGCTCTTCTAGCCAAGCCGTGCTCAGGTGTTTCTGCTTTCAAGTCTCACTCTTACCTGTGACCTCATCGGTAATTGCCTTTATTAAGCACCTGGGAACTTTCAGGCTTGCCTTTGCAACAGAGGTTTTCAGATGAGTTTTCGTCTGTGAGTGCTTGTTGCAGTTCCAGCCCTGCTAGTTCTTGTCTTGTTGTCTTTAGCTTCAGTTCCCTTCCTGCTTGTGTCTGCCTTGTTTGTCTTTAGCTTCAGTTCCCTTCTTGCTCGTGTCTGCCCTGTTTGTCTTCAGTTTCCGTTCCCATCCTGCTTGTGGCTGCCCTGTTTACTTTCAGCTTTCATTCCCACCTAGCCTGTTCCAGCATCCTGAATCTTGTTCCAGTATCCTGAATCCTTTTCCAGTATCCTGAATCCTGTTCCTGCCAAGCTACATCCATTCCAGTATCTGATTCCAGCCAAGCCAAGTCCATTCCTGCTTCCGCTTCTAGCCAAGCCAAGCCAAGTCCGTTCCAGCATCCGGCTCCAGCCAAGCCAAGCCCGTTCCAGCATCTGGTTCCAGCCAAACCAAGCCAAGTCCGTTCCTGGATCTGGGTCCAGCCAAGTCAAGTCCATTCCAGAATTCTGTCCAGCCAAGCCTGTTTGAGAGTCCTGAATCTTGTACCAGCCTCTCTGTGTTTAGTCTCGCGTCCTGTTGGGTGGTTCACCTACTGCTGCTGGTCCCCGGCAGTGGCCCAAGGGCCCACTACTCTGGATCATTCCTCACAGTTGTGACAACACTTAGGCACCCTGAAGACACACAGTAGGAGCCTATATTATAATGGCACCTGGGGACCCAGGTAAACTTGGAGATAGGGAACCTAAATCCTACTATTAGCGATAACTTGATACAGTGCCAGAAATATACATATTAAAATAGGAGAGTAGAGCATTTCACCTGTGTGAATCGTAGAGCTGCCATTGCAGTGGTACTGCCTGGAGTTTCAATATGTAGGTTTTAAGAATCTCATGACCATTAGTCTAGGGAAGGTCACGGTTACAGAAATAAGATAAATGTCACAGAATACAAATGATGCACTATATGAGGAAGCATGGAAGAACATTCGTATAACAGAGATGTTATAATCACAAGATTAGCACAATATAAACAATGCACCATAATATGCATGCATTAGAGTATTCAAATAACATAGAGATGTTAGTATAATTCAATGAAATATCTTAATAGGCAAGATTGGTAAGACAAAGGCATCGGGAGAAAATTAGGTGGATAAACTGAAGGCAAATATATGTACAGTTGAATAAAGTATATGGAATTTGTCTTAGTTACGAGGCGTGTGTCAAGCTACTCTAGAAGTGAAGTGAGTGGATAGCTATTCACCACAGACTTTAACAAATAGGGAGAAGAATCAGGCTTTTGCTTGCTTTTTGAAACTGAGGTAGTCTTGAGTTAGGTATAAACCCTCTGGAAGTAAATTTTAGAGTGCAGAGGCCACTCCTGGGAAAGTTATCTGGTAGATATCAGACTGCGTGACTTCCTTTGTCATGGATACAGATAGTGATGCTTCTTGAGAAGATCTTAGAGACCACAAAGGTGTATAGAAGGATAGATTATTCCCTAGCCCTTTTTGTGAGAGCCTTCATAATTAATGGTTTAAATTTGGTCCTATAGGGTACTGATAGCCAGTGCAATTTTTTCAGAAAGGATGTGATGTGGTCACACCGCTTGCAACTATCTATCAATCATACTGTAGCATTTTTAAATAGTGCAAACTCTTTTTGATTTGACCAATATACAGGGCATACTCATTCATACCCATTGTGGAAATTTTGAAAACCTGACTGGATTGTGGACCTCGAGGACCATGGTTGCCCACCCCTGTTTCAGAGGAAGTTTATACTTCACAAAAAGTTTTTTGAAGTCAGGATATTTGTTTACTTGTGTTAGGAACCCACATAATTTCTGTTTTACTTGGGTTCAGAAAGAATTTGTTGATTTTTTGCCCATCCCTGAGTTGCTGTTAGACAGGTAGTCCATTTAATCAAAGTTCTGGGTACATTTAAATTTTGTCCTTGATTTAGGTAAATCTATTTTTCTTGTGTGGATGTCTTCTTTCCTATATTGATAAGCAGTTCATTTCCTGGCTTTATAATATTTTACTTTTACAAATCACTTAGACTTGTTTTTCAAAATTTGTCGATACATCAAATTTTAAAATAAATGTAAACATAAACATTTGTCTAAGGTCATCACTGAATGTGCTTTCCAGATGTCAACCTGTGCTCATACTGTAGTCATCTTTTCATCCACTTGGGGGTAGGACAAGGCCTCCAGGAAACTCTAATTAATCAGATATCTTCCAAACTCTAATGGGGCCTGTCTGTTATAAATAGTCTATTTTATTAGAAACTGATAACTCTATGATAAGGGTGTTATCTTGCTACCACCAGTCTTGCATCCAAAGATGTCAACCCATTTTCAGAACACCAAGTCTAGCATGTGAACCGTTTCTTAGGTTAGAATTCTAATCACCTGTGTGAATCCTAGAGTTGCCATCATATCAAGGAAAGCAGCAATGAATGTGCCTGGAGTTTCAATATGTAGTTTAAATGTCCTGTGATTACTAGCTTAGGGAAGCTCAGGCTTATTTCTGCTACCAGATCCACAAATTCTTGCTTAGATGTTGATGTGAGGATGTGCCTGATAGATCATGAGCAGCCAGAATGGTTCCTTATCTTCTAGCTGGATTAAGAGGCAATATGATTCAGACATGTGGTGGATGGCAGCTCTGTGGATTTTGATTGTCTCTTATTTTCAGGATGCTACTCCTTCACCCTTCTTCCTTCATATTGACTGTTATTGGATGATGAAGCCTGTTGGGCATACTTCAGTCAAAGGGACTCCTCCACTTTTGTCTCGTGACATCTAGGTTGTATTCACTGATGATATCATGAATCATAAAAAATATATATATTGGCTGACTTAACCTTCACAAGATTTACGTTTCCAAACAGTGGTCTGGTAGTGCTGGAGGTAGCTAGATGAAGGTAGACAGGGAGCTGTGTAGATATAGTTAGATAGGTATTGTGTCTCTTAAATTTGTTTTTTTTGTAGTGGCCAGGCAAAGCTATAGTTACCTCTTCCTTAAACTGCTAGGATGCATGAAGATCTTTAGTTTACTGGGCCAAAGCATACAAACAGTACTTACTCAAAGCTAGAGTCCCTTTGAAGTGCCTATTTCCTAGAAAGTTGAAATACTCCAAAGGAATGGGTGTTCAGTCAGCCCTACAGACTTGCTTATTCTTCCACGGAATAGAGATCCCCATGTTATTTTGTGCTTTTTAAGCTTCAGACCTGTGTTAGGATAAACTGTTTTGGTTTCCTGATCCCTTTTAAAAAGAGATCTAGAATTCTGTTCCCTTTCTCCCTGAAGAGCTTTAAAAGCAAGAGCTATCATTCAAATATGGAAACCTTTGCCTCCATCTTCATCTCATGTCCTTGGCAACAAAGGTAAAACACCTAGGGGTTGATGTTTGGAGTAATTTAATCAGGCAGGAGAGGCTCTTGCCTGGTAAAATCACTGCCCAGCTCAAACACTAATATTCAACGGCGCTTAACATGAACATGCCAGGAATATTAGTTCTGACCACTGCATCATTCAGTGGTTAGTGTTGGGGGGTTTGGGAACAGAGTCGGGGCTCCGTTCCTTCTATCTCGCTGCTCCCTATGCCTGGAATAGACTCCCTGAGCCAGTAAGTCAGGCTCAGTCTCTGGCTGTCTTCAAGTCTAGGCTTAAAGCCCACCTCTTCGCTACTGCTTTCGACTCCTAACCATGACTCTCTTACTCAACACCCTCACTTATCACCCCTACCACTGCAATTTCCCCACCCCTAGCTGTCTGTTCGTCTGTCCAATTTAGATTGTAAGCTCTGTTGAGCAGGGACTGTCTTTTCATGTTAATTTGACCAGCGCTGCGTAAATCTAGTAGCGCTATAGAAATGTTTAATAGTAGTAGTAGTAAACCCAGAAGTTATCAAGGCACAGCTGCTGTTCAACCAGGTTTGTAGGACCACATGAAATGCAGTTCTAACTATGCCTGGTTAGTTATCTGATTATTAGCCAGACCTAGATAACTTCTGGAGGCCTGAAAAGACCTGAATATTTGGTGCCATAGCCAGATTAGGACAAACATTGAATATCCAGATCTAATTCAATCAGTACTTTAAAAACACTCACTGCCAAAAGATGAATATTGCCCCCACGGTCATTAAAATCCTGCACCTAATAGGATACTTCTGTTCTTTATAATCCTTTGTAATCTCTGCCTCTGTAGGGAACATTCAGTTGATAGGAACTATTCACAACTATCTTTATTAATTCCCAGTTGTGATTAAGCAGTATGGGGGCCCTTTTACTAAAGCTTAGTATGCACTAACGGACATTAGCATGCACTAAATGCTGCATGTCCTATTTTAAACTTATGGATCACCTGGCACTTAGCGCATGCTAATGACCGTTAGTGTGCATTAAGCTTTAGTAAAAGGACCCTATAGTTTCCTGCAATAAAGTGGCTCCCTCCCTGCTTTGTCTCCATCCCCATTCAATTTTAAAATGAAATACCTTACCTTGTGGGATCCTCAAGTTCCACCAGCTGAAGATATCCACAGCCCACCATAAGTCCCCTCAGAGCAGTGGCGTACCAAGGGGGGCGGTGGGGGCGGTCCGCCCTGGGTGCACACCACTGGGGGGTGCCGTGGTGCGCACCTGCTCCGAGTTCGCTAACTTCGCTCGTTCGCGGCAGCTCCCTCTGCCCCAGAACAGGTTACTTCCTGTTCTGGGACAGAGGGAGCTGCAGCGAACGAGCGAAGTTAGCGAACTTGGAGCAGGTGCGCGCCGCAGCACCCCCCCCCCCCCAGCGGCATGCACCCGGGGGGGGGGGGGTCATTTTGCCGGAGGGGGGGGGGATCCGCCCCGGGTGCCATCCAGGCCAGGAACGCCACTGCCTCAGAGAACAACAGTTGGTGGCAGCACTCCCAGACACTGACCCTGACCCTATCAATAGTTAGCTCTCACACATGAAATGAACATGAGCAAGAGCTGAACATCTGTGGGGTGTCCGAATTGGCAGCTAGGATCATTGTGTCAGGTTGAGAATGCCTTGTGTGGTGGACTTCGGAATCCCACACCAGCTATATTAACAGTATACTACTGCTAGGTAGGCCTGAGCCAAAAGTGAATGAGTCCAGGACCTCTTTGTGGTTACATTCCTGTTACAATAATTTAAAATTCTACCCAGTTTTTAAATCCTTGCTGCTGCTGTTGCAGGGGGATTCAAGAACAGACGTAAACTTACTTTAAATTTGAGATAGGTCTGTCCTGCTGTTCATCATGACTTGTTAATATAACAGATTATCATTTTTGGTTCCCACTTTTCAGTTTCTTTTTATGGTGTCACTGGATGGTCAAACTGAAGCACTTCACTTAAGATTATGGGGACAATTCTTAAACTGGATGTCCAAATTTAGGTGCCTCAATGCTGCATGGAGAGCATCTATTCTATACCCACTTATTCTGGGTGACCACATTCCACTACAGAATGCTAGTGTAAATCTGCACTGCTGCACCAGCATAGTAATATAGTAGATGACGGCAGAAAAAGACCTGCATGGTCCATCCAGTCTGCCCAACAAGATAAACTCATACGTGCTACTTTTTGTGTATACCTTACCTTGTTTTGTACCTGTCCTTTTCAGGGCACAGACCGTGTAAGTCTGCCCAGCACTGTCCCCGCCTCCCAACCACCAGCCCCGTCTCCCACCACTGGCTCTGGCACTGACCGTATAAGTCTGCCCAGCACTATCCCCGCCTCCCGCCACCGGCTCTGCCACCCAATCTCGGCTAAGCTCCTTAGGATCCATTCCTTCTGAACAGGATTCCTTTATGTTTATCCCACGCGTGCTTGAATTCTGTTACCGTTTTCATTTCCACCACCTCCCGCGGGAGGGCATTCCAAGCATCCACTACTCTCTCCGTGAAAAAATACATCCTGACATTTTTCTTGAGTCTGCCCCCCTTCAATCTCATTTCATGTCCTCTCGTTCTACCTCCTTTGCATCTCCGGAAAAGGTTTGTTTGCGGATTAATACTTTTCAAATATTTGAACGTCTGTATTATATCACCCCTGTTTCTCCTTTCTTCCAGAGTATACATGTTCAGGTCATCAAGTCTCTCCTCATACGTCTTTTAACGCAAATCCTTTACCATTCTCGTAGTTTTTCTTTGCACCGCTTCAATTCTTTTTACATCCTTCGCAAGGTACGGCCTCCAAAACTGAACACAATACTCCAGGTGGGGCCTCACCAACGACTTATACAGGGGCATCAACACCCCATTACTTCTGCTTGTCACACCTCTCTCTATATAGCCTAACAACCTTCTAGCTACGGCCACCGCCTTGTCACACTATTTTGTCGCCTTCAGATCCTCAGATACTATTACCCCAAGATCCCTCTCCCCGCCTAACACATACATCTCCCGAGTATTTCTATTCCCTAAGTGCATCACTTTGCATTTCTTCACGTTGAATTTTAATTGCCAAACCTTAGACCATTCTTCTAGCTTCCTCAGATCCTTTTTCATGTTTTCCAGTCCCTCCTGGGTGTCCACTCTATTACAGATCTTAGTATCATCCGCAAATAGGCAAACTTTACCTTCTAACCCTTCGGCAATGTCACTCACAAATATATTGAACAGAATCGGCCCCAGCACCGATCCCTGAGGCACACCACTACTCACCTTTCCCGCATCTGAGTGAATTCCATTCACCACCACCCTCTGGCTTCTGTCCGTCAACCAGTTCCTAATCCAGTTCACCACTTCGGGTCCTATCTTCAGCCCATCCAGTTTATTTAAGAGCCTCCGGTGGGGAATCGTGTCAAAAGCTTTGCTGAAATCTAAGTAGATTACGTCCATAGCTCGTCCCTGATTCAGTTCTCCTGTCACCCAATCAAAGAATTCAATGAGATTCGTTTGGCACGATTTCCCTTTGGTAAAACCATGTTGTCTCGGATCTTGCAACTTATTGGCTTCCAGGAAATTCACTATCCTTTCCTTCAGCATCGCTTCCATTACTTTTCCAATAACTGAAGTGAGGCTTACCGGCCTGTAGTTTCCAGCTTTTTCCCTATCACCACTTTTGTGAAGAGGGTCTACTTTTGTGGTAATTCTATGAGGCCTGACATATACCCCGGAGCTTCACCGTGTATGATCTTATGAACCAGGGTGCAAACCATGAATGCAATGTGTTCTCTTAATGGAAGCCAATGTAGTTTTTCTCTTAAGGGTCAAGCGTGTTCATATTTCATTTTGCCAAATATGAGTCTGGCTGCTGTGTTTTGTGCAGTTTGAAATTTTTTAATTATTTATTCTTTGCAACTGGCATAGATAGCATTGCAGTAGTCTAGTTGGCTTAGTACCAATGATTTTACCAATCTGCAGAATGTTTCTCTTGGGAAGAAAGGTTTTATTCTTTTGAGTTTCCACATTGAATGAAACATTTTGTTGTGTTTTTCGCATGGTTTTCTAGTGTAAGGTTTCGATCAATTGTAACTCCTAGAATTTTCAGACTTTTTGAGACAAGAAGGGTGAAGTTTGGGGTACTTGACATAGTGGGTTCGTACTTGTTGCATTGTGATGAGAGGATGAGACATTGTGTTTTATCTGCATTGAGTTTTAGTTGAAAAGCATCCGCCCATGAGTTCATAATATGGAAGCTGTAGTTGAATTCTTTAGTGATTTCTATTAGGTCATGTTTAAATGGGATAAAGATTGTGACATCATCTGCATAAATAAAAGGATTAAGGCCTTGGTTGGATAACGTTTTGGCTAATGGTGTCATCATTAAATTGAAAAGGGTCGGTGAGAGCGGTGATCCTTGAGAAACTCCACATTCTGGTTTCCAAGGTGGTGGTATAATTGAATTAGATATTACTTGGTATGTTCTTGCTGTTAAGAAGCCTTTGATCCAGTTAAGTACGTTTCCTGCAATTCTGAAGTATTCTAAGATGTTTAATAGTATTTTGTGGTTAACCATATCAAATGCACTGGACATGTCGAATTGCAGGAGAAGTATGCTGTCTCCAGTTGCGATTGCTTGCTTAAATTTGGTTAGGAGAGTGATTAGTACTGTTTCTGAACTGTGGTTGGATCAAAATCCTGATTGTGATTCATGTAATATTAAGAACTTAAGTAATCGGTAAGTTGCTTGGTTACCATACTTTCCATTAGTTTGATTGCCAAAGGGATGGATGCTACTGGGCGACAGTTGGTTATATCGTTTGCTTTTTTTCTTTATGTCCTTAGGTATTGGTGTAAGTAATATATTTCCTTTATCATTAGGGAAGAATCCATGTTGTAACATATGATTTAGGTGTTTTGTGAGGTCTGTTATGAAGCGTTGAGAGGTGAAACTTATTAGGTTGTTGGGGCATGTATCAAGCTTGTAGTAGGACTTAGCAAACTTATTGGTCGATTGAGTGACGGATTCCTCAGTAAGGATAACGAAGTTTGACCAGATTCTGTCCATCGGATATTCCTCTGGAATTGGATCCAAGCAATCGAAAAATATTTTGTGGTCGGTGGTAATAGGTAATAATGTGAGTCGTATCTTAACAATTTTCTCATTAAAGTATTTAGCAAGACTGTCTGCTGATGGGGTATCTGTAGTAGCTGTAGTGACTAGGGTGGTATTTAGTAGTTTGTTCACTAGTAGGAAATGTTTATGCGTGTCTTTGTAGTTTGGTCCAATTTTGGTTTGTAGTACGATCTTTTGGTATGTTGTATAGCATATTTGTATTTCCTTTGTGCTTGTTTCCATGCGTTTAATGTGTGTTCATCTTTCCTTTTATTCCATGCTCGTTCGTATCTCCTAACTTGCGTTTTTAATTTTTTCAATTCTTCATTAAACCAAGGTATCGAATTAATTCTCAGATTTGATATAAAACATTTGATATAAGCTCTGGAGTAAAGTACACACAGGAAATGCATTAGAATTCAACTTTCAAAGAGTGAACTCCCCCCCCCCCCCCCCACCAAAAAAAACAACTTAGAGGAGCAGTTGCAAAGGTCGAAAATTTACATCAGGCGTGGATGCTGTTCAAAAATACCATCCTGGAAGCCCAGGCCAAATATATTTCGTCTATTAAAAACAGAGGAAGGAAGGAAGGAAGACCAAACGACAGCCGGCATGGTTAAAAAGTGAGGTAAAGGAAGCTACTAGAGCTAAAAGAAAAACCTCCAGAACATGGAAGAAGGATCTGACTGAAAAATAATACAAAACTACATAAAGAATGGCAAATCAAATGCAAAGCACTGATAAGGAAGGCAAAGAGATTTTGAAAAGAAGATTGCATTGGAGGCAAAAACGAATAGTAAAAACTTTTAAAGGTATGTTAAAAGCAAGAAACTGGCAAAGGAATTGGTTGGACCGCTAAATGACTGAGGGGTAAAAAGGGCACTCAGGGAAGATAAGGCCATAGTGGAGAGATTAAATGAATTCTTTGCTCCAGTCTTCACCAAGGAAGATGTGGGACACATACCGGTGATAGAAATGGTATTCAATGCTAACCAGTCAGAGAAACTGAATCAAATCTCTGTAAACCCAGAAGATGTAATGGAGCAATTTGACAAACTGAAGAGTAGCAAATTGCCAGGACCGGATGCTATACGTCCCAGAATATTGATAGAACTGAAAAATTAACTTTCAGAACTATAGTTAGTAATAAGTAATTTATCTTTAAAATCAGCCATGGTGCCGGAAGGTTGGAGGGTGGCCAATGTAATGCCGATTTTTTTTATAAATCTTTTATTTATCAATTTTAAACAATTTACAAGCATTTACTACTTGAACAGGAGAGAAAACAGTCTGAAAAGGCATTTTTATTATTATTATTATTATTATTTATTGCATTTGTACCCCACATTATCCCACCTATTTGCAGGCTCAATGTGGCTTAGAGTGTTGTCATGACAGGATCTTGTATACAATCAATGGCAGGAATAAACAGACGCACCTAAGTGCAGCATGCAATGCATGGAAATTACAGTAATCTGTAAGTTCCACACATAAATGGTAAACATGCCATTTTCTTGCCTACACTATGCTCATGTGTACACCCTGTGCTGTCATGTGTTCCTGCATAGAATACCACATGGTGCACTTATGCACACCACAAATTCTGTTATCTGTACACTTGCATACATGTTATCACATGAGCATCCCCATGAGATGAGGCCACTTTTAGTGCGGCTGTAAAATGGCCACATATCCATATTTTCTATTAATGGCTAGGCGCTAATTTCCAAATTAGCACGTGGCCATTAGCGTGTGAGCTCTTACTGACACCTATTTAATAGGTGGAAAAGGCTCAAGCGCTAACCATGCACTAATCGATTGGAGTGCAACAATGTAGCTGCACTAAATGATTAGCACTGGCCATGCCTACTTTCCTCCTCTCAAACACACCCCCCAACGCTAAAAACACAAAGTACTTTTTACTGCTGAGAAAGCACGCACAGATGCCTGAACTAGAGCAGAGTGCCTCAGCATGCCCTGTGGACGTGCATTTTAGCACGTGAAAAGCACACAGTAGTGCTTATTGCTGTTTAGTAAAAGGACCCCTAAATTTGTATCGTTGCAGTAAAAGGTGAAATAGTTTGTACAAGGCAATAAGGAGCATTAGTAGGAGAAGGAGGATTGAACACTGGCTCCTAAGGAGGTGCATTTTTTTAAATGATTTAAGAAATAACAATAACATTCCCATGTCATTTCACATCATTTTTTAAATAAAGAGGTGAATTAAATGATAGAAAACAAACATGAAAGTGTTTTTCCCCATGTCATTAATAGTATACATTATTGTTGAATAGTGTACATCACTGCGCAGTAGTGCACACTTGCTGGGTGGCACCCACTGTTTATCAATAGGCACACAAAAATACTCCCCCCCCCCTCCAATATTCAGTTCTATTTAACTGGCCAGAATGGCTGCTGACCAGCTAAATAGTGCTTAACCAGCTATCCGGTGATATTCAGCAGGGGATAGTTATTCTCCCTGCTGAATATCCCCTGTTAGCGGCTAGCAGCTAGCTGGTTATATCGCCCAATATAACCAGCTATTCGCCAATTTTTAAGCGAGTTTAGTGGCCATATTTGGTTGTATGAAACCATAGAATATCTTTGGCTTGTTTCAAGATTAGTGGCTAAGTCTGAATATCGACTTTACTGGTTATCTTGAAACCAGCCAAAAATAAACCGAATATTCAATGCTGTTCAACGGAAATGGCTCGTAATTGAATATCCAGGCTTAGAGCTGATCACAAAAGTTAGCTAGTCTAACTCCCGTGTCTGAAAATCGGCCTCAGTGTTTCTATTTAACAGTAGTGCACTCAACAAACCATTGTAAATGCTTCTGACTTCTCCCAGATGATTTTGCAACATGATATCTAGGGAAAACATTAAGGATATTCATTCATTACCAAGCATTCTGGCATTTTGGTGCCTAAAATGTTTTAGTGTATGCACATTGATTATAAATATGTATACCTAAAAGTTAACACATACATAATCAATTAACATGTATTAGAAAGTTATAAATTACATGCAATGTGCTTATTAAACAGTAATGTATGAAACAATCTCAGGAAAATCAAGAAAGCTTTGATGGTCTAAAGAAAAACTAATTTCTTCTTTGCCATGGATGTCACTCAAAAGCCTTTAATCGCATTAGTGACATAACTAGGAATGGACAGTCATTAATAATGACAGATGAAATCTCAATGACATTTCAAGGCTCTCCCTGCAACCTTGCAACCCTCTTTCCCAGCCTATGTGAATTGCTGTTGGTCTAGTGGGAGTCTATTGGGGCAGGAGTGATGCCTATTTTCTCTTAGCTATGGCCACGGCTATATCTAATATGGCAGCTGTGACATTTCACCCTAGTTTTTTGGTACTACTAGTACCACAAGCACTTATGGAACACCTTCTATAGAACCCTCCTGCTTTTTTTTTTTAAAGGGGTGGCCTTACTTGTGAGGAAAGCATAAGAAGGGGATATGTGAATGGGTGTTAGGAGACACTTTGAGGGTGCTATGTGGTCTCTTTAAGATACAGCCAGGGAGTATCAAGCCACAGTTTTGCAGTTTGATGCTGCCAGGATGGTAAAATAACATCAGCTTTTTGTTGGGGTTATTTTACCAGCTATTATGTGATTTGTGGTCTGCACCCTGTTTTCATTTCAGGCCGCATTATAGTATTTATATAGTAATTTGTTACTTTACCTGCATTTAAATGTTTTGCATCTAATTACTATGAACCACAGGGTAACCCAAGTAAAAGAAGAGCATGAAACTTGTGGTAGAGCCCTTTAACAATCATTAAGGGGCAAAGAATCAAATAAACATAAACATAACTAGGGTTTGTGCACTAACATGCTTGATAACTACTCCCTTTTATCTTAATAATGTTCTTAATTTTATTCTGGTTTATGGTTTAGATGTTCATTAAACTATTAAATAAAGGGAAGAATACTCACCCCCCCCCCCCCTATTTACTAAGCTGCACTAGCGGCTGCTGGTGCGCTAATGCTGACAGATCTTATTCACTTTGAGTGGGATGTGTTTGTATTGCCGTGTGGCAGCCGCTAGCGTGGCTAAATATACAGGAGCTTAGAGAAGTAGTCATTGATAAGAGAATATTGTTTTATTTTTTTAATCAACCATCTTTTCTGGTCCATTTGATTCTATCATAGGAGCAATGTGTTACAGGCTTATAAAATTACTGCCAAGGAAGGATAACAGTACAATATATATTTTTCAATTTATTAAAAAATATCATTTTTCTATCTGTTTTAGAGACAAGGAAATTAAATTGTCTGGTGTCATGCAAATCTAATGTTTAATATTTCTGTGAAAAATGTTTTGAATTTCAAACCTTACTTAATATCTTCACAGTCAAAATATGCTTCACTTTTCCGTGCATAATGCTTGCAGATTGCTCAAAATAGAGATATTTCATAACTATAAGTGACACACTTAAAATGCAGTTTAACATTATTGAGATTTAATCTAGACTTTGTATTAAAAATGAAAGCAATATTTTATTATTTACAATATAAAATGAAGTTTTAAAGCCTCCTGACCATTTCAGTACTCAAATGTCTTCATTCTAGCATGAAATTCTTCCTCGTACAGCCTTTTGGATAATCTATCTTTTTTCACTATGATAGCTTTAAAGAAAAATAGCTTTGTGTTGCTTCTAAATGGTAGTTTTACATTGTTTATTCTAGTAGTGATTCATGCAAGCTCATATCCTAGAAGCTAATGTGAAGGATTGAGGAAAAATGTGTCTGGATTCTAGTCACTTCAGCCATTCATCTTTATTCTCCTTAATTATAAGAAAATAGTAATCATCCACATCAGAGAGAGAGAGAGAGAGAGTCTGAAAGCCAGCCTTATGTTTGTGTGTGCACATGCATATTTAACTGATGGATGTTTGTACTTTTATGCAGACCTGATAAACTGGGATGTTTTCCGGTAGCACAAATTCAACTTATTTCTGATTTAACCAATTAAGGGGCCATTTTATTAAAGTGTGGTAATTGTTTTTTATATTTACACCCCAGATTCTAAATAGGTTACCCAAATTTGAGTGCAGAGCCCAGATCCACATGTAAACTAAGGGATCCTTTTATTAAGCAGTGGTAAAAAGTGGCTTGTGGTAGTGTTGGCGTGTGTTTTGGCGCATGCTGGGCCATTTTTTACCTCGGATGAGCATTTTTACTTGGATTGGGAAATAGGCATGCGCTAAAATGATAAGTAGTGTGCGCCTATTTACGGCCTGAGCCCTTACTGCTAGCCATTCACCTGGCAGTAAAGGCTCATGCGCTGCTCGCATGGTAATCATGCACCTCACACCAATGTAGATGTGCTGCCGATTATCGCCAGGAACACCCCTGCAGTAGAAAATAGAAAATTATTTTCTACTGTGGGAACCAGCGTGCACAAAGTCCGGAATTACCACTGGGTGCCCTTGCTATCTCGGCAGTAGTACCAATTTAACATATGCTACCCATGCATTAACCCTATTGATGCTTTGTAAATGGGCCCCTAATTAGTTAACAAGCCATTAACAATCTATTATTGATGTTAATTGACACTAATTAGGACTTGTGTGTGACTCTGCCTGCATGCAATTTTATAATGCTGCATGCCTAAATTGTCTCATGTGCAACTCAAAAGGAGGCATGGGAGGGGTACGGGCTAGACAGGAACTTTCCCCAAATTTGGGCACAGTGCTGTAGAATTCTGGGGTTATGTACCCAACTTGCACACCAGGATTTACACCAAGTTTCAGCAGGTGTAAATTCTCACGCACAAAGTTTGGTGCAGGAATCCATGCTAAGTGCTATTCTATAAAGGGCGCTCAGTCCGGATAGCCCTTTATAAAATGAGGCTTAATGTGGATTTCTCCCGGAAGCTAAACTTGAGCGCCATTTACTGAATCTGGCCCTGTTCAGTGTCTTAAGAGCAATAATTAACATGTAGTAAGTGCAAGGGCTGTGCAGTAATAGTTGGGGGAATGCCCTGCCGTTCTCTTACAAAAACACATTCTGCCTAATATTCAGCACTATTGAATCAGCCAGGAATGACCCTGCGCTAGTGGATAAAAAAGCTGAAAAAAAGGCATGGCCATGCAGTAAGATTGCTCTTACGACGTGGCCATGTGGGAGGGAGCATTTACCGCCATCCAATGAGGTGGTGGTAAGGGCTCCTTCGCTAAACTGGTGGTAACCCATGTGAAAATATTTTTCAAATATTTCCACTAGCGCCAGAAATGCCATGCACTGGAGGTGGAACTACTGCCGGCACCTGCGTTGTGATGGCTGTAGTTCCAGATTGCCAAGTGGTAAGCCCACTTTGGGAGACTATCCTGCTTATTTTGAATGGGAAGGCCGGCCATCTTCCGACACAAATTGGGAGATGCCCGGCCTTCTCCAAAAGTCGGCCAAATCGGTATAATCGAAAGCCGATTTTGGCCGGCTTCAACTGCTTTCCGTCTCAGAGCTGGCGAAAGTTTAAGGGGAGTGGGTTTTTGGGGGCTCAGCACACAAAGTAAGGGAGCTATGTACCTGGGATCAATTTGTGAAGTCCACTGCAATGCCCCCCTAGGGTGTCCGGTTTGTGTCCTGGCATGTGAGGGGGACCAGTGCACTACAAATGCTGGCTCCTCCCACGACCAAATGGCTTGGATTTGACCGGGTTTCAGATGGCCGCCATTAGTTTCCATTATTGGCGAAAACCAATGGCGACCATCTCTAATGCCGGCGATCTCTAAGGGCAGGCCAAATGTTGAGATTTGGCCAGCCCCGACTGTATTATCGAAACGAAAGATGGCCAGCCATCTTGTTTCGATAATACAGTCGGGTACGCCGCTTGACAGGGCCGGCGTTAGAGATGGTCGCCTTTATAGATGGCCGGCCCCGTTCAATTGTGGCCCTCCACGGGGACCCTTTTATCAAGCTGCGGCCAAAGGGGGCAGGCACCGATGCCCCCTCTTATCGTAGCTGGTAAAATGGAAGTCTCACCTTCCTGCAGGAAATGGCCGTGTAACAAGTAAAGCACTTGCTGCACAGCCATTTCGAGGGGAGCCCTTACCGCTACCCATTGAGGTGGTGGTAAGGACTCCCATATTAACCCGGTGGTAACCAGGCAGAATGTGGCACTGCCCGATTACCGACAGGTACACTCCAGCGCCACATAAATAAATACATTTTGTAGCGCCGCAAATGACAGTGCACTAGGGGTGGGAAGTGCCACTGGGCTGTTGCTGTAGCCCAGCAGTACTTCCTGTATAGCGAGCGGTAAACCCTGCGTTGGGCTTACCACCACTTAGTAAAAGGAGCCTTTAGACTTGCAGGTTACTATGAAACTATGTAAGTCTAAGAGCCTCTTTTATCAAGCGGTTCCTGAGTGGCAATGCTGACGAAGCCCATTCAAAGTGAATGGGCTTTGTTGGCATTACCTCACTGGGAGCAGCTAGCATGGCTTGATAAAAGACCCATAAGAGTTTTTAAAATAAGCCTCCACATCACTCAATATTATGTAGCTTCTCTCAGAATCATATAGCTTTTGGTGTACCTTTTTCAATTCTCAAAACGTAAGAATTATGTGCTAAATTCCTCATTTTAATTAGGTCATCCTTTTTAGCATATATTATCCATTGCCAAATTCAGCCTGAACACAAATATAGAAGTCCCTTAATAGGGGTTATGTGCTGCTCTGATTCAAAATAATTTTTGTAAACATTTTTGACACCTAATAGAGGTGAAAAAGCAATGTATCCACTTATATTCTGCTGTGTATTTAAATTGAATTGCACATAGAACAGACACTTCTATGAGTAGTCTGATTTCCTGCTGTTTGCTAAAAAATTAGGATTACAACATTCATTTTCCCCAAAGATTTTACAAAATATTACCAAACCTTGTGAATATTTAAGCCTAGCATCCATTAGATTTCATATGTGCTTACTACTACTACTACTATTTAGCATTTCTATAGCGCTACAAGGTGTACGCAGCGCTGCACAAACATAGAAGAAAGACAGTCCCTGTTCAAAGAGCTTACAATCTAATAGACAAAAAATAAAGTAAGCAAATCAAATCAATTAATGTGTACGGGAAGGAAGAGAGGAGGGTAGGTGGAGGCGAGTGGTTACGAGTCAAAAGCAATGTTAAAGAGGTGGGCTTTCAGTCTAGATTTAAAGGTGGCCAAGGATGGGGCAAGACGTAGGGGCTCAGGAAGTTTATTCCAGGCGTAGGGTGCAGCGAGACAGAAGGCGCGAAGTCTGGAGTTGGCAGTAGTGGAGAAGGGAACAGATAAGAAGGATTTATCCATAGAGCGGAGTGCACGGGAAGGGGTGTAGGGAAGGACGAGTGTGGAAAGATACTGGGGAGCAGCAGAGTGAGTACATTTATAGGTTAGTAGAAGAAGTTTGAACAGGATGCGAAAACGGATAGGGTTCCAGTGAAGCAACTTGAGGAGAGGGGTTCCAATCTGTATCAAACTTACCAGTCTTCTAACCAAGATAGGGCTCTGTTACTATGGGTAAAATCATTTGAGCTTCCATTTAGAATGGTATTCATGGGGATTCTATGGCAACACCAATCAGACATCGTGCAACAGCTTTCCCTTTGGTTTGGATTTGCAACAACACAGTTTGGAATGCTGCCATTTTTTTTATTTTTTTTTTAATAATTTCAACATAACATTCAAGCATACACTTGAAATTGAAATCAGAAAAAAAAATAAAACCAGAGTTACAGAAAACCCACTTAATAGAAGAAATAAACAGCATCCATTACCCACAATATTGCTGGAGTCAAGCAGGAAATATAGAAAAAGAAATAAAACTCTAACAACAAGGCAGATGAATCCTATGCAGTGACAGCTGGATTACGTGCTAACAAAAGGGAACTACCATCACAGTTAGACCACCCTCCCAAGCCACCAAAAATTCCAACAATTAAAGGTTCAAGAATTAAAGCACCACCATTAAATTTTTACATGACATATGCCAGGAAATTTTAACAAGTAAGATGACCCCATCGCCAAGACCCTTGGGAAAAATCCCTAAAACATCCTTACGATGCCTTGGGGTCACCAAAGAAAAATCAAGAAAATAGATGAACATTAGAACCCAGAAATTACGTACATAAGTACATAAGTAATGCCACACTGGGAAAAGACCAAAGGTCCATCGAGCCCAGCATCTTGTCCATGACAGCGGCCAATCCAGGTCAAGGGCACCTGGCAAGCTTCCCAAACATACAAACATTCTATACATGTTATTCCTGGAATTGTGGCTTTTTCCCAAGTCCATTTAGAAGCGGTTTATGGACTTGTCCTTTAGGAAACCATCTAACCCCTTTTTAAACTCTGCCAAGCTAACCGCCTTCACCATGTTCTCCGGCAATGAATTCCAGAGTTTAATTACGCATTGGGTGAGGAAATGTTTTCTCCGATTTGTTTTAAATTTACTACACTGTAGTTTCATCGCATGCCCCCTAGTCCTAGTATTTTTGGAAAGTGTGAACAGACACTTCACATCCACCTGTTCCACTCCACTCATTATTGTTCATGCACTGAGGTATTTATATAACACCAAATTTCTGTCCAGTTTCAGGGCAAAAGGTTACTAACAGAGTAGATCTAAACACCCAGTTTTTCCACCTTAGTCTGGATAACCCCAGACGTCTCCTAACATATCTTCACAATTTGCTATAGGGATGGGTCCAGCATCTTGATGGTGACCCATATTGTGTCACAGTCGACTACTGCTGGATTCTGTAATCCACCGATGGTAGCACTATGCTGTGATGAACCAACCCAGCAGCACAAGAAGTTATTGCAGATTCAAGCCTTGATCCCTGATAACCTCTCTCCCAGCTATCTCAAAAAAGTGGGCGGGGGAACGGGGCATTACACTCACTGGCCCCGTTAAGAATGTTGCCAAATTTAAACTGCTCAAATACAATAAATATATAAACATCACAAAATAATTTTCATATAAAAACCCAGAATTCAATTCCTCTCATGTCCAAACTCCTATCATCCAATTTTCCACTTTTTCCTTCACTTCTATAAGTTTTAAATTTCCTAAAACCAATATATGCCACACAATCACTTTAAAAGCATTTTAATCTCCAGAAGCACTCACATCCATCCCCTTACTTAGAAATCCTAAATCTGCCCCTAAATCTTTTAAATAGCATTCCCAGGCTTTTAATACAAAATAGGTACTATCCCTTTAAATATATAATTTCTGTTTGTTTGTTTTTTTAAATGCTTCAATAAAATTCCAATGGACCTATGCTCATCTCCCCATTTGAACCTATACCTTTTATTCCCAAACTTTTCCAGTCACAATTATCTTTTAAAAATGAAATTGCTGGTCATTTAAATGACTCCAACCAATAAACCAAAAAACAGTAAACTCCCAAACTTCCCAAAACACATCTAGCCAGCATTTCTCATCTTCTTAATATGTTCCGGGCACTTTGTGACTCCATCCAGGCACCTCTAAACCCCAAATCCAACTCCAAGGAAAAACAACAAAAATTGGTAATGTCAAGTCTAAACACAACATTGGGTCTAGCTCAGCTCTGCTCAATTATGGTTGACATTGCTTCTCTTCCTCTGTTTAAGCAAGTCCCTGATGACTACAGCCTACAGTTTTAGGCCTGTTCTTCCAGGACCTCTCCAGCCACAGGCTTGCCCTGAATTGTCTTTGGCTTGTCCAAGCTTCCTTACAGCCACCGCTTGAGCCATGCAGCCCTGATGCTGCCTCTAGCACCCCTAGGCTGTATTTTTTTTTAATTATAATTTAACTTTTAAAACCTGCAGTTTGCAGTTTCTCTATTTCTGGCTACCTTCTGGTCCCAATTGGGACCTAACCTAGTCTTTGCTTCCCCAGGCCTAATTCCAGTCCCAGTGAGGACCTAACCCAGGCTCTACCTTTACCCTGGGCTTTAAACTCTGCCTGATCCTGCTCCTGTCAACACCCCCCTGATGATGACCTTGCTACTAGATCCCCAGAGTCTCCTCCAGGTAAATAAAATAGATTTTGTTTTGTTACTTATAAGACAAATCCTGTAAAAACACTTAGGGCTGGATATTCAAATTGATATCAGCAGGCAGAAGAGGCACTTGCCTGCTGAAATCATGCTCAAGGGTGGCCACTGATATTCAGCATCACTTAACTAGGCAGCACTAACCAGCCACCTTAAGTCTGAGCAGGAGAAGGGTGCTCCAAGTATGAGCCAGGAGTTATGTGGGTGTCCGCAATATTCATTGCCGGTGCCTGCGTAGCTAACTGGGCATGTAGGACTGCATAAATAATAGTCCTAACTTTGGTTAACTATGCAAGTGGTCTTACTGAATATTGGCTGAGACCCAATATCTGTGTCATAGCTAATATGTTGTATGTTTCCCCTCCTCCCCAAAAGAGTAGCCTTCCATTCACACTTTCTCCAACAATAGCACTTTTACCTGGAGCCTCCACCTGACAATACCAGCTCCCAAAAGGTCCCCCTTTCAAATGATAGCAGCCACCCACCCCCATGATAGCAGCTCCCATTTGGACCCCCAACCCCAGACAATAGTATCTCCCAGTCAGACACCCCTCCAGCAATAGCAGCTTCCCCCCATCTACCTTACTATCCCTGGCCTCAAAATGGCTGCCACAACCTCTAGTTGTAGACTCGCGGTACTATGCAATTGCAATAACAGTTAGAGATGCTATTGTGTGTGTGTGTGTGTGGGGGGGGGGGGGTCAGGGGGTGGCTGAACCCAGAAGTGCCCAGGTAAATGGGCATTACATTTATAAACAAGCTCTCCTTATAACTGTGTGTTGAGAACTTAACACGCAGCTTGTCTTAACAGGGACTGATTCTTACTGGAAAAAACAAAGCCAGAGAGGTTCGTGTTTTGCCCTTTTCCAATGAGGCATTTCAAATTGACAATATTATCAGACAACAATGATACATTTTAAAGATCTGTTAACATCAGCTGTAAGTGTGCATTCCGCAGATTCAATTCAAATGAAACAAAATAGTCACAGAAAATGTGTTGTTTGTTCTGTGCGTTCACTGGCAATAGAAACTGAAAGGTTTGTTCACTCGTCATCAGACAAAACACAAATTTATGTCACTGCTTGTAATTCCACTGCTGTAAGCTATTTTGCTGGAAAAACAACTAGACCTTCAAGTCCCATGTCATGGAACATCAGAGCAGCATGCAAACTCTGTTAACTGCACACCAAACTTAGGAAGCCTGGACACTGATAAGCTTTTTCTACATATGAGAAGGGGAGATATAGTTAACAAATTGTACCAACAGGAGTAAACATTGATTTTTATGTTAACATGTGTAATCCCCTGGACTATTGGTACTGGGGTGGGGGGGAGGTAAAAGCTGGATAGACTCCCCCAGGGGATTACTAGAGAGAGCCGACTACTCCAAACTAGGGGGGGGGGGGGGGATTAAGGGAGATCATGGTGATGTTGTGGATTATGGTTTGTGATTGAATGGGGATGTCATATGGGGGTGGGGTGGTGTTAGGATGTAATAAAAACTGTTGCATTGCTGACCACATGGTCTTTGGTTGCCCATGCACTCCACAAGGAATTGTGGAGAGAAAGGGGGTATCCAGTCTGGTATTATAATTTGGGGCTGTATGAACAAGGAGTCCCTGCTACCAAATCAGCGACTGAGAGGAGAGCTCTGGGAGCAGGATAAAAACAGCCCCCCCTCCCCAAATGGATTACGGGCAGACCTGTTCGAGTTTGGAGGTAAACAAGAGGTGATTCACCCTGAAGATAGAGAGGGAGGATGGACAGGGCGGTCTGGTCCTGTGGTGGTCCAGCAGTTGGAAACAAGCCCAATGGGACTCTTGCCTGGGGAGTGATCAGTCAAGCTGCAACCCATATTGTTCTGCCAAATGTGATGGGGGAAAGAGGGTAACAGACGGATGGACAACTGTAAATATTTTACTGCAAGCTGTTGTTTGCTGTTTGCAGTTTCCAGTAAAATTATTTTTTAAAAACCAATCAGTAAAGTGAAAGTGAAATTCTTGTACTCTAGGACCCCTAAATGATAACATCAGGACAATTGCTTGATACTCCACAGCCTACCGGGATTAAGTCTGGCCCCCGCCTGCACCCAGCTTGACATCTGACCTCTTGTTTGTACATCCTGTTCTGATGTACACACTGAGCGAGTGGGACCAGAGTTGCACTTGTTTATGATCTTTGGGGCTGAATATGGAGATTGGATAGAATACTTTATTCTAAAGCCTTGTGGCAGTGGGTATTTATGTTTTCTGCTAATAAAGATGCCAAATCATTTTTCTAATAGTCAAAATGAAAATGTATAAATAAAGAACGGACCAATGGGAGAACTTCTTTGTCTGTTTAAATCTCGTGCTGGCTATCTTTAGTCATCTAACAGTGGCTGGCATGTTGCAAAGTGGATGTGATTTTCATTTGAATTTTTATTATTATAAGAGGCAGCATGTCCCAGAATTATCTTTCTTTGTAATGAAGTGTGTCTGTTTTTTGAAAGCATCATATTTGTTTTACTAATATTTCAGTATGTATCTATTTTAGAATCTCTCCTGATGCATCCCAAGTGAAATGCAGCTCCTGTCAGGACAGAATGTTGAGTATATGAGTAGCTACATAAATTATTTGTGCTGACAAGAAAATCAGTGACAAGTATTCTTTAAAATCAAGATATTGTTCAAGGATCCCAAGATGGCATCCAAGTAACAGCTTCAGATCAGAGCTCTGCACGTAGCTTCTTTAATACATTACCTTATTTTGTAATCTTTGTTCTTTCTGCATTGTTCCTAAGTGAATGGGTTGTACAGCTTCCTTGGCAATAACTCCTTCATATTTTAGGCACACAATGCTGGATTTCCTCCTGCAGACTATACCACAGGACGTTTCTGCTTTGCCAGATGATGACTTGGATCTGACTCAAGTAATGAGATTTATCTGCACACTGCAGGCTCCTCACTGCCCTTGTGACCTGCTGATTCCCCCAGAACTGTTTTGCAAGGATCCACTGAGGAAACTCAGAGAGGGGTTATTGCTGATGGAGAAGGCAGCCCAGAAGAGGATTCAGCATTCAGAGTCAACTACACAAACTATGGATCAGCACAGCCAAACAAGTGATGATGGAAGTGGAGTGGGAGTACAGCCATTGGCTATGAAGCTCCCAGCTCTGACCAAACCAACAGAAATAACTCTCAATACTATTTGGAATCTCTTAGCCTCATTACATCAATGCTGTACTGATTTTGTTAATATTTTATCACAGACTGTGGCTAAAGATCAAACTTGTGAAAATAATTTGGTTAATTATTCTTGTTTCTTCTTCACTACATACTGAATTGGAGCAAATTAAAAATATTCAGGTTTCCCTGATCAAAGGTAAGATACCACTTCATAGGAAATTTGAAAAACTTGAAAATATGATGAGACAAGCAAGCAAGTTGAAGGCTGTTGAATTTTCCTCAGAGTAGAAGTTCAGCAGACATAGATCTTTTCTTTTTTGAAAGAGACTTTGAAATTTCCAGATTATGCGTTACCACCAGTTAATAAAACTTAAAATCTCCCTGTTTCTCAGCGAGGACTTCAAAATCAACAAGAACAGGGAAATGATGTTGGGAATTTAGATCAGTCTCAAGATAGTCTGGATATATCCGCTATGCTTGAAAGATCTGGTGAAGAAGTATTTGTTACTGTCCTTTATACTTGGTCAAGATAGAGACCATGTTATGGGAGCCTTTTTCCATCAGACCGTGTTCTTTTGGGAGGGAAAATTTCCTTATTTCCTGATGTATCTAAGAAGACTAAATTATGTCACAAAAAATGTCTAACTTTGCGTCAGGAAACTAATTCCTTGGGAGCTATGTTTGCTTTTAGATATCCATGCAAGTGTCTGGTTAAGTACCAGAATAATAGATATGCTTTTTTGAACCATATCAATTAAGCTTTTTCCTTGATAATCACGCTACATCATAATGTCTTTAAAAATTTAAAATAATGATGTATTAAATCTATTATCAAAATGATGTTCTTAGAAAAAATAACCTTGTCAAATTTATTTTATGATCTTTTCTATATATGTTATGTAACTACTTTTTATGATTTTCTTGTCATAGATTTCTCAGGAAGCAAACAAATAACTATTTGTCATTTGTTCTGCCAGATTACTTTTTATATTGAAAATCAATAGGTATGTTCCTTTATATAAATATATTCTGTTTGATTTTAATTTTATTTATGGAAATTTAATTGCATTGATTAGAATTTTTTGTATGTATTTATATGTTTTTGATTCTCATATTTATGTTTACTCATAGACCCCTGATGCAGGCCTCTACGGCCAAATCACGAATCGTGTCGGGTTGTTTTTATTGATTCAAAATAAAAGACCTTGTTTAGGAAAACACCATTTGGGAGAGGAATCTTTTTGGATCCACTGTTTGTTGGTATGAAATACAGTAACTTCAATTAGATGGTTGAAATTAGGGACCCTAACATTTTGGTATTTTTATATCTTCTATACTTTGTACATTTCCATATTTGTTTTTCCAGAACATTTAAATTAGGATTCTCCTTCTACTTTGGTCTATGTTAATAGATTCCCATATTTAGGTAGAATTAGCTTAATTTTTTCTTTACTTTGTAATTCATGGAATTCATGCTTTTCCCTTTCAAGTTGTATACTTGTTATAATATTTGTTAAAATAATTTTAAAAAAATCAATATATTAAAAATTACAGCTTGGCCAGGGCATGACATTTACCAAGATAAGTGCAAGATTAATTATGATTAATATGTATGTGAATAAATAGCATAGCAAAATTATCCAGATTCCTAGACAGAAGCATGTGGTATTTTACATCTGAATATCCTAAAATGCTAACCAGCTGGAGGTCTGTTTTGAGAATCACTAGTTTAAATTATGTATGTTGTTTTGATTTAGACAGCCCTGGGTTGTAGAAGGATTATGAAATTTGATAAGAGCAGAGTTTTATATTTCTGAAATGCTCTTGGCTAACAAGATGCTTTAATTATTTTATGTTGTTATTATTATAGTTACCATGTAACTGTGTTCACAATTTTGGTTTTTTAAAAAGGAAAAAAAAGTTCTTAGAGAAGAGAACATTTCTCTGGGTAAGTGACATTATTTTGCCCTATGCTTGGTAACTTAAAGATTGGGTTTTAGAAGAGGAAATGTAAGTTATTGATAAACACATTTAGAATTAAAGAAAAAAAGAAGCAAACTTTATTAACTAGTCTCCATGCCCTTTTCCCCATAGTTTTAAAACTTGAATTTTCTCTCATAGCATTAGCAGATAGATTCTAGAAGGCACAGCAGGGCCTAGTTCAATCTTAGAAAAAAATAAAAAAGAGAGAAGCAGGCATTATTAACTAGTTTCCATAGAGGGGCATAATCGAACATCACCGGCGATCTATTTTGGCGGCGGCGCAACAGCTGGCTGGAACCGTATTATCGAAAAAGATGGCCAGCCATCTTTTTTTTCGATAATATGGTTTAGCCCGGCCAAATGCCAGAGTTCGCCGGGTTTGAGATGGCCGTTTTTGTTTTTCAGCGATAATGGAAAAAAATGCTGGCGATCTCAAACCCGGCGAAATCCAAGGCATTTGGTCATGGGAGGAGCCAGCATTTATAGTGCACTTGTCCCCCTGACATGCCAGGACAGCAACCTCCCAGGTGCATAGCTCCCTTACCTTGGGTGCTGAGCCCCCCAAATCCCCCCCCCCAAACCCACTCCCCACAACTCTACATCACTACCATAGTCCTTATGGGTGAAGGGGGCACCTACATGTGGGTACAGTGGGTTTTTTTTTTGGGGGGGGGGGGGTTGGAGGGCTCAACACTTACCACCACAAGTGTAAGGTCAGGGGGATGGGCCTGGGTCTGCCTGCCTGAAGTGCACTGCACCCATTAAAAACTGCTCCAGGGACTTGCATACTGCTGTCAGGGAGCTGGGTATGTATGACCTTTGAGGCTGGCATACAGGCTGACAAAAAAGGTTTTTATTTTTATTTTTTTAGTATGGGAGGGGGTTGGTGACCACTGGGGGAGTATGGGAAGGTCATTCCCCATTTCCTCCGGTGGTCATCTGGTGAGTTGGGGCACCTTTTTGAGGCTTGGTCGAGAAAATAAAAGGACCAAGTAAACCCGGCGAAATACTGATTAACACCGCTTTTTTTCCCATTATCTGCGAAAGCCGGCCATCTGGTAGCCATGCCCATGCCCTCCATGTCCCGTCTTTGCTACACCGCCGGCACGCCCCCTTGAACTTTCACCAGCTTGGCGACGGGAAAGTGGCAATGCTGTCAAAAAAAGCAGCTTTTGATTATACAGATTTCGCCGCTTTTGAGAGATCGCCGGTCATCTCTCGATTTATGCTGGAAGATGCCCGGCAATCATTTTCGAAAATAAGCTTGATAGTGTACTACCCTTTTCCCTCATAGTTTTAAACTGAAACTTTCTCTAGAGATAGAAACTTAACAGCCAAGAGTATTAAAAAGAATAGTAGTAAGTCTCGAACTGTGTCCTAAAAGAAAGTTATTTTCTGTTCTTTGCCTGCTGGAGAGGAAACAATGCTACTGACCTGAATTAGGTGTTAATTAAGGTGTGTGGAAGTAGAATATTTGCAAATGTTACTAAGGACAATCTGATTACTGGGTTAGCTTCAAAGCGTTTGTTTGAAGCAGTCTCCTTAGAATTCAAACAATACAGAGAGGAAAGGTCCCACTTATCTTTCTTTCTGAGAAGTTCTGAGAGAAGAGGACATTTCTCTGGGTAAGTGACATTATTTTTCTCTGTGCTTGGTAACTTAATGATTGGGTTTAAAAGAGGAATTGTAGGCTATTGATAAATAAAATTAGAATAAATTTAAAAAACAAACAAACTTTATTACCTACTGTCCATGCCCTTTTTGCCATAGTTTTAAAACTTGAAATTTCTGTCACAGCATTAACAGACTCCAGAAGGTACATCAGGGCCTAGTTCAGTTTTTACTCCCACTACTCCCCAGCTCCCACCCATCCCTAGCTCAACTCTTCATTTATAGTCATTCTTTTCTAATTATGACAAGAGAAGAGTTTCCATTAGAGTTTTAATTACATTTAATTAGTTTCTGACGCATTAGTTCATTTTCTGATTTGTGGGCTGGCAAAGAGTACACAGTGTGTGGATTTGGTGGAAGCTTTGCACTATGCATCTGGGACTCTGGGAATTCCATTGGCAAAGGCAGTCTGTGAGTCCATGCTGTCAGCTGGTTTTCTAGGTACTGTGAGCCAGATGCACAAAGGTCCCGTTAGGAATCCGTCTGCATTTCCAAATCAATAAAAATTTACCGATTTAGAAACACAGAGGGATTCACAAAGAGAATCACATGCAAATGATCTGCTTGTTGCTTTTGCGACCCAGCTCATTTGCATGCGATATGGAGGAAGCCATTCAGTGAGCTGAGCATGCGCAGAACAATTGCTATGTGTGGTTGCTCTGCGCATGCTACAGATGGCTCTCATACACACAGACAAGCTGCGTGTATGAAAGCAGTACATTTACCCTTTTCTTTGCAAATACAAAAGTGCCTTCTTTTTTTTGGATGGTCATACCTGTGTTGGGGCTTCCTGCCTCCCACTGCTGGGAAAAAGTGGGAAAAACCTCTCTGCTGCTCTCAGCTCTTCTGTGAGGAATCAGCATCAGGGCTTGGTTCCACCCCCAGATGTTCCTGCTGCTTCCTTCTATTGGCTGGCTGACATCCTAGCACTCCCATCTCCCTGAAGATGGACTCTCATTGGCTGGCTGCTGTCCCAACTCCTCCTCACTGCAGGGCTTCCCTGATGACATCACTTTAGAGCTGTGAACTGAATGGATCCGAACTTCCTGGTGTCCCCGTTCACAGAGAGGGACTACACCAATTGGACAGCGTCAGCCTGGGATATCCCGCCCACTCACTACTGAAGAGGGACACCAGGAAGTTCGGATACAATCAGTTCACAGCTCTAAAGTGATGTCATCAGGGAAGCCCTGCATCTGTAGTTTGTGTAGTTATTCAATAGAGTTTGTGAAGAGATAGATTTGATGGGGAAGGTATCTGGTAGTTTTGTAACTGCTGCATTATATGTTCACACAGAATCACCATAAAGCTTCCCAATGTTATACATTTTACTCCCACCACATTTATCTGACATTGGATTAGATAGTTTCTTGAGTGATCTGAAGGACATGTTGGAGGCTTAAAATGGGGGCAGATAGACTGCAACTGGCAGTGTGTGGAAACAGTGACTAACTAGTTGCTATCACCGCTTGTGGCGGGGGTAAAATGTATAAAATTGGGAAGGTTTATGGTTATTCTGTTTGTGCATATAATGCAGCAGTTATTGTGTTACCGATTGTCTACATGCATTGGGGGTGAAACGTTAATTAATGTTGAAGTTGAGGTTTAGCTAGGTTGACATTCTTGATGTGTTAAACTAAGCTGCAGTCAATGTCCACCAATTCATTTAATGGTGTTGTGAAGTTTTGTTTCCAAAGTGTGTTTTGGTGTGGGAGGTAGAAGCGAATTGGGAAGTGTGGATGCCAATGTTAAAATGTCACAGAGACTAGTATCCCTTGCCAGTTTTGTTTTAGGATGGACATCAAACATTGAGAGATTAACAGAGTGAACTTTCCTAATCCCTCTAGTGGAGTACGGCTCAATAGGAAACCTAGATGTCCTGGGTAGCAACTACACATATCAAGGTCAATCTTTTTGGATATAGACATGTATTCTCCTGTCCAGAAAACACCCAGACTATGCCCCCTTTCCAGGTGCATGTTTTCCAGTTTTAGATGTGCACATCCAGGCTTTGCATAATCATGATTCGTACGTTTGTGCAATATAAACATCTGAGGGGGGAAGTTACCAATGTGGATGATAATTAAGACAGATTATTTTACTGTTAATCCAAATTATTAGTAACTAGAGTCCCTGTTTACTAAGTCGCACTAGAGGCATGCTAGCATTTTTAGTGCATGCTAAAAGCTAGAGATGGAATTAGAGCAGAGAATATGAGAGCATATTATTCTAGGTATAAGAAAACTTAAAAATATGACAATGTGATTCTAAAATCATATTAGGAATCCTCTTGGGAATTGATATTCAAACTAATTTATGTGGGTAAATTATAAATTAACCTGATAAATCATTCCATTCAAACATTCAAGGCTATCACCTATATAACTTTTGGCTGAACATCTCAATGTCCATTCAAAAGTTGTATTATTATGTAGAAAAGAGCCTAGAGGCATTCCATGGTTGCAAAAAAAACAAAAACAAACAAACAAAAATAACTAATTAGCAGGTTGTTGATGTTGTTTTTGTTTGTTTGATTGGTTGGTTGGTTTACTGCAGATGCAAGGATCTCAGTGGCGTTCCTAGGGTGGCTGACACCCGGGGCGGATCGCCGATGCGCCCCTCCAGGTGCAGCGCGACCCCACCCCCGGTGAAAGGACGGACACTTCACCCCGGCAAAAGGACACCCCCCCGGGTGCATTTTTACCTGCTGGGGGGTGCCGCGCGCCTGTCGGCTTCGCTCGTTCCCTGCTCCCTCTGCCCCGGAACAGGAAGTAACCTGTTCCTGGGCAGAGGGAGCAGGGAACGAGTGGAGCCGACAGGCGCACGACACCCCCCCAGCGGCATGCACCCGGGGCGGTCCGCTCCCACCGCCCCCCCCCCCTTGGTACGCCACTGAAGGATCTAAACATAAAATCCCAATAAGTAACTTTTTCTCCCTATACCAATCCAACCTTTAAATTTGCTCCTTTCAACCATGGCAAAAGATTGGAGGTCAATTTTATGAAGTCAAGACCAGTTATGTGTTTTCAAATACCTATTTTATAAAGTCAAGTATGTGCCTAGTTGCTTTTTAAAATATTAGCATAAAGAGTGAAACAATACATATAGATGCTAACACTTAATATTTATTTATTTTGGTGCATTTATATCCCACATTTTCCCACAAGCGCAGGCACAATGTGGCTTACAATAGTGCATGAAATAATACAATAAGAAAGATAAAACATAAGTTGACAGAATAGACAGAGAAAACATAGGGAGGGTAAATATGTTCGGCAGGGGCCAGTGGATCAGAGCCTCCCGCCAACCATCAGCAGGAGAGTCAAATGGCCGGGCTCGGCAGGGAGTAGGCTTTTGAAAATAGGAACGTCTTTAGGAACTTTTTGAAGAGATGATGGTCGGGTATCCCCTTTAATTGCTTCGGCAGGTCGTTCCAAGATTTTGCACTGGTAAACAGGAAAGACGAAGCAAACATACGCTTATATCTAACTTTCCTACTGCTGGGATAGTGAAGACAGAGGAAGTTGCGCGATGACGACAGAGCATTCCTAGGGGGTAGATCAACCAGGTTGAACATGTACTCTGGGGCCTCGCCAAATATGATCTTATGCTTTAAAGAACAGATCTTGAACTTGATGCAATCTTTGACAGGGAGCCAGTGCAGAGCGAGATGCAATGACTGTGCATGGGCAAAGCGCGATTTGCCTAGAATTAGTCTGGCAGCCGTGTTCTGGGCTGTCTGGAGCTTTTTTAGTAAGTAGTCATGGCAGCCAGCGTATATCCCACTGCAGTAGTCCAAATGAGAAAGGATGAACCAGTGAACAAGAGTACGGAAAAGGTCTCTAGGCAGGCAAGTTCTAATGCGCTTTAACCGCCACATAGCAAAAAACATTCTCTTCACAACAACCTTCACTTGATTGTCCATTATCAGGTGGTTGTCTAGCTCAACCCCAAGGATTTTCAGGCTATTCAGGATAGGAAACTTAAAGGCATTGACATTGAGAGTGGTGGAAATGACTTTATTGTGCTGGGACGAAAGGAGAAGACAATGAGTTTTTTCTTCATTGATCTTGAATTGAAATACATTTGCCCAAGAGGTTAAGATGGAAAAACTGGCTTCGATCAAAGGCTGGTGTAAATATTAGCACATACTTTTCACAAGTAAAGTGTTGTCCGGTAAGTCCTTTTTTTGCTTGCTAACCGTGTGTTATTTATTTTTGTTAAAATATTTTTTGGGAGGGGGGCATGTCATGGGTAGGTAATGTGCATGGAAGCGTTATCTGGCTAGCACAGGAGTGTCCAATCTCAGCCTTCGCCAGGTTGAGTTTTCAGGATTTTCACAAGGCAGCACATATTCATTGGTGCAATGTTGAAAACCCAACTGGGTTGCGGCCCTTGAGGACCGAGGTTGGATACCCCTGGGCTAACACATTCTGATTAGCATCCACTACCTGGATAATGTAGACTTAACAAGGGAGCGCTCAACACCTCTTAAATAGGAGGGGGTAAGTGCTTCCATTAGTTGCTGTACACTAATGAAAACATTAGTGCATGACTTGCAATTTAAAAAGAAAAGCCTGATATTATTGCTGTGTTTAAAATGGGCTGTGTGTGCGGGGAAAGTCCTATTTTATTTTAATGCATTTTAGTAACAGGGCCCCCAAATATCAACCTCTATGCTCATTCTTAGTGCCTAAATCAAGGAAGCTCTCTAGAAGATTACACTTCCATACTGTTTGAATAGTGAGGGGAAGGCAATTTTCAAACCTAGTAATTTACCTCAAAAAGACCAATGTACAGTATTCCTTGAGAAAGAAAAGCCACTGCATCAGCAAAAACTATTTACTATTTGTTTAATAATTTCTTATTGAAGCATTTTTATAAGTAATTATCATGTTTTTAGAAAGGGTCAGCTTAAGTTAATTGGTACTTAATTATTGTAAGCTATCTACTGAAAAAGATAACAAAGTGGGAAATTAATTTATAACCCATATCCAGTAATTATAAATAATATTAGAGTTTTGTTTAATCATTTGGAAAGCACTGACTGAAAATACCCTAAGGTGCTTTAATAACCTAATATAATAATAACAAGTTTTTAAACCATTTACATAGGACAATCTTTTCCTAGACTATTTAATGACTACAATCAGGCCACTTAATTAACCCTCTTCCATTTCTCTTTTCCCCTAAGAACTCAATCTTTTTCATCTTGTTTTTCCCTCCATCTTCTTTTCTCAGTAAGTGTTGTCTTGACCTTTTATTCTGTAAAATCAACATCAGACATTTCCCTTTTTTATTAAAAGATTGATTGCAGAAGACCTGGGACCAAAATGAAAAGAAAGAGCTCTATTATTGAAAATAAAATAATCCATGTTCCTGACATATCCAGTTATTTTAGACAGCCAATGACATTTTTCTTTTATTCTCAACAGGAATAGGCCAATTCTTGATGTTCAGCCATAGCAAAAGCATAAACATTCATAAAAGGGAAAAAAAAACAAACATAAATGATCCTATAAATCCATGAAGAATACAATGGCATTCGCTTTGCTGAAAAAGAATAAAATGGCATTCATGATGCTGAACTGTTTTCAGTAATACTGTTTGGGAATGAATGATGTAAAGTTGGGCACAACAGTTACCACTAGATCACAATCTGAAGGAAATACAGAGACACTTTCATGTATTCATTTTTAATACATGTAAAGGCACATTTTAGATAGATAGCATTCCCGTCATCACGGCCTATCTATCTACTTATCATTTCTATAGCGCTACAAGGCATACACAGCGCTGTACACCATACACAAAAAGACAGTCCCTGCTCAAAGAGCTTACAATCTAAATAAGACAGGTAAACAGACAAAACAACTAAGAGGCAAGGGAATAAAGAGGTGGGGATAAAAGGACAGGGCAAGTGAGTAGTGGTTAGGAGTTAAAAGCAGTGTCAAAGAGGTGGGCTTTTAGTTTGGACTTGAAAATGGCCAAAGACTGGGCCAGACGTACAGGCTCAGGAAGTCTATTCCAGGTGTGAGGTGCAGCGAGATAAAAGGAATGGAGTCTGGAATTAGCAGTAGAGGAGAAGGGGACAGATAAGAGAGATTTATCTACAGAATGGAGTACCCAAAGGGGGGTGTAGGGAGAGACAAGAGTGGAGAGGTACTGGGGAGCGGCAGAGTGAATGCACTTATAGGTCAATAAGAGAAGTTTGAATTGAATGTGGAAACGGATAGGGAGCCAGTGAAGTGACTTAAGGAGAAGGCTAATGTGAGCATAGCGACTTTGGCAGAAAATGAGTCACACAGCAGAGTTTTGGACTGATTGAAGAGGAGAGAGATGGCTAAGTGGGAGGCCGGTGAGAAGCAGGTTGCAATAATCAAGGCGAGAGGTGATAAGAGTGTGGATAAGGGTTCCGGTAAAGTACTCAGAGATTAAACATGTGCTAACACCAGCGCAGGACCCCTTTTGCCACAGCTTAATAAAAGGACCCCTTAATGTAGAGGAGGGAGTGGAACAGCAACCATTAGGAGATTAAGGAGATGATTTGCCTTAATTCCTCCAGTGGACAGCTGCACATTTCTGTAACTTGCACATGTCAAATACCAGGGCTAATTAAACGCATCCATCTTTTGGACATAGATATCTCTTCCACTTATAAAGTCTGGGTTAGACATTCATGTTTTGGTCGCTCCCTAGTCCCACCCAAAATATGTCCAGAACACAACCCCTTGCCATATGGATGCACTGCAGTTTTAGATGTCCATATCCTGGCTTTATAAAATCAGGATTTAAACGTCCCTGTAATACAGATGTCTAAATGCTGGTTTTCAGACATCCAAAACACAAATAGAGCTTCAAAAATGAGGACTACAATAAACTTTTAAATTGGTATTCATCTTTTTTCTGTGGTTTGTGCTATTGATCTGCTGTGGTTCTCTGCCTTTGGCTGTTGCAGATCTTAGCCTATCTTGTTTGTTCTGTATTCAGTGCCATCACCTGCATAGCTAAGTGACCAAAGTTAGATCTGTTATTTATGCGATTGTATTTGGTTGCTTAATATTGCTAGCATCTGCAATGCTGCTGAATCTTCCTCAACTCCATTCTTAGAACACCCCTCTCCTGCCCACTTGCAAAATGGCTGGTTAGTGCGATATTCAAAGCACTACCTGCTTAAGTGCCTTTGAATATTGGTGGTTGGTGAGTGCAATTTAAGTGAGCAGGAGCCCCATAATAGAATACTAAGGGGTCCTTTTACTGACACAGTGCTGCCCAATTACTGCTGGATTAGTGCCATGCTAGAAAAATACAGGCCGATTTTCCCTAGCACAGGAAGTGGCACATGTCAGGGCTGGAACTACTGCCAGTGCCCGCATTGGGCCAGCAGTAGCTCCAAATTAGCGTGTGGTAAGCCCACATTGGGCTTACGCTGCTTTATATAAGGGCCCCTAGCAGGCTTATTTTTGAATGAGAAGGGCTCCCATCTTTCGACACAAATCGGGAGATGGGCATCCTTCTCCCAGGGTCTCCCAAATCGGCATAATCGAAAGCCGATTTTGGGCATCCTCAACTGCTTTCCGTCGCGGGGATGACCAAAGTTCACGGGGGCGTGTCAGAAGCGCAGCAAAGACGGGACTGGGGCATGCCTAACACATGGGCGTCCTCGACCAAAAATGGAAAAAAGAAGGGTGTCCCTTACTTTGTCCATTTTTTCTTATGACCAAGCCTCAAAAAGGTGCTCAAACTGACCAGATGACCACCGGAGGTAATCGGGGATCAAATCCCCTTACTCCCCCAGTGGTCACTAAGCCCCTCCAACCCTAAAAAAAAAACTTTTAAAATATTTTTTGCCAGCCTCAAATGTCAGACGAGGGCGGGCCAGAGAGGAAAGGAGGGAAGTCCGAAGGGAAGCGATCAGCTGTTACTTGCTGCAGCGCCCTCACAAAGAGGTGAGAGGCGCTGTGAGGGCCTGGCTGATAGCAAACAGAGGGGGGCGGGTGGAGGGGGGGAGCTGTGGCGGCGAGGACCTCGGGGGGGCGGCGGGGAGGCAGGGGCTGCGGGAAGCTATCATTTCAATGCAGGGGGAGGGGAAGCGGCGGCAGCAACCTGGGGGGGGCAGCTTGTCTATTCCATCATCTATTCCATTGGTAAACAAGAAGGGGGAGGAAAAAAGCCAAGTGCATGTCAGGGACATCCTTGAAGGACACCGATATTAGGCACTTTAGAAGGACGACCCCAACGAGCACTTGGGACATGCAGCTTTTCTTTTTTTTTTTTTTTTAGATGGGTGTTCGGCGCTTTCCCACTGGTCTCCATGGGTCCGTTCACAGCAGCCCCAGCCTAACGAGAGGTGCAGACCTCACATTATGTTTTTGACGGTAAGGGGAATTGGTAAACGTTAGTGCATCTCATTATAATAGCCTTGCAACTGTAGTGCAGCTCTTTTGGATCATTTGCATTCCGTTTTCGTTAGCTGCTACCATGATAGGAAAATGGCCTTTAGTGGCTCAGTAAGGGCTCATTAATGGCTTGTTAAGTTTAGTGCATCTGGTCCTAAATGTAGATCTCCATCTTTTTGGACATAAATGTCCCTTCTCCTTTTACAACTGGAATTTTTCCTCTCCGAACTAGCTCTCAAAACACAACCACACCACACCCATTTGCCATATGGCTGCACAGCAGCTTTAGATGTCCATATTCTAGCATTATAAAATTAGGATTTGGGTGGCCATACAACATGGATATCTAAATGCTGGTTTTCAAATGTTCAAAACAGGAATAGAGCTACTAAAATAATCATCATAAGTAATTAAGATTGAGCACAGGATATGGTCTTAATAATTTAAAAAAAATTACCCATGCACCCCATAAGGTTTCTTTAGTTGAGTGCCTCCCATAAATGCATATGCAACTGTATGTGGGATGATAATATATCTTCATTTCAAAAAGCACTGAGAAAATCCTGGTTTTACACCACTGCCTGCCTGTAAATGTATTACAGACTATGTTATTCCATTTAGAGAATACTTAATTCAAATGTTGCTGAGCTTTGACAAGGATTATTTTAAAAAGAAACATTTGGTTAATTCCCTGAAAAGCCCCATTGCTGTATAGTGTAATCCACTACAACCTGTGCCAGCTCTGAAAAAATACCATAGCATATGGGGCTGGTGTTCTGTTCTGTCTCTTGGAACATGTTTTTGCGTTCAATAGTTTTATTAAAACAGTTAATCAAAAGTTACAATCAACAACAAATAATAAGAAACAAAAGAAAGTAAATCCATAATGTTACATTCTGATCTGCTAATCTTAGCTGCCTTTCAGAGGACATGCATTAACCTGATTAATGGGTAGATCCAATGTCACTTCAGTTTATATATTTCAAAATGAGCCTTCATATTTTATATACTTGAGGATTTCTGTTACATTTTTCCCCTACAACAAATTCACATTTATGAACAGACAAAATTGTATTCCAAACCAAACAAATACTGGGATGACATTTTATTTAGGGGGAATTCATCAAGCAGAGATAAGGCCTTAAGTTGCATTAATTGGACCTTAACGTGACTTAAATAGCTCTAAAGCTGCCTGACCCAAAATACTGTGGCACTATTTATGGTGCTGTGCATTAGATAGCAATGAGATGTAAAATATGCAAATACATGATCTACATCTCATTACTATGCAAATACCCTAAAGTGGCTTGCGATGATACACCACAAGTCACATTACAGCTAAAAACGCCTGGTACAAAAACCCCAGGTAAAAGCTGGGGTTATTTTAACAACTGGGAGAATCAGGCTGCCAAGCCGTGGCGCAATACTCCTGGGTTGCAGCTCTGGGCTCCACCCCCAATGATGTCTGACTCCCCAAGCCCAACCACCCCTCTTGTGCCTACCACAGTCTTCTAATTGATGGTCCAGATTGGGTTCCAGGAGAGTCTAGGAATGTCCAGGGAATTTCGGGGGGGGGGGGAGTCATCCTGGAATCTGCTGATCCAGGGGTCTTCAGGCAGGAGCAATGTCCAATTGCTCCTGCCCACTCTGGGTGCCATCCTCCAATGACACCCCTACTGGGTGTCTGGATTGCACAAGAGCGATTGGGTATTGCCTGGGTATTGGTGGCCCAATGCTCCCGGTCCTGGGAATAAGACTACTTGTGAGATGGCTCACAGGCAGTGTTATTCCCTAGCCTGGGATTCAGCAACCTATGGTATAGGGATCCTGCAGGTTGCTGAATCCTGCGGGGGATCAAAGTGCGGGAAAGGGCATACCTTGATAAATCCCCCCCCCCCTCCCTGTAATCACCATTTCAAAAAGATATTAACACTTCAAACTATAATTAAAATGCATGAAATATGTACTTATTTACTTTTAATATTCAATAGTTCAATTAAATTTAAATAAAATTTAAGTGAAAGTGATCCTTTGTTCCCAGTGAAGCATGTGGCTGCTCATATGCATCACAGCACCGGTCTTAATGAAGAATAATCTTTTACTTATCTGAAGTCTTGAGTTTAGCTGCTAGTTTAGTTGCAGTTGTTCAATAGTAATAGGCAATCCTCTATACTCCATACATGCAGTACCAACCAATTAACTAAAGCATAAACAATGATACAATCCACATTCAAAATTTAAAAAAAAAAAAAATATATATATATATATATATATATATATATATATATATAATCTTCTTAGATATTAGCCAAGCCACATGCAAAAATGTTTCTTTATTTTTATCAGATGAAGTGTGTGTATGGGTGGAGAGTGGGCATGACACAGCAAATTAGGGCAACCACATTTCTATGTGCTAACTGATTAGTATGGGATTAGCATGCTCTTACTGCCTACAAAATGGATTGTGGTAAGGGTTCACATGCTCATTTTTGGTAATGGCTGTACTCTAATGACAAAATTAGCATATGCCATTCATTTGGAAAATTGAAAAGTGGCCATTTTCTGATTGTGATAAAAACTGCCTTAGTGTGTGGGAAAAACCTGTGGCATGGTACACTAAGGCCACTTTTTACCATAGCTTAGTAAAAGGACCCCCCAGCTCTGCATTATCCAGTTGGCATGCATTAATACACACACACATTAGCTGGATAATGCTTCCATGCCCATTTCCTACCTATTACATGACTTCTCCTAAGATATATATGTATATATAAGATATATATGCCGATCTGTGCATGCTAATTGTTCATCATTTAGTTATATATAACTAAATAATGAACAATTAACTTGTACAAATTGGCAAATTACCCCAAATTGCTTTAACTAACCAAACTTTCTTTTGGTTTTGCACACCTCTACAGAATAGAATCAGACCAAATCCCCTTGTTAAATCAGGCATTTTCCCCATCCAGTTCCTCCTTATAAACATGTAGTTCCCATTCTCTTGACAGTAAATGAATGGATCTAACGTATTACTGTATAGTACTAATTTTATCAAAGGATCCTGGGCCCCTGACAAATTAGTTAAATTTGTTACCACCAGAAATATTTTTTTGATCTATTCATGGCCATTAAGATTTCGACTGGAAAAACATATTTATTTTATTCACTTTTCAGCGAGAATAATGAATAAAAATTAAACAAACAAGAGTGCTAGGATATCTGGATGTCTACCTTTCCTATATTTGGTAGCCTAGTGGTTGAATGGGCATGCAAGCAGAGTATATGCCTCCTCAAATACATTAATGTGATTACAAAGGGTCACTGATTTTATGACAGCTTGGCCTATTTAACTATGATGTGCAGAGTAGAAAAAAAGAGGGCAATAGACTAAGCCATTTCATGGAAGCATAAGCACATAGATTTATGGAGAGATGAGATGACCCTACATAAGTCCCATTTCCCAGAAAGTAGGCCAGACTCAATTTAAGTGACAACCACTATCTAAAAAAAAAAAAAAAAAAAGATGTACAAATTGTTTATTTCATACTAGTATTTGTGGCAGGTATCCTATAACTTAAATATCTCTGCACAGTTTGTGGATTCTCTTACCTGGTCAGTCAATGCCCAAAGCAGAGTAAGGATAGAAAGCAATAGCAGCCTTTATTACCACAGTCCAAAGCTCCATATCTGAAACTAGAAATAAAAGGGTCAATATTCAGAATAATTTAACTCAGCAGGAAAGGTTCCTGCCTGGCTAAATCATCATGGAGCATAGACCACCTCCAGATTTTCAGCAGCACTTAACTGTGCAGTGTTGATAAAAATCCATTGGGACCACCACAGCACTTGCTGATTAGTGTCGAGAAATCTGGGGATAGAGTTCGGAAGAAGCAGAGAGTTATGCAGGCACCATTGATATTCAGTGCTGGTGCCTGTGTAGCTAACCAGGCTAGACCCATGTCAATTTGGTTTCAGAACTGGGTAAGGAAAGGGGACAGTTCTTGCATCCTTGCTTGAAGATCTTCACTAAAATCATGAGAGCAGCTCTGCTTCAATACTGGTGTTGCTCTATTTCTTAGCAGTCTTTGACACTGTGGATCATAATGCCATACTTAAACAGCTGGTAGAAATAGATATTGATGGTACAGTATTTGCATAGCTGAAATCCCATTTGTCAAACATAGCAATCAGTTCTGATCAGCAACAGTACCTTGGGCACTAAACTCTGAGGTACCACAGAGATCCATAATATCACCTTTGCTATTTAATACCTATCACAAA
This sequence comes from Microcaecilia unicolor, assembly GCF_901765095.1. Lineage (NCBI taxonomy): Eukaryota > Metazoa > Chordata > Amphibia > Gymnophiona > Siphonopidae > Microcaecilia > Microcaecilia unicolor. The sequence goes on from NC_044037.1 coordinate 60,725,284, forward strand.
CCCTTAGCTGAGCTACTTCAGTTGATGCATACAAAATTCTATATCTATGCTGATGATGTATGGCTATTCATACATGTTGAACCAGATCTACCCACAGCTTTGAATAAATGGGCTGTCTTAACAGGGACTCAGGATTGGGCAGGAAACATCAAACTATGAACCCAAGTAAAACAGGGATTCTAGAGGTTCTTGAGCAAGTAGACAGGTACCTAATTTCAAAATACCATGTGGGAAGTATGAACGCCCTCTAAAATACAGGTCAGGAATCTTGGGATACTGCTAGACTCTACTTACTTTGATTCTACAATTCAAACAATCTTTAAAAAATATTTCTATCACCTGCAAGCAGCATGACAGCATCACAGCCTTTCTGCAAAAACTGTGCTAGCTACCAATAACTTACAGGGCCATATTTAAAACTCTACCATTGATATTCAAGATCCACAGACAAAATGGGCCAGAGGAGTGGAGTGCCTCAGGGGTCTGAGCTGGGGCCAATTCTGTTTAATATATTTTTGTGAGATATTGCTGAAGGGTTAGAAGGAAACGTTTGCCTTTTTGTGGATGACATGAAGATAGCCAATAGAATGGATACCCTGGAGGGAGTGGAAACCATGAGAAGGGATCTCCAAATGCTAGAAGAGTATTCAATGGTCTGACAGTTAAAATTTAATGACATTACTATCTTGAGGATCATATAAAAGAATACTGGAATAAATGTATTACAAAAATATGATATATAGATACTCCAGTCTAATATTGTAACAATATCAAAAGACATTTATTAACTCAAATAGATGCACATAATCACACTCCTTTCACATTCATATCACTCATTCGTACAACTAATAGCTAGATATAAGTTTTTTTGCTGAAGATAATAACACAAATGTATAACACAGTAGATCTACATGATTATGCAATCGATGGATAAATATTATCAAGTCCACCCCAATGCAAAAGTCAACAGAAAACGAGAGAGAAGCAGAAGGTCCCACAATCATTTAACTTCACTTGTCCAGTCAAACATCATAGTAGTAAATAAAACGCTAGTGTTGTCGGCCTTCACAGCTGATATCTCATGCATTATATTGAAATCAAGGTCTTCAAATCCACCAGAGCGGGATAATAGCAGGAAATGCCAAGTTCTTCAAATCCACTGAAGTAAACAGATAGCAAAAATAAACCTATCAACTACCAAATAACTAAAGCAAATAAATCTCATATACAAATCATCAAATAATAAGAAAATAAAGAAAAAACCCACATAAGGCTGTTTACCAGAGGGACAAAATCCAAACCATGCCTTCAGCATCCTTTCCCTCATGTGGAAATGCCCTCACACTGTACATCCTGGTTAAATTTTGACCCGGGAAGGTAATACGGGAGATAACAAACAGCTTTATGCTTTGGGAGGCAGATGAAAGCTTAGCTCTTCTTCCAAGCCATTAATACATGTGGTGACTGACTCACTCATTCTGCATCTGGACTAGCTTTCTTTTAACTAAAACCTTTTAACTAAAACCTATTCCTCATACCTTAGTCAGCTGTATGTGTGTAGGTTCATTTTCAAAGCACATCTTTACAAAGTCTGTGTGCTTTGAAAATATGCAACATAATCTGACTTCAATTATGTACCCATCTATTTATCCCAATGACTTTGTACCACTCATTTTGTCCATCTGTATGTCTCAACTGCACTTGATCCCTGGGCTGTCTATAAAGATATTTGATTGTATTAAAGGAGCATTATTGTGTGCATTGTTTCTATGTTAAGTGATTGTTCTAATGTATGTCTATTCAGGTGTGCCATTTGTACTGTGCAGACATGGTGTTTATCATACCTATGTTATCTAAATGTTCTAATGTGTGCCTATTAAAATGTTTATTTTGTGTTGTGCTGAGAAGATGAGTATTATATCTGTGTAATAAGAATACATTTTCCATGTTGCTATAATGCATTACTTTTACTCTGCTGTCATTTATCATATTTTTTATTTGAGTGTTTTACTGTATCATGTAATTGTATATATTTCTGAATGTATCATTTTACTCCAGTTTTTATGATTCAATTTACTATCTCCGTGTTTACATCATTAATTAAATTTATGTTTGATTATTTCACTATTGATATATTGTTGATTTTTTTATGCCAACCTGTTCCTTGGGTGAATCTCTATATAAAAGTGGTTAATAAAGCTAAATAAATTCAAGTAAATAAATATATAAATGTTGTCCCTGTTGGTGAGATGGAAGCAGGATCTTGCCGGTTGGTCCAGAGGTGAGGGAAAAGTGGCCTAGCCTAGCAGAAACCTGATACATGCCATATCATTTGCAACTTTTATTGTAAAACATTAACCCAGATCAGGAACATCAGTATAATATAGGCAGGAATTGGCAGGATTTGAGGGCAGAATTTTAACACCCTCCCAGAGCCCTAATCAGGTGAATTAGAAGCCCTAAATAAAATAAATAGCATTTGATCAAAACATTTAGCACACATTTAATACCATTACATTGTTGAACATTAATTTGGATGGTTTCAGATCTTTCATATTTAACAATGATGATAAATACCATGAAGGGAAAGGAAATGATTCATAACATCACTATCCCTCATTTAATTCCTCTCATTAATCTATATTATTGGTTGTGCCACATGCTTATTCTACCCAGTGAAGGTTTAATAGTCATTTTTATCTTACTATGATCTATACAAATGCCTGTCAATCAATGACAATTATTACTTAATGAACATGTAATGATGAGTAGACCTATGAAAAAGTTAAGAAATACTTCACCCATTATGGCCTTGATTACGTGCTGGCGTTTTCATTCGAAATGATGTGATCCATTATATTTAGCCTGCTTCTCCAGAAGTGAGCAACTTGACTGTGCACTTTGTTAAACATGCAGTTCCCCCTTAGAAAAACAAAGGGCCCTGTTTACAAAGGCATGCTAGCGCACCTTTGTAAACAGGACCCAAAATAAGTTAAACTGAGATATCAGCACTTTTCAGAATATTATAGTGATTGTATCAGTGATAAATAGGGTGTGTAGGGGGAGGGGCAAGAAATGGACATGTGGTAAAATTAAACCCGGCACGCATCTATTTATGACCTAAGCTCTTAACACTACCTATTGACTTAGTGGTAAGGGCTCATGCGTTATCCGCGCAGTAACCGTCCAGCATGCACCAACTGCTGATTACTACTGGGAACACCCCATGGTAGAAAATAGAAAATTATTTTCTACTGCATGTTTTGGGCATGTGCCAAACTCAGAATTACCTCCAGGCGCATGCGCTAACCAGATGGTAATGCTGATTTGATATGCACTGGATGTGCGTAGGCCTTTACACACCTTTGTAAACGAGCCCCTAAGTGAGATACATCATGGTTGCTGATAGCAATAGATCATGGTCCAAACTGCTGACAAGGGCCTTTGTTTCACTGGAAAAGTCATTGCTTCAGGGCAAATAGTGGACCATCCAAAAAGCAAACAAATGCATATATTAGCCATGAGAATTTCAACGTTCATTCTAATAGATAAGTGCATACTCATTTTGAGCGCTGTACTGTCAACTCAAAGTCCTGCTTAACTTTTAAAAACTGGCATTTTGACTTTAAATAAATAAATAAATTGACTATACAATACACCACGAAAAGTGGATTCATGATTAGTTTGGTGTTGCAAGCAGTGAATCCTATTGCCAAACAGGTTGGTTAACTTAGCGATGGTAAGTATAACATCACAAATAGAACAATGATGACATGGAGAATGACATGTTCCTAAACTAGTATTAACATTTCTTTGAGAATTCAATTGAGAGGGGCAAAGTTGTTCTTTCAAGTTTTGACCTCTCCTGTAAGCAATTCGCAATTAAAAGTTGGCAAAAACTGTAATCATGAGGGGCATAATCGAACAGCGCTGGCCAAATAGCTAGCCGGCCATCTTCGGGGCCGGCACCGTAAGTGGGCGGAGCCAACTGTATTTTCAAAAAAGATGGCCGTCCATCTTTTTCTTCGCTAATATGGTTGGGCCCGGCCAAATGTCAGAGTTCACCGGGTTTGAGATGGCCGGCATCGGTTTTTGGCCAGCGCTGTTCGATTATGCCCCTCATGAATACAGTTTTTGCCAACTTTTAATTGAGAATTGCTCATAGGAGAGGTCAAAACTTGAAAGAACAACTTTGCTGACATCTGTGTCACCTAAACAGCGGTGATTGGCTGACAGAAACTTGGAGGGACTTAATGGAAAGGGAAGAGTGTTTAAACAATTGAATAAGTGGTGCAGTGGTTAGAGCACAGGTTTTGTAATCAGAAAGTGGCTGGTTCAAATCCCCCTATTACTATTGTTTTAATTTGGTTGTCCCTGACTGCACTTGCATGTTTTTTTTTCTTCCGATTTTTGCTCTCTGTAGGGGTCCTGCGCAGCACCAACTAAACTAAAATTGCTCCGGGGACCTGCATACTGCTGTTATGGAGCTAGGTATGATATTTGAGGCTGGCATAGAGACATCTCAGGGGGACCAGTGCACTACGAATGCTGGCCCCTCCCACGACCAAATGCCTTGGATTTGGTCTGTTTTTGAGATGGCTGGCGGTGGTTTCGTTTATCGCTGAAAAACGAAAACGCCCAGCTCAAAAAACGCCCACATCCAATGCATTTGGCCGGCACAAACCATATTTTCAAAACTAAAGATAAACGTCCATCTTTTTAGAAAATACGGTCCGGCCCGCCCCTTCACGGACCCGTTCTCGGTGATGGATGTTTTTACACATGGGCGTTGCATTCGATTATGCCCCTACAAGAGTCACAAGACAAATGTCATGTGTTGTATCCAATTGAAAATTTTTGATTTTATTCAAAAAGTGTGTGGAATCTCTTATGTAAGAGAAAGATGTCATCGCAAGAGGCCTACATTCTAATTAATAACAATTAGTGCTAATAATTGGCTGTTAAAATCCAATTATCAACGCTGATTAGCTTGTTAACCAATTAGCTTATGCGCATTGTTATAGAATACAGTGAGATTTCCACATGGAAATCTCAGCGCAATATATAGAATCCTGGTGATAGTGTATACACTTCCAGCTTTTGTCAACTTTGAATTGACAATTGCTTACAGGAGAGGTCAAAACTTGAAAGAATAGACTTGCCTCTTTCAACTGAATTATCAAAGAAATATTAGTCCTAGTTTAGGAACAGATCATGTCTGTGTTTTTGAAGTAGGACATGATGATGTCATTTCCTGTTAGTCAATGTATTTATTTATTTATTTATTTAAAGCCAATCATTTTTTTTTAGGTTAAGAAGGACTTTAAATTGACAGTGCAGCGAGTATATACTTATCTATCAGTATGAACTTTGAAATTATCATGGTTAATGTATGCATTTTGTTGCTTTATAAATGGTTCACTATTTGCTCTGAAGCAGCGACTTTTCCCGTAAAGCAAAGGCCCTTGTTGGTAGCTCGGACCATGGTCTATTGCTGGTTGTCAACATTTACACCTGCCTCTTACATGTTGTAAGTGTTGATGCCTAAGGTCCCTGTTTACTAAACTGCACTATAGGTGCACTAACATTTTTTGCACGTGCTAACGCTAGAGACACCCATAGGAATATATGGGCATCTCTAGTGTTTAGCATGTGCTAATGTTGGCACACACTAAAAATGTTAGTGCTCCTTATTAAACGGGGACCTAAATGTTGATCATTAAATGTAGTGCCCAAATGACAAATTAGTCTCTGTTCTATAACAGAATCTGGATAGTCAGATGCTTCTGGACCACAGGAATATTGCTGCTTATGAGGTGGCTTGCAAGCAGCGTTATTCCTTTATGGCAGGATTCAGCAAATTGCGGTACTGCAGGTTGCTGAATCCCATGGGAAATCAGGATGCTAGGAATTATTAGGAAAGGAATGATAAATAAGATCTAGAATACTATAATGCCTCTGTATTGCTCCACGGTATGACCTCACCTTGAGTACTGCATTAATTTCTGGTCACTGTATCTCAAAAAAGTTATAGCAGAATTAAAAAAGGTTTGAAGAAGAGCAACCAGAATGGAAAAAGGGATGGAACTCCTCTCACATGAAGGCTAAAGAGGTAAGGGTTCTTGAGCCTGGAAAAGAGATGGCTGAAGGGGGATATGATTTAGGTCTACAAAATCCTGAATGGACTAGACTTGCCTGCCTGGTGCGAATGTTGCGGACCTCACGCGTCACCTAGATAGGATTTTAGATATTGCTGGGGAGAAGTTGGCTGTCTTAGTACATGTGGGTACCAATGACATAGGAAAATGTGGGAGAGAGGTTCTGGAAGCCAAATTTAGGGTCTTAGGTAGAAAGCTCAAATCCAGATCCTCTAGGGTAGCATGTTCTGAAATACTACCCATTCCATGCGCAGGGCCCAAGAGACAGGCAGAGCTCCGAAGTCTCAATGCGTGGATGAGACGATGGTGCAGGGAGGAGGGTTTTAGATTTGTTAGGAACTGGGCAACATTCTGGGGAAGGAGGAGCCTATTCTGAAAGGATGGGCTCCACCTTAACCAGGGTGGGACCAGGCTACTGGCATCAGCATTTAAAAAGGAGATAGAGCAGCTTTTAAACTAGAAACAGTGGGAAGGCCGGCAGTCGCTCAAAAGTGCATGGTTCGAGATAAGGTATCTTTCAATGATATCACCAAAACAGGGAAGATAGGGTATCCTGATAGTGAGGTTGCAAATGCGACCATAGTAGATCAGGTGTCCTTAAATAAAAATAAAAATTAGACAAAAGATTGCAAATTAATACTGTCAAGTACTAAGCATGATGTAAATAGGAACAACAAACATAGTTATCTCTGAAGAGAGTTCGTCAAGTACAGAACGGCTTTTTTTATCGAGAGGCAGAGGGAGACGAGGCAGAGGACGTGGGAGCAGAGCGAAGAGAGGCGGAAGGACAGGGGAATATCCCGCGCAAGAGTCAGGTCAACAGCGTCCAACCACGCGTTCCCGACCTCAATAGAAAAAATGGCAGTAGTAAATTTATCCAACTATACACTGTCAATAGATGAAATTAGGTTACTTTCTAAAGGTCTTTCCTTCGTTCCAGCTAAGTATGTGGATTCCTTTCAAATAAGAATGGAACTAGAGAAATTCATAAGGAAACTACAATTAAAGTTGTTTTTTGGTGAGAATGAAGATCGCAGAACAGATGTATCGATTGTGAAAAGAGAATCGAAATGGCTCCCCCCTGGACCATTACATCCTATTCTGTCTGCTTTTCGTACATTAGTTCTTCAAGAGTTCGAAGAATTTGAACGAGCTCCATGCAGAAACTCTAGAGGTAATTTAACAAGAAATGAGAAGGATGCTTTGGAGTCCCTTAAAAATAACAAAGAAATTACTATTAGAAGAGCGGATAAGGGTGGGGCCATTGTGATTTTAAATTGTCTTCAGTACACAGCAGAAATTCTGGCTCAATTACAAGTGTCCACAGATTATTTGCCTTTGCTAGAAGATCCCACGCCTCGGCTTCAAGAGCATATCTTGAGAATAACAAAGGAAGCCTATGCGATAGGGACCTTGACACAGAATTTCATTTTTTGAACACGATGAATCCTAAGATACCTGTTATCTACACGTTGCCTAAAATTCATAAGAGACTTATCGATCCGCCAGGTAGACCTATCATATCGAGTAGAGGCTCATTATTAGAACCTCTCTCGATGTTTGTTGATTCTTTTTTGCAACCTTTTGTAAAAAGTGGGGCATCTTACATAAAGGACACCACCCACTTTCTACAATTATTAGAACCATACAATGGAAAAGTAAGTGGTACGATTATGGATACTTTAGATGTGTCCTCTTTATATACAGTTATATCACAAGATGAAGCCCTTGAGGTGATCGAAATGTTCTTAGAAGAACGAGAACCTAGTCGGTTCCCTACATCCTTTATCTTAGCGTTAGCGGAACTAGTGATGAAGAAAATTTTTTTCTTGTTTAATGATCAGCTGTTCCAGCAAGTGTCAGGTGTTGCCATGGGAGCAACCATGGCACCGTCAGTGGCAAATCTATATATGAGGGCATTCGAGCAGAAATTCTTTTATACAACTGAGCTTTATCAGTACGTGGCCCTTTGGGTCAGATTTATTGATGATATCTTCCTATTATGGACTGGCGATGAAGATCATTTTTTGCAGTTTGTGTCTGTCTTAAATAGAAGTCATCCACGGATTAAGTTCACAGCACAGATGAATGCAACGCAAATATCATTTTTGGATGTATTGATCACTAACACGAATGGAGAGATTAACACCACTGTATTCCATAAATCGACTGATAGGAATACTTTTTTAAATTATGATAGTTGTCATCCAAGACCTTTAAAAGACAACTTACCTTTCTCTCAGTTTCTAAGACATCGGTGTATATGTTCTACGGATGATGAGTTTAAATTGCAATCCAAAAGACTTTCACAGAGATTAGCGAAGAGAGGCTATCCTGAATATATATTATGGAAGGCCTATAAAAGGGCTAGATGGAACATTAGAGAGTTGTTACTGACCCCGAGGACTGACAGGTTGAATGTTTCACATGATTACATTACTTATGTTACTCAATATAGTATGGACTCCCCTAAAATAGTGAAGACTTTGAAGAAACATTGGACATTAATCAATACATTACCAGGCTTTGAGAACGCTAAATTGAGGTTGGCGTATAGCAGGAGTTTAAATTTAAAAGAACATTTATGTCCAGCAGTTTTACCAAGTTTGTCATCTATTGCTGGACCCCCTGATAATATGAATGGCCACTGGAGATGTGGTGCCTGTAACTATTGTTCGATCATGGACGAGACCCAGGTGTTCACAAATCCCCCTGATGACAAGATTTATGTATTAAAACAATATACCAACTGTAGATCAAGTGGGGTAGTTTATTGTCTGCGATGTCCTTGCAATAAGATATATGTGGGGCAGACGATGAGGATGTTAACCACAAGACTGAGTGAGCACAAGAGTTCTATTCGGACCAAACGGACTGGGCTGCCGTTAGCAACGCATTGTAATATTCATCAACACTCCTTTAAAGATTTGAGATGTGTGGTGCTCCAATCTATGTATCAAACTAAAAGAGGTGGAGATTACCAGAAGTTTCTGCTACAATGTAAGCAAAAATGGATATTTAGATTACATTTGCTGCACCCGACAGGTTTAAATCATCGAGTTGAGTGGAGTCACTTTTTTTAGAGCTTTCCTATTGGTGTTTTGACTTGACAGCGTCTGACGTCAGATTTTCTATAAAGCAGCCATTTTGACCTGTCTGTGAGTCAATAGGAGAGCGTAACATTTTGAGCTGACTTCTCTTCCAAGTATGTGTGTGATTTTTTATGATTTTCTAAGTTATGATTTAACTGTAGTGCTTTCTTTAATGTGAATATTTCTTCCTTAGACAGTGCGTTAGAGGCCCTGAAGCAGCCTTGCGAAACGCTGGCCATCGTCGGCCCCGCACTTGTGGAGAGAGAAGAATTCAGCATTTTACGTGATCTATGAAGCACCTACCATTAAAATAAGTGTGGTGTTTATTTAATGATGAGAGTACTATAGTAAAAGTTTACCTATACAAATCAAGCAAAATTAATTACATTTAAATAGTTTAAGCAGTAGCGGTTTTTTGTGCCTATGATGAAAGCAGGGTCCTTTTGACCCGACATAGCTTCTTCAGATCAATTCAAGACCTGGAAGCTTTTTGAGGCTTTTTTCCGCTATTGAGGTATATGATTTGTTACCAATAGTCATTTTTCTTTGACAGCAGTTCTCATTGTGTGTTTAATAGTTTGAAATGTCTACATGTGAATGCCATGAGCCTAAGAAATAAGATGGGAGAGTTAGAATATATTGCACTAAATGAAAAATTAGATATAATAGGCATCTCTGAGACTTGGTGGAAGGAGGATAACCAGTGGGACACTGTCATACCGGGGTACAAATTATATCGTAGTGATAGGGTGGATCGAATTGGTGGAGGGGTAGCATTGTATATTGACGAGATCCATGAATCAAAAAGATTGAAAATTCTGCAGGAAACAAAACACTTTTTGGCAGGGGCGTAGCCAGACCTTGTGGGATGAGAGGCCAGACCCGAGGTGGGGGGGGGGGGGGGGCACTGTTTAGCTGCCTCCCCAATCCCCGCCAGCCGAAGAGTCTTCTTCAGCGCCGGTCGACTCCAGCGCCTTCGTTGTGGGATCATCTGTTTCTGATGCCTTACGTCCTGCACAGGGCTACATGCACGGTGCAGGACATAAGGCATCAGAAACAGATGATCCCACAACGAAGGTGCCAGAGTCGACCGGCGATGAAGAAAACTCTTAGGCTGGCAGGGATTGGGGACCCCTGCCAGCAAACAAGGTACCTGATGCGACGGCGGGGCGGGGGGCGGGTGGCAACGGCGGGGGGGGGGGGGTCAAATGTAGTGTGGGCCAGGGCATAATCTGTGGTGGCCCATGCCCCCGTGGCCCCACGTAGCTACGCCCCTGCTTCTTGGAATCACTGTGGATTGAAATTCCATGTGTAAAGGGGAAAAGGATAGTGATAGGAGTGCACTACCGTCTGCTTGGCCAGGATGAACAGATGGATGCAGAAATGTTAAAGGAAATTAGGGACGCAAACAAACTGGGCAACACAGTAATAATGGGTGCTTTCAATTAACCCAATATTGACTGGATAAATGTAACATCGGGGCACACTAGGGAGGTAAAATTCCTTGACAAAATCAATGACAGCTTTATTGAGCAGCTGGTACAGGAGCCGACGAGAGAAGGAAAAATTCTAGACCTAGTCCTTAGTGGAGCACATGATCTGGTACGGAATGTAATGGTGCTGGGGCCGCTTGATAACAGTGACCATAATATGATCAGATTTGATATTAGCTTTGAAGTAAGTATACATAGGAAATCAAATACGTTAGTGTTTAACTTTATAAAAGGAGACTATGATAAAATGAGAACGGTGAAAAAAAAACTTAGAGGAGCGTCTGTGAGGGTCAAAAATTTACATCAGGCGTGGATGCTGTTCAAAAACAACATCCTGAAAGCCCAGGCCAAATATATTCCGCATATTAAAAAAGGAGGACGGAAGACCAAACGACAGCCGGCGTGGTTAAAAAGTGAGGTGAAGGAAGCTATTAGATCTAAAAGAAAATCCTTCAGAAAATGGAAGAAGGAACCAACTGAAAATAATAAGAAACAGCATAAGGAATGTCAAGTCAAATGCAAAGTGCTGATAAGGAAGGCTAAGAGGGACTTCAAAAAAAAAGATTGCGCTGGAGGTAAAAACAGGTTGAGGGGCATAATCAAACGGGGTGCCCAAGTTATCCTGGGGCCGTCCTCGCAGGACGGCTCCGTGAAGGAGCAAAATGTATAGCTTATTCGTCAAAATGCTGACAGCTAAATAAGAGGTCTAACTTTTAAATGCATAACTGATTGTCCAGAGTTATATGTACATTTTCAAAGTATGAATAACTTTGAACGGCCAGTTCTACATTTACTATTTGAATGGTGGCCATGAATCTGATTATTAACAGCTATTAAAATACATATTGCCTTTAAGCTCTATCGTCTCTTCAATTTCTGGTAATGAAATCCTTCTGTCAATATTTTTATAATATGCCAGTGCATTTATATTTCATGCTGTTAAATGATAGCATTCACTTAGTAAAAATATTGCAGTCTGCTGCTCAGTAGTTGCATCGGAGTTACAGCACATGTTTATTAGGATGTATTCAAAATGAAACTCTGACTGAGACCGGAGTTCACACTCTTCACAATTATTATGCATGCAACCTATAATGTACTGCTGTCTTATTACAACCCTGAGGTGCTTCTTTGGCAGTAAATTTTAATGTATTCTGGCATCTAACAGTGCATGAAAGGCAAAAGGGCTGAAGGTGACATGAAAACGATGGCAGAGGGAGCTCTGTCTTAAGAACATAAGATAAATATAGCCATTCTGGTCCATCTAGCCCAATATCCTCCTTCCAATAGTGGCCAATTCAGGCCACAAGTACCTGGCAGAAATCCAAATAGTAGTATCATTCAATGCTACCAATCCCAGGGCAAGCACTGACTTCCTCCATGTCTATTTTAATAGACTATGGACTTTTCCTCCAGAAACGTTTTTAACATTTTTAAAATCCAGATACACTAGCCGCTGTTACCACATTCTCTGGCAATGAGTTCCAGACCTTAACTATTTATTGAGTGAAAAAATATTTCCTTCTATTTGTTTTAAAAGAATTTTCATGTAACTTAATTGAGTGTCCCCTAGACTTTGTACATTTTCAAAGAGTAAAAACTGAATTCACTTTTACCTACATAAGGACATAAGTATTGCCATACTGGGAAAGACCAAAGGTCCATCAAGCCTAGCATCGTGTTTCCAACAGTGGCCAATCCAGGTCACAAATACCTGACAAGATCCCAAAAAAGTACAAAACATTTTATACTGCTTATCCCAGAAATAGTGGATTTTCTCCAATTACATTTAATAACGGTCTATGGACTTTTCCTTTAGGAAGCCGTTCAAACCTTTTTTAAACTCCGCTAAGCTAGCTGCCTTTACCACATTCTCTGGCAACGAATTCCAGAGTTTAATTACACGTTGAGTGAAGAAAAATTTTCTCCGATTCGTTTTAAATTTATTGCATTGTAACTTCATCGCATACCTCCTAGTCCTAGTATTTTTGGAAAGCGTAAAAAGACGCTTCACATCTACCCGATCAACTCCACTCATTATTTTATAGACCTCTATCATATCTCCCCTCAGCTGCCTTTTTTTCCAAGCTAAATAGCCCTAGCCGCTTTAGCCTTTCCTCATAGAGAAGTCGTCCCATCCCCTTTATCATTTTCGTCACCCTTCTCTGCACCTTTTCTAATTCCACTATATCTTTTTTGAGATGCGGCGACCAGAATTGAACACAATATTCAAGATGCGGTTGCACCATGGAGCGATACAAAGGCATTATAACATCCTCATTTTTGTTTTTCATTCCTTTCCTAATAATACGTAACATTCTATTTGCTTTCTTAGCCGCCGCAGCACACTGAGCAGAAGGATTCAACGTATCATCAACGATGACACCTAGATCCCTTTCTTGGTCTGTGACTCCTAATGTGGAACCTTGCTTGACGTAACTATAATTCGGGTTCCTCTTTCCCACATGCATCACTTTGCACTTGCTCACATTAAACGTCATCTGCCATTTAGATGCCCAGTCTCCCAGTCTCTTAAGGTCTTCTTGTAATTTTTCACAATCCTCTCGCAATTTAACAACTTTGAATAACTTTAATTACCTCACTAGTTACTCCCATATCTAGATCATTTATAAATATGTTAAAAAGCAGCAGTCCCAGCACAGACCCCTGGAAAAATAATAATTAACTTTCTAAAATCCAACAGGTTGCAGGATATGAGGCAATATAGCTTTTCCACAGGAAAATCCTGCCAGACAAATCTGATTGATTTCTTTGACTGGGTGACCAAGGAACTGGATAAAGGACATGCGCTAGATGTAATTTACTTGGATTTCAGCAAAGCTTTTGATGCAGTTCCTCTCAGAAAACTCATGAATAAGCTGAGAGGTCTGAACTTAGAATCCAAAGTGTACAGGTGTCAGAGGGTAGCGGTAAATAGAAATCACTTGTAGGAAAGAAAGGTGAGTAGCGGAGAGTGTCAGTGGTCAGTACTGCCACTAATTATGTTTAATATATTTGTAATAAACTAAATCATGAAAAGAAGTAATCTCCCAAAATCAATAATAAATATCCACTGTCAAAACATAGTAGGGAGATAGTTATATATGGCGTCTCAAACAGCACTATTTATTTGTGAAGATAAAGTGCTTATTTAGAGGAAAAAGCCTCTAGAAGCCTCCAGTAAATACTATCAATTTAGTATTTTACTATGGAGAGCTGGGCTTCGTCATCATTGGCTTTCAAAAAACCTCTTTTAATTCGTTGTATTTTTTTTAATTCGTTGTATTTTTTTATTAGAGTATCATTATTTCTCACAGTTACAAGGACTAGCTCCAATACTTTTCACATTAACTACTTAGCTTTTTAAGCAGAGTCAATCGTTCATGGTTACTGTTAGACTTATCGAACCCCGATATTTGTAATATACATTGTTGAAGTGTTAGAAGGAAAGTTTGCCTTTTTGCAGATGACACAAAGATAGACCCTATACAAGACATTGGTGAAGCCCCACTTGGAGTATTGTGTTCAGTTTTGGAAGCCATATCTTGCTAATGATGTACAAAGACTTGAAGCAGTTCAGAGAAAAGCGACAAAAATGGAATGGAGTCTGAGAGATTTAGAGGGGCATTTTTGAAAGGGACATCCAAGTTGCAATTTGGACGTCCTTGCAAAATGGTGCAATCCAGGGGTGGGGAAACCCGTATTTTCAAAACAAGATAGACGTCCATCTTTCGTTTCGAAAATACCGCCAGAGACGTCCAAATCCTTAAATTTGGACATTCCTAGATTTGGTCATCCCTAGACATGGATGTTTCTGATTTTTCGGCGATTTTCGAAACCAAAGACGTCCATTTATTGTATTTATTTATTTAGATTTTGCTCACACCTTTTTCAGTAGTAGCTCAAGGTGAGTTACATTCAGGTACCATGTCAAAAATGGCAAAATGCAAGCCATTTGGTCATGGGAGGAGCCAGCATTTGTAGTGCACTGATCCCCCTGACATGCCAGGACAGCAACCGGGCACCCTAGGGGGCACTGCAGTGGACTTCATAAATTGCTCCCAGGAACATAGCTCCCTTACCTTGTGTGCTGAGTCCCCCTAAACTCCCCCCAAACCCACTACCCACAACTCTACACCACTACCATAGCCCTTACGGGTGAAGTGGGGCACCTATATATGGGTACAGTGGGTTTGTGGTGGGATTTGGAGAGCTCACTGTTCCCTCCACAAATGTAAAATACACTTAGCAAGCTGAAATTTGAAAAATTCCAAAAAGTAACAATAACTAGTCGCCATGAGCTATTATCATATGATGTAATTCTAATTTATATAGTGAAGAAAAAGACCTGAATAGTTTACACTTGGCAGCAGATCAAAAAAATTTTCCTAAATGCCACCTTCTTCTAGACTCTGTTATTATCATTGGTCTAACAACTTCACATTTTTATTCATTACATCAATTGTTCTTCTATGAATAATTTGATATTTCTTAATAATTACAACATTGTAAGGCACTTCATGAGGTATATATTATGTCACTTAGCTTTAAATCTCCGCCCAATGGGGCTCTCCGTTTCAATCTATTCTTGAGCTTCCTCAGATGGCTGAGCAAATTACAGCATTTCACTGTGCCAGAAACCTAAAAGTAATATCAAAACGTTAGTGAAGTATTGCTCGCAGTGAAATCTCCAAAATGAATCGTTTGTATTAGCAAACCTTTCAAAATGGTGTCCACTGATTCTGAGACATCAACACTGAAGGGTTGACCCAGAAGCAGTGTCCGGCTATTTAAATTATTAGTATGATCGACATATTTAAACAGAACCAATTACCAATTGACTTAATTATTGCTTTAGAAAAATGCTAAACATTAAATCTGTGCATTTAGGCCACGTGGTTCTAAAGACTGAAGTATGAAAATCTACCTCTGTTCTTTTTTTATTAAAGTTTTGTTTCTGTCCCCTCCTCTATCATTTGGTGGAACGTGATCAATTATCAAGCAGCGAAAGGACTCAAAATCATGGCATTTATCTAGACAATGTGCCACTAATGGAGCTCCTCTTTTTTATGTATTTTATGCAGGAGCGGTGTTCATTGATCCGGTGATGTAATCTTCTCATCTTTTCCTACACATATTTTTTGACAAGCACAAATAAGGACGTATACAAAATATGTTGTCTGGCAATTGGTGTCGTATTTCAACTTAAATCTTTTACCATTTACAGGGTTTCTGAATTCTTTTGTCTCCTGCGTGACCATGCATGTTTTACAATGTTGACATTTTTTGTGGCCACCTGTAGCTGTATTGCCTACCATCGGTGGTAAATTGTCAGGGCTGATTGTTTCTTTTAGATTATGTGACCTTGAGAAAGCTATTCTGATTTGATGGTCATTAAATACATCATGAGATTGCATAATGGTCTCAGACTCAAAATGGACACACCATTTTTTATTTTGCTGCACGTCCATTTGCGGCAAACATTTTAAATAGGCCTTTTTACAGGCACACTGAAAAATGGATTTGCACACGCCCAAAACATGCACCTACACTAGCGCAGCACATTTTTCGACACACCTTAGTAAAAGGACCCCCACACATTGGACTATTTCAACTTAGGTATTAACTGTAAATATTCAGTAGCACTATCTGGTTAAATGCTGTCAAATATTTGCGGTTAGCCTTGGAAAAGCAATTTAAATGGCTAGGAACTTGTCCTGGCCATTTGAATCACTTTGAATATTGGACAGAGAAAGTATAAAATCCACACTGCTATGAAATGCAAGTTCAAAACCAGGATTGGGCAAATAGTTTCACTCCTGAAACTGCATAACTTGGCATCTCTGCATTATAGAGTTTACTAATGAATTATGTTCGGTAATTTTTGGAACACCCACAGAAGAGGCCCTGGTAAGTTATATCCAGTGGCTTATTTATTCAAGTTGTTTGTGTGTTGCGTATGCACCCCATGTCAGACTTCACCCTCTACCTCCCCGCCTATGCCTTAAAATCATCTCTGCTCCAGTCTTCTCCTAGGAAGTGGCAGTGGCACTCATAGACTGCCTGTACCCTGCACCAGGACTTTCTATCTGAACTGTCCCACCCCTTTTGATGCAACTTCCTGTTTTGTGAAGGGTGGGATGGTTTAAAGAGAAAGCCTTGGTGCAGGTCACAGGCAGCCTCTGAGTGCCGCTGCTGCTGCCCAGGCAAAGACTGGAGTGGAAGTGATTTTAAATTACCAGGGGATGTGGGGGATGTGGGGACAGGAAAAACACCCCATGTGAAACATTCCTGGCTATGCCACTGGTTATATGACATCCCTCTCAAAGGAAAAATCTTGATTCTGTGTTACTCCCCTTTGAGATGAGAACAGTCCACTTCTGTGCAGTCTGAAAAACTTCCTAACTGCCATAACCCTCAAATTAAGGGTTCCCTCACATGTTCTAAAGTCTGTGGTTTTAAACTGTATTTCAAAGCCTCCCTCTTCCAAGACTCTAGCTCCTGTTGTTCCATTCTATGGGCTACATCTACCTTTGCTTCACTGCAATGCATTTAGGAGCAAAGGAGGATCACTCCTGCCCTGTCATGATCCAACCATGATACCCTTGCTAAGTGCCATGTAGGGATCAACTGCCTTTTTGGTGTAAGGAGGTGATATATCAGATAACACTGGTGCCAAGGGGGATTGGAGAAGATCCGGGGTTGGTTAGATTATGCTCTTGAGGGATGCAAGTTGTCATTGGGGATTATGAATTGTGATTGGAAAGGGGTGGCACAAGTACTTGGTTTACCACAAGTGTTTTTCTTTTTTGTTTGGGTAGCAGACATAGAGGGGCATAATCGAACGGTGCCAGCCATCTATATGGGCGACCATCTCTAAGACCAGCGCCATAAAGAGGTCTCACGAACCGTATTATCGAAACAAGATGGCCAGCCATTTTTTGTTTCGATAATACGGTTGGCACCGGCCAAATGTCAGAGATGGCCGGGTTTGAGATGGTCGGCACAGGTTTTCACCGATAATGGAAATCGATGCCGGCCATCTCAAATGCAGCCAAATCCAAGGCATTTGCTCATGGGAGGAGCCAGCATTTGTAGTGCACTGGTCCCCCTCACTAACCGGGCACCCTAGGGGGCACTGCAGTGGACTTCAAAAATTGCTCCCAGGTGCATACCTCCCTTACCTTGTGTGCTGAGCACCCCAAATCCCCCACAAAACCCACTCCCCACAACAGTACATCACTACCATAGCACTAAAGGGGTGAAGGAGGCACCTAAATGTGGGTACAGTGGGGTTTCGGGGGGGGGGGGGGGTTGGAGGGCTCCCATTTACCACCACAAGTGTAACAGGTAGGGGAGGATGGGCCTGGGTCCACCTGTCTGAAGTAACATAGTAACATAGTAGATAACGGCAGAAAAAGACCTGCACGGTCCATCTAGTCTGCCCACTATAAACTCATATGTGTATACCTTACCTTGATTTGTACCTGTCTTTTTCAGGGCACAGACCGTATAAGTCTGTCCAGCCGTATTTCCCGCCTCCCAACCACCAGTCCCGCCTCCCATCACTGGCTCTGGCACAGACCCCGTATAAGTCTGCCCTCCCCTATCCTAGCCTCTCAACCACCAACCCCTCTTCCCCCCGCCACCCAATTTCAGCTAAGCTTCTGTGGATCCATTCCTTCTGCACAGGATTCCTTTATGCCTATCCCACGCATGTTTGAATTCCGTTACCGTTTTCATGTCCACCACCTCCCGCGGGAGGGCATTCCAAGCGTTCACCACCCTCTCCGTGAAGAAATACTTCCTGACATCTTTCCTGAGTCTGCCCCCCTTCAATCTCATTTCATGTCCTCTCGTTCTACCGCCTTCCCATCTCCGGAAAAGATTCGTTTGCGGATTAATACCTTTCAAATATTTGAACGTCTGTATCATATCACCCCTGTTCCTCCTTTCCTCCAGAGTATACATATTCAGGTCAGCAAGTCTCTCTTCATACGTCTTGGAATGCAACTCCCATACCATCCTCGTAGCTTTTCTTTGTACCGCTTCCATTTTTTTAACATCCTTCGCAAGGTACGGCCTCCAAAACTGAACACAATACTCCAGGTGGGGCCTCACCAACATCTTATACAGGGGCATTAAAACCTCCTTTCTTCTGCTGGTCACACCTCTCTCTAAACAGCCTAGCAACCTTCTCGCTACGGCCACCACCTTGTCGCACTGTTTCATCGCCTTCAGGTCCTCAGATACTATCACCCCAAGATCCCTCTCCCCGTCCGTGTCTGTCAGGCTCTCCCCACCTAACACATACGCCTCCCTTGGATTTCTACTCCCTAAGTGCATCACTTTGCATTTCTTCGCATTGAATTTTAATTGCCAAATGTTAGACCATTCTTCCAGCTTCTTCAGATCTTTTTTCATGTTTTCCACTCCCTCCGGGGTGTCCACTCTGTTGCAAATCTTGGTATCATCCGCAAAAAGGCAAACTTTACCTTGTAACCCTTCGGCAATGTCACTCACAAATATATTGAACAGAATGGGCCCCAGCACCTTTCCCTCCTCCGAGCGAACTCCATTTACCACCACCCTCTGGCGTCTGCCCGTTAACCAGTTCCTAATCCAGTTCACCATTTTGGGTCCTATCTTCAGCCCTTCTAGTTTATTCAAGAGCCTCCTGTGGGGAACCACCCACTCAAAATTGCTCCAGGGACCTGCATACTGCTGTCATGGAGCTGGGTATGATATTTCAGGCTGGCATAGAGGCTGGAAAAAATAATTTTTAATTTTTGTTTTGGGTGGGAGGGGGTTGGTGACCACTAGGGGAGTAAGGGGAGGTCATCCCCGATTCCCTCCGGTGGTCCTCTGGTCATTTGGGGCACTTGTTGGAGGCTTGGTCCTAAAAATAAATGGACCAAGTGAAGCCAGCCAAGTGCTCGTCAGAACTGGCCTTCTTTTTTCCATTATCGGCCGAAGCCAGCCATCTCTTAACCATGCCACGTCCCGCCTTTGGTACACTGGCGACACACACCCTTAAACTTTCGCCGGCTCCGCGACGGAAAGCAGTTGAAGCTGGCCAAAATCGTCTTTCGATTAGACCAATATGGCCAGGTTTAGGAGATGGCCGGCCATCTCCCGATTTGTGTCGGAAGATGGCCGGCCTTCTCCTTCGAAAATAAGCAGGATAGCCACCTCTTAATTAACAACATTATTTAAAAAATTAAAAAAAAATAAAAAAAACAAATTTAATTAAATTAAAAAAATACAAACAAACAATTTTTTGTCCTAAAACAAAAAAATATAAAAACAAAATGAAACAACCCCCCCACCAAAAAAAGAAGATTATATATTCTGCAAATAACAAAGAAACAAAATGATTTTTATTTTGCTTCCACATCTCTATTTAATTTGTGATCATGGGAAAAGTGTTTGCATTAGAGTCATATAACCTAGGCACCATCATATATAGCGTTGTATAATAGAGGGAAGGTTAGCCAGTTTTATACTGGATTCAATTAAAATTGATAATGATCATCAAACTGAATTGTAATATAAGTTATTTGAACTCATGATAGTACAGGATGGGAACAAACTATTTAATATATCTTTGTGCATTTCTAAATCACTGAATAAGTGATTGAAATATGAGTTATGCATGCAGTCCAATTTAGGATATGAATACATTTGTAATTATTGAGTTTGTAATTAAATGTAACTACAGTTATTTATAAATCTAATTTGGTGAATATGGAACAAAATATCATTTAAACATCTAGTAGAAAAGGAAAAAAAAAACAAGCCTTAGGCAGCATTCTTTATGATGCCATAAAAAACAGACAGTACTAGTAAGCACCATTGTTTTTACAATACAGCCTATTAACCTTTGCTATATTTAATATGTTCTATAAAGATCACAATTTGTATACATTCCTTAATGCAATAGTAAGACTACTTTAATACTGCCACACTAAAATTACTGTGGTCCATATTTTACAAGACAAAAGTAGCACACACACACAAAAAAAAAACCAGCCCAAATGAACAAATAATTAAAAACAAGTGCAGCAGAGCACTTATTCTTCTGAATGGGCTGTGTCAGCATTACTGTACCGGCAGCCATTAGCATGGCTTTGTAAAAAAATGGGAGGAGATAAGAGTTACTGTTACTAAGGTGCGCTAGTGGATTTAGCATATGCTAACTGCCATTCAGCTCATTGTATACCTATAGACTGCATTGCACTCATGCATGCTAATTCCTTAGCGTGGACTAAATCCGTTAGCACACTTTAGTAATAGGAACCTTTAGCCTGAAAGGCTTCAGCTTTTGCCTGTATCAGGGGCTGACTTAATAAATGTTTTATAATGCCACTGTAATCTGGTTACACTCAAAGCATTAAATCCAAGTTGAGCATAGTGCTGGTAAAAGATCTAATAAGAAAGGAACAAAAACAATAGCAAAACTCCCAAAACAAAACAAAAATTGGGCAGTATTTAAGATTTAATTTAAAAGTTATTGTGGTTTTGACCCAGTGGAAGCTATATTCTTGATATTCTGCTAGTAGTGGTCAGCATTTTGTTTATTGCTGCTGATGTTATCCCTGGACAGTCAATGCCGGGTAATGTCTGGGCTATGGCATTGAATTTCCAGGTATACGGGGCAGTAAGAACATAGCTGGTAAAATGTGATATTCAGCACTTAACCAACTATGGTGAACGGCACAATGATAGGAGTGACTTTTATGTCATCCTATTTATACAGTTACCTTGGCAGGTTAAGTACTGAGTATTGGTATTTTATCGTCCAAGTGCTGACTTTGCTCCCACAACACCCTCAAAATAGCCAGTTTAGCTTGAGTTGAGGCTGTCCTGAAAACTGAAGGGACTAGGTGTACCTCCTGAACCTAGGTTGGGAATGGCAGCTCTAGAGACATCAGGGAATATGTTCACATTCTTCCAACAACATGAGAATCCTTCTTCTGAAAAACAAAACAACAACAACAACTTAAGTACTCTTTGTATCTTCCTAAGAAAAGTAACCAAGAAGATTTCTCTGATCATAATGACTTCCTGTGAGTTCTTCAGGAAAAGAGATCAACACTAGCCCTATTCAACAAAGCAAATGCCTCATTCCATTCTAAGCTGTTAATACAGGATTACTTGCTTGATGAATGGCAGCCTTTAGAACACAAAAATTACCATATTGGGTCAGACCAATGGTCCATCTAGCCCAGTAGCCTGTTTCCAGCAGCCAAACCAGGTCACAAGTATCTCACAGAAACCCAAATAGTAGCAACATTTCATGCTACCAACCCCAGGGCAAACAGTGTCTTTCCCCATGTACATCTCAATAGACTAAGGACTTTTCCTCCTGGAACTTGTCCAAACTTTTTCAAAACCCTGACACACTAACCACTGTTACCATATTCTCTGGCAACAAGTTCCAGAGCTTAACTGTTCGTTGAGTGAAAAAATATTTCTTCCTATTTAAGTATTTCCATGTAACTTCATTGAGTGTTCCCTAATCTTTGTACTTTCTGAAAGAGTATAAAATCGATTCACTTTCACCTTTTCTATACCACTCATGACTTTGTAGACCTCTATTATATCTTCCCCCAGCCATCCGTTTTCCAAGCTGAAGAGCCCTAACCTTTTTAGCCTGTCCTCATACAAGAGAAGCCCCATCCCCTTTATTGTTTTGATCAGTAATTTTGGAACCTTTTCTAATTCTGCTATATCTTTTTTTAGATACCACAACCAGAATTGAACACAGTACTCAAGGTGAGGTTGCACTATGGAGCAAGACAGAGGTATTATAGAATTCTTGGTCTTATTTACAATTCCTTTCCTAATAATTCCAAGCATTTTATTTGCTTTTTTTGGCTGCCACAGCACACTGGACAGAATATTTCAGTGTATTGTCTATAATTACCTCTAGAGCTTTTTCTTGGGAGCTGACTCCCAAGGTGGACCCTAGCATCCAGTGTATCAAGCTGTGTTATAATGGGTCAGTGGTGAAATTAAACTGCACACACAAATCCAGAAAATGACTAGATTTGCACACGCAATTTTGGTTGTGCTATATAGAATCCAGGGGTATATGCAGGTACTTTCTCCTTCCTTAGTGGGTTCACAATCTAAGAATCCCTTTTACAAAGCTGCAGTAAGCACTAGTAGGTGCTTACTGCAGCATAAAATGACACACTAATCACGTGGGTTTGAGAGCAGAGAGTGGTGCATTCTGCAGTAATCGGTTAACGCAGCTATATTGCCACGTGCTAACCAATTAGCATGTGCTTAGCTCATGAGCCTAAAGAATGAATGGTGGAAGGGACTCACATGCTAATGGCCACACACTAAAAACAATGCTAGAGGCCCCTTGTACTAAGCCACGGTAGGGCTACTATGGCAATGGCATGCTGGAAATCAGCCCTACTATCAGGCTTCTGCAGGAGCCTAGCAATAGTGCCAGTATGTGTTGTTCTCCATTTCTGGTGCTCAAAAAAAAAATATATATTTTTTTTTAGCACCAAGGGCTTACCCAGCAGTAACCAGGCAGCGCCACATGTTGCTCTATTACCTCCAGTTTAACACGGGAGCCCTTACCGCTTCCTAAATTGGAGGTGGTAAGGGCTTCCCCAGCAAATAGCCACATGGCAAGTGCTTAACTTACTGCATGGCCATTTCTATTTTAAAACAAAAACACCCTTTTACCTGCTGCAGTAAAAGGGGGCCTCGGCATGCAGCAAACCCTTGTACCGATGCTACTGCAGCTTGGTAAAAGGACCCCTTAAAGTGTAGTCATTAAGTTTAAAAAGATAAAATTTCAGCCATTTTACCCCAGCGGTAAAATTGGCCTTAGAGCGCGGGAAAGACCCATGTAAGAACACACTAAGGCAGCAGCCCAGTGGTACTTCCAATGTATTAATTTTTGTAGCGCCAGAGTGTACCTGGTGGTAATCGGGCAATGCTGCACACTGCCCGGTTACCGCCGGGTTAACGCGGGAGCCCTTACCTCAGTGGGTGGCAATAAGGGATCCCTCCAAAATGGCTGCATGGCAAGTGTTTTACTTGCCACACAGCCATTTCCTGCAGGAAAGTGAGACTTGCATTTTACCAGCTGAGGTAAAAGGGGGCCTCGGTGCGCATGTAAAACACGCGCCGATGCCAGCACCAGCCCCATTTTTCCGTAGCTTGGTAAAAGGGGCCCTAAATGACTTGCCCAGGGTCACAAAGAGCTGTAGTGGGTATTAATCCCAGTTTTCCTGGATCTTGGTCCACTGCATTGACCTTTAGGTTAGAGATAAAGAATTGGATAACTCTATACTAAAGCTCTCACTACGAGGTCATAATCATGACAAATTAGCCGTCTGGTAGTGTTCCATATCAGCATTTTTGTAACTCTTTAAAAGGTCAGTGTCATTGTGGGATAAATGTATAAATTAGTCCCAGAAGTATCTAAACTATTGTATGTGAAAATACATTTAAATGACAAAATTGTGACCTTGCTACTCAAACGCCATTCTGTGTTTGGACTTTGATTTCTAATTGTAAGTTTAATCTTTAATATATCTCTTCTTTTTAATTGTTATCTTATCTATTCACAGAAAAAAGAAAGTAAACAAGAAAATCTGTAAGGCATTATTAGATGTAATAACCTTCAAAATGTAACATAGACTGCTTCTACTTCAGTTCCTCAGAAAGTTAACTCTAAAAGACTTTTATCATCTGCTAAACCACCTCTTTAAGAAAATATATAATTTAGCATCACTTGTCTCAGAAAATCTAAATGTCAAAAATAGTTGGAGATATTTTATAAACCATACTAAAGCATAGTGTTGATTTTGACATTTACCATTAACCACATTTTATATTTTACCTTATATGTTCTAAACTTATAAGTCGCAGTCGTATAGAAACAAAAGGTCAGATATATTAAGCTTTTTTTTTCTTATACCACCCAATGCAGTTTAGTAAAAGGGCCCCTATGAGAAAAAAAAGCACCTAATGCAGAAAAAAAAATGGATTACGGGATGTTGTACAATGTCCCATGGTAGTTTTTGTATATGCACATACTAACTACACTATTGGGCCATTTTACTACAGAGTGCTGAAAAATGGCCTGCACTGGTGTAGGCGCATGTTTTGGACACGCACAGGTCCATTTTTTCAATGCAAATATAATCTAACTCAAACAGACATGAGACAACATTGACCTCATTCTTAGAGCTTTGTAATTAAAAAAGACGCTTTAAAAACCGGAGGAGCGGCTGCCCCATTTAAACCAAGGGCTGTTGTAATTCCAGAAATGATGGAAAAAAAACCCATACTGAAAATCACCCAATGGAATTTCAAAGAAAAGCTCACCACTCCACCTCCCTATTTAAACCCTCAGGTCCCGTGGTATTCCAAGTATATATCCAAAATTGTTCATGTCTCCATATCTGTTCCCCCACATTTCTACTCCGCTCACCTCCCTTCAGAATTTCTAACACCACAAATTTTAGATCAAACTCAGTATGATGTAAAGCTTCCCAATGTTTTACAAGTGGCGCCTGAATGGCATTAGTACAAATCTTTTTCAGATGTTCAATAATGTGAGTTTTGACTGTTCGCATAGTGTGACCTATATACACCTTAGGGCAAGGAAAAAACACAGCATATACGACTTTCTCTGATAAACAATTAGTACAGTGTTTAAATGTAAACTTCTTAAGAGTCATAGGATTGATCACTTCTTGAGTTTGCAATGCGTGTGGGCACTTTGGGCTTTTGGTTGACATATCGTGCTATGGTTACAAGCTGGAACATGGAAAAAGACCATTGAGTCTATGATTGTCCGTTGTACATATGAGCACATGTTCCGAAAATTATAACGTGTTTTGAACCATTCTACACTTTTGTAATTATGGATATGGGTTGGGAATAGTTTTGTGTATGTCAGTGTTTTTTTTGGATATACAAGTGCATTCCTCTTTTAAAATGTGGAATTCACATTTATTTTTAGGCCCATCCTAGCCCTGAGCAAAACATACCAAGACCATGCCTCTTGCCAGAAGCATGTGTTTTTTAGTTTTAGATGTACACACTGGAAGAAAGGAGGGAGAGAGGGGATATGATAGAAACATTTAAATACTTCAGTGGCATAATGTACAAGAGGTGAGCCTTTTTCAAATGAAGGGAAACTTTGGAATGAGAGGGCATAGGATGAAGTTAAGAGGAAATAGGGGTTGGTTGGATGCATGGAATGGTCTCCTAGTGGAGGTTGTCGAGACAAGGACTTTTGTCTGAATTTAAGAAAGCGTGGGACAGGCACGTGAGATCTCTTAGAAAAAGGAGGAGTTAATGGTTACTGAGGATGGGCAGACTAGATGGGACATTTGGCCCTTATCTACCGTCATGTTTTTATGTTTCTATGTGTATATCCCAGCTTTGTAACATCGGGATTTAGACTTGCATGCAATATAAATGTCTAAACGCTGACTTATGCTTGGCTAAAACCTGAAAGGCACTTTTAAAATAAACACCATAGGCACATATGTTGTCTTTATAAAATAAGTGCATCAGATGTATCTGTATTTTCAGTGCATAGGCAACTCGTTATAAATTTGCAGTAACTATGTTTTAGGTGACTTTTCTATCATTCGAAGCATATTGTTTCCTAATCTACTTGAAAAGGATGTTTAGGGATTTTATTAGCATGTAATAGGATAGCTAAACTAAATTAGGTATCAATTAACATACTAATTAAATGTCAATTAGTACTTTTAGCAATCAAATAAAATATAATTAACCAGTTGAGAGTCTTGGGATACTTAGTATAGAAGACACTATACGAACTACATCTGCTAATAAAGCATAGAAGGGTCTAGAATAAATCCCAAGCGATTAATAGAAAAGAGGCACTGTTCAATTTTTTTGTCAGCCATCTTGTTAAAACCCACTTCTTCCTTTCTCCCTTTATCTCTTTCATATTGAGTTAATATCCAATTGCTAATATTTATTTATTTATTTATTTATTTTTATTTATTTAGGAGCATTTGATACACTGCCCTTGGTTAAAAGCACCCGCTTTAATGTCTTTATAATTACTTGAGAGTCCACGTTTTAGCTTTCCTATTATATTCAGTCAATATAAATTTGTATGTTTCAAGTAACTCTTTAATACTAAGTTAAATGAAAGGAAATATAAGATATGCTGCTGGATTCTATACAAGTTGTTCAAAATTGGGTGCATGATTTTGGGGATGGGTCACAGATCCTTGTGTAAACGAATTAGCTAATTGGGTGATAACAATCATTTTTTGGTGTTAAACACTAAATTGGCAGTAATTAGGAATTAGGCATGGATCTGCCTTACACCCTATTTTATAACATGTGCACCTAAATTTCATAGTGCACAGTTCCCAAGGGGGCATAGCCATGGGAGTGGCATGGGTAGATCAGGGGTGTTCCAAGAAATTTGGCGTGATGCTATAGAACGCTTGCATTTGTATGCATAACTGCCATCATTTGAGCGTGAATACTTACACCAGCATTTTGTGACCAAAGTTAGGCACAAAGGGCTATATTCTATATATGGTGCCTGAAAAATCGACACCAAAAAAATTTACACCTAGGCATATTTCATAAACCGTGCCTAACTTAGGTGTGGTTTATAGAATACATCTAATGCCCTTACATGCACCTAAACCTAGTTACAGGAATTTATGCCAACTAAAACTAGTGTAAATACCAGTGCTTAAGTTAGGCGCGGTGCACGGGTATTCTTTAACCACATGCATAATTTTTTGTAATGCCCACAATTTGCCTACTGCCATGCCCCCTTTTTCGCTGTGCGCCTTAGAATTTACTTGCACCACTTTATAGAATATGCCTAGCAAATTGTGCGTGTAAATTCTAATTAAAGCCAATTAGAGTCAATAATTGCCTGTTAAGTGGGAATTATTGGTACTGATTGGCTTCTTAATTCATTAAATTGTACATGCAAATACAGGATACACCTGGATTTGTGCATGCAATTTGGGTTATGCTATATAGAACCTGGGGCAAAATGCACGCTAAAAGCTAGTGTTCTCTAAAGATGATTCCATGCAGGGCCTCCTTTGCAATAAAATTAGAGACCATCCTGCTTATTTTCGAAGGAGAAGGGCGGTCATCTTCCTACACAAATCGGGAGATGGCTGGCCTTTTCCTAAGGCCGGCCAAATCGGTATAATCGAAAGCCAATTTTGGCCGGCTTCAACTGCTTTCCATCACAGAGCTGGCCAAAGTTCAAGGGGGCATGTCGGCAGTGTACCGAAGGCGGGACGGGGGCGTGGTTAAGTGAGGGCCGGCCTTGGCCGATAATAGAAAAAAGGCCGGCCCTGATGAGCATTTGGTCGACTTTACCTGGTCCTTTTTTGTTCACGACCAAGCCGTGAAAAGGTGCCCGAACTGACCAGATGACCACCGGAGGGAATCAGGGATCACCTCCCCTTACTCCCCCAGTGGTCACCAATACCCTCCCACCAAAAAAAAAAAAATTAAACACAGTTTTTTGCCAGCCTCTATGCCAGCCTCAAATGTCATACCCAGCTCCATCACAACACTATGTAGGTCCCTGGAGCAGTTTTTAGTGGGTGCAGTGCACTTCAGGCAGGCAGACCCAGGACCGTCCCCCCCTACCTGTTACACTTGTGGTGGTAGATGTTGAGCCCTCCAAACCCCCCCCCCAAAACCCACTGTACCCACATGTAGGTGCCCCCCTTCATCCCTTAGGGCTATGGTAGTGGTGTACAGTTGTGGGGAGTGGATTTTTTTGGGGGGGTTGGGGGGCTCAGCAGCCAAGGTAAGGGAGCTATGCACCTGGGATCAATTTGTGAAGTCCACTGCATTGCCCCCTAGGGTGCCCGGTTGGTGTCCTGGCATGTGAGGAGGACCAGTGCACTACAAATGCTGGCTCCTCCCACAACCAAATGGCTTGGATTTGGCCGGGTCTGAGATGGCCGCCATTAGTTTCCATTATCGGCGAAAACCAATGGCAGCCATCTCTATCGCTGGCGATCTCTAAGGCGGCCCAAATATTGAGATTTGGCCGGCCCCGACCATTTTATCGAAACGAAAGATGGCCGGCCCTTATAAATGGCCGGCCCCGTTCGATTATGGCTTTCCATATGACAGGGATTCTCAGATTTAGACTCCTGCCCACACCCCTTTTACTTTTTACAGATTGCTAATGTAGCCTGCTGCAATGTGCAGCACAAGCTACTTTTATGGCTGAAAGAACTCTAGGAGAGAGTTCTAAACTGTTGAAGCAGGCAGTTGAGAGGGAGCTGTGCTGATGAGAGGATGTGTGATTGGCTGATGTCTGTGAAAATGGGAACAAATTAGGTTTGTGATTACTTTAAAAATGTGATAAATGTGACAAGATAACAGGAGAGTGTGTTTGTGAAGTTTAAACTTAGATTGATGTTGAGGAGAACAACAACAGAGTGTGTTAGCTTAAATGCCTACAAAGTGAATGGATTTATTGGCCTAAGCAGTATTTTGCTAATTAATCTATTGATTTTGAGGGGAATTTAGACAGGGATGCATGCCTAGTTAGGGACTAGGTTTTTTTTTAAATTTTAAAGAAAGGCAGTAGGAACCAGAAGAAGACCTGACCTGTGGCACTGAAGATCTTCAAAGCAAGCCAACATATCTACACGCGCCAAAATGGAGTTACCACCTGACTACCATGTGACTCTTGTGGTAATTTCATTTTTGGTGTGCGTCCGATACGCATGCCTGAAAAATATTGTTTGTTATTTTCGGATGCGTAACGGATGCGCACCAATTGGCATTTGGCATGGGTAGGTCATTACCGTCCGAATTCTTTACCGCTAGGTCAGTGACTGGCGGTAAGGTCTCAGACCCAAAATAGATGCACGGCAATTTTCAATTTGCTGCATGTCCATTCAGTTTCAGCAAAAAAGGACATTGTTTTGTAAGTGCGCTAAAAAAATAATTCTGCATGCGCCCAAACACGCGTCTACACTACCACAGGCCATTTTTCAGTGCACCTTAGTAAAAGGACCCCTGAAGATTAAGAGAAAGACAGAAAGAGAAAAAATGGAAAAGATATAAAGTGATAACTAATAGTCATCATTAATGAAAATTAATTTAGCTAAACAAATGATAAGTATGTAAAAATATCCTTAAATGTGTGTACTTATCAAAAAAAGATGGACGTCCATCTTTGTGTTTGAAAATACCATGGACGTCCTTGAATTTGGACTTCCTTGGATTTGGATGTCTTTGATTTTCAGCCATTTTCGAAACAAAAAATGTCTAAGTCTGAAACATCCACATTTAAGCCATTTTGACATGGGAGGAGCCAGCATTTGTAGTACACTGGTCCCCCTGACATGCCAGGAAAGCAATCGGGCACCTTAGGGGGCACTGCAGTGGACTTCATAAAATGCTCCCAGGTACACAGCTCCCTTACCTTATGTGTTGAGCCCCCCAACCCCCCAAAACCCACTCCCCACAACTGTACACCACTACCATAGCCCTTACGGGTGAAGGGAGCACCTATATGTGGGTATACAGGGTTTATGGTGGGTTTTGGAGGGTTCACTGTTTCCTTCACAAATGTAATAGGTGTGGGGGTATGGACCTGGGTCCACCTGTCTGAAGTGCACTGCACCTACTACTAAACTACTCCAGGGACCTGCATGTGCTGTCATGGACCTGAGTATGACATCTGAGGCTGGCATAGAGGCTGGCATGACATATTTTTAAAGATGTTTTTTGATGGTGGTAGGGGGTTAGTGACCACTGGGGGAATAATGGGCGGTCATCCCTGATTCCCTCCGGTGGTCATCTGGTCATTTCGGGTACCTTTTTATGCCTTATTCATGATAAAAACAGGTCTTGGTGAAAATGTCCAAGTTTTAGTGCTGGACAACTATGCTTTGTCCCATTATGGTTCAAAGACATCCAAGTCTTAGGGACGCCAACATCCCACCTCGAACATGCCTCCGATATGCCCCCTTCAGATTTGGATGTCCTTGCGATGGACTTCTGACAAAGACGTCCAAAATCAGATTTCAATTATACTGATTTGGACGTCTCTGTGAGATGGACGCCAAGTGCCGATTTATGTCACTTTTTGGACGTCCATCTCTTTCGAAAATGAGCCTGTTTAGCAATTAGCACGCACTAAAAACACTAGCATGCCCTTGTCACTGCTTAGTAAACAGGGCACTTAATTGCACATACAACTCAGGATCACACCTAAATTTGGGCAACCTTTATAGAATCCGGAGCTTAACGTGAATAAATGCTAGTAATTCTAGACTGCGTTACGTAAATGTGGATACCTAGATTATCAAATTGCCCTTGCTGTGTGCAGTTAATCCCAGGGGCTTAGATGCCCCTTTTACTAAGGCACGCTCATGTTTTTAGTGCACGCTAAAACTGGGCGTGCGCTAAATGTTAGAGATGCTAAATGCATTCCTATGGGCGTCTCTAATGTTTAGTGCACTCCCAATTTTAGCACATGCTAAAAATGTGAGTGCACCTTAGAAAAAGACCCCCTTAGTTTGTTTGAAGCGAGGAATGAATTGTGATGTGTAGAATATATGAAACATATTTTTATCAACTATAGGGCAGGTGTAAATGTACACATTGGCATATATGAAGTATTGAGATTGATTCTGGGAACCCATTTTAAGAAAGCAGAATAGGCACCTATATTGCCTTTATAAAATTGACTTAAAATATGTACTTTTTTTTAAATTTGAATATAAGCCAAGTACTGGGCATTACATGTATGAGTGCAGGTCTTCTTATTGGGATGCATGTATATGGCCACACAGTTTTATAAAAGCACTTTTCACATGTAAAATAGGTTTTATACATAGAAACTCCTTTTCTAAAATCACCATATGTGTGTTGCAAAATTTATGATTTAATTTCTTTCCTCAAAATAAATAGTTTCAGGTTGTGATTATCATTTATCATTTTTATGAATTTCATATAGTGCCTCTTTTGATCGCGAGCCAAGACGGTTTACATGTGCAGGTGCATGCTTCTGCGATAAAAGTATGGTGGGCAAAGAAATATTTCATTTAAATAAAATCCTTTAGCATTTGTAAAAAGCTTATTTTTGTATCATGATACACACAACCAGTTAGGTGACTTTTTGTCCCAGCTGAGAGGCATAATTGGAAAATTGTGCTTTGCTGAAAAAAAAAAAATCTTTATATCCCTGTGATCTGCCATTCTTTCATCATGCTTTGTATCTTCATCACTCAATTACAGCCTAGAGGATTATGGAACTCAATATATACTGGATTAAAGGTCATCTTTTATTACAGTCAGAATTTAATTGCTAGGTTCATAGAAATCCCTTATCTAGCACAAGATTCACTTTTTTTCATTTTGTTATGTATTCAAAACACAATTATTTAGGATTTTCCCCCATAGGAAACAGCATTGAAAGTCATAATAAAAAGAGCCTTTAAGGTCATTAAAAAACTTCCTGAGTTATCTTATATTATGCATTTATATGAATTATGAATAATATTTTATATGAGCATAATGCATTATGCAAGAATGCATATGGAGGACTACACAAAATACGACAAAGAATGGCGGGTGGGACTAGTATTGTTTTTCAATTCCTTAAGAAGCAAAATAATTAAGAACTCCGGAGTTTGATGGTGGCTGTAATAGCACAGGTTAAATCTTATTAGATCAAAATGACTAACAGTCATTTTAATTAGATAACTATAAAAGGTTCCTAAGAGAAATTAAGTTGATAATCTCAGCATGAGTCCCAGTAGAGAACACGTATATTTGGCAGTGTTCATTACAGTCTCCAGAAAACTACCTACCCTTTAAAGTAGATAGTTCCAGGTTTTAATCAATGTTGGTATTTATTTTTCGACATATGAATCCAAACAAACACATTACAGGATAAAATTTCAGCAATACACCTGACAATATGTACACATATGAGAGAAATTCTATAACACAAGCGCTAACATTTACATGCCAACTATGTGCCCCCCCCCCCCCCCCCCGACTGGCAGCTGGGATCCATGGCCTCCTCCTAATCCCCACATCAGTATTCTACTACTATTGTATGTTAAATACATGAACAACAATATGTTGTTATATAAGCACTGAGATACAAAATCTGTCTTACATCTGCTTAGAGATTGGTACTATTTATATATCTCAATGTAAGTGTTCCTTATTTATGTATATGCACTGCACATATGCCTGTACTTGTTTTGGGTTAGTTTTTACTTGGATTATTTACTTTTACTGGATTAATAATTATGATGTTATTACTTAATATGTTTTTATTTATTTATGTGTGTATTTTTATAGAGGAATGATAAGCCCTGGCCTGACGCAACCTCTGGGAGGCGAAATGTGGCCAAGAGTGTATTTCTACTTTCACTCTGGTCTGCATTGTTCTCCTGTGGTTTTCCTTATTTGACAATGACTACTAGTGGTAGTGCTGTGAGATTACGGCTAGAGGTCAGAGATGCCATTTTGAACTTGGTCTGGCAATGGGGCAGGGGAGTCTAGGTATCACTTCTTTAGTCACTAGGAAACACCTCTGATAAGTGTATGTGGAGAAATGGAAGTGTGGATACTGGTTGAGTAGGAAGAGGGTAATGAAAATGTTGATATTGGGGGAGGTAGTAAAAGAAATACCGATCAGGTAGATGAGAGGTAGGTAGAAATACTGATCAGGAGGAACTGGGTCCTTTTTTTAAGCAATGGGCCATGCTAACTGCATACAGAGAGCACACAAGTACTTACTGATCTATCTAATGATGTATTTTCTGAGTGACAAATGTTTGCCCCCCAAACACTTACTATACAGGCTTTTCACTTACCACACATTAATTTTTGCACCTAACGTGGTAAGTGTAAGAGTTTACAATGCTTTAGTAAACCTGCCTCAAAATATACAAAGTGATTTACTTAATCTAAAAGCTATAGAATCATGATGTTAGATGCCAGTTAGAGGTCATGAAGGGAGTGGCACAGGTAAACACAAATTGGTTTTTTTTTGCTCTTTCAAAATGTACAAAAACTAGGCGACACATCATGAAGATACTAAATAGAGCACTTAAAACAAATCAGAGAAACATTTTTTTTTCACTCGGTGCACGAGATCTAGTAATTCTTCTTAGAGGGTGTGTTTAAAGCAGTTAACATGGCTGGGTGTAAAGGAGGTTTGGACAAATTCCTGGAAGAAAAGTCCTTAACCGGTTATTAACCAGGCAGACTTGTGGAAAATCACTGCATATTCAAGAGGGCAAGCACCGTGGAATCTGTTCTGGCAGATACTTGTGACTAGGTTTATCCACTGTTAGAAACAGAATATTGTGCTGGTCAATATTGAGCTGGCAGTGGTTGGCATTTCTGTAAATACTAACTGCTGCCAGCTAATTAGACTCAGATATTCAATGCTGAGCCTTATCTGGGCACTGGCACCTAATATCCAAGTTTATTGTGGTGTATGGAAGTTATATGGGTATGGCTTTTGCCTTTCTGGAGTAGGGTGTTTAATTATTAAAAGCCAGACTCAGTATGCTCAAGCCCTCCTTGTGCTGGCCCAGTTCATTTTCTGGTCCTGGGTTGGGAATAGTTTGTTAGCATGACCAGAGAGCAAATAGGCCAGGATGAGAGTGTCAGCATTCCAAAAATTGGGTTGCCCTTGCTCTATCATTTATTTTGCTGATGTCCCTATACCTTCAACATAAGAACACGAATGACAAAATTCATTTATACATCTGTGCATACATTGTGTATGTGTACTTTTTGATAGTAGGCCTAAGAAGTGATACTTATATCCTTCCACACAGTTCATAACACAGGCAGTGGAATGGGGTAGGTCACTGATGCCATGATCTTACTAATATTTTGCTCAACCCAGCCTCAGCAACTAGAGAACTTGGGGGCAGAGTCACAGATTGACTTGTTTGACTCTGCCATCCAGAAAACTGTTCCATAGCCCTTGGTTTACAAAATACAGTTTTATACTTAGCCACCATAATAACCTTACACTCACATTCTCCTATCCATTTATCCCTGTGTCTCTTAACATGTATTTTAGTACAAGTGCTTATACTACTCATCAGTCATCCAGCAGAGGTGAGTACTTTTTAAAATGCTCTCTGCCACTGGCCAAATTACACCCAGATATTCAGTCCCAGGTCATGTCTGGGCACTGATATTGAATATTTGGGTGAGCAGAGTTACCTGGACGTTTTTCAGGTATAGCTAATATTCAGTGCTGTATCAGCTTACCTAGGCAAGTTAGAACTGCTATATATGTGGTCTGATTTGACCAGTGCAGGCACTGGCACTGAATATCTCCCACATAGTTAACTGGGCAAGTAGGACCACGTAAATTTCCATGACTTCACCCTTAGACTACCCCAGCACTGCCTGCACAGTGCTGCAGCAGGCAGAGCCAAAATTCAATGGTTTAATATTGACAACCGGCTTGATCAGAATGATTTAACCAGGCAGGAGTCTGTCCTGCTCACTTAAATTATTTTGAATAGCAGGACCTTAACTTTTACTAGGCCATACCCCATTATTGTGAATCAAGGGCTCATATTTGTTATGTTGAACACTTGGACAGCAATTATAATATGTCAGTTTTATTCAAAATTGCCTTTCAATTCACAATACAATAATGTCATGCACTGGAAAAAGAGTGGCATGTTGTGTTATAACTAACACTGTTATGTGACAGCTTGACAGATAACCATGACCTTCGCTGTGCTGATCTGTTTAATATCAGTTTTCTACAAATGGTAGATGTATCGAACCTTGCCACATCTGAGAACATTTGCATAGGTTTTTCAGATTATTTGCTGATTATAATGTTTTGTAGCATGATACAATCACTTCACTTCAGAAAACAGATGTAGCTGTCAAACGTGACTTTATTTACAATGCCAGTTTCCTGGAATCATTTACTGGTGTAGCTATACAGTTGTTTGAAATGCCAGTAATTTTGACTTGGTGTTTTTTGCCTGATAACCTAGTTTTCATCTATTTCTCTGCTACTAGCAGTTTCAGAATACAGAAATGTATGACCAGAGGTGGTGGTGGTGGGTGATTCAATACAATGGAGCTCTGCTGAAAACAAATCGTTTCTATTATCCACCATTTGCTCCAACTACAATAATAACATTTTAAATAAATTTAAAAAAAATCTTAATTATGATCATAAAATCATAACTGGTATTGAGCTGAAAGCAACAGGAATAAGTTATAATAAAATTATGATAAATGTGCATATGTAGTTTCAATGTATTGACAACCATTAAAGCAGAAGTTTTCAATCCAGTCCTTGAGACACACCTAGCCGCTCAGGTTTTTAGGATAGATTTGCATGACCTACCTGTATCATATGCAAATTTTCTCCTGCATATTCATTGTGGGTATACTGAAAATCTTTCTGCCTAGCCTGCTTATAATCGAATGAGAAAAACGCCCAAGTTCTGACCTAAATCGGGAGATGGACGTGTATCTCACAAAAACGAATAACGCGGTATAATCGAAAGCCGAACTTGGACATTTTCAACTGCACTCCATCGCAGAAGCGTACAATGTTGACGGGGGCATGTCGGAGGCGTGGTGAAGGCGGGACTGGGGCATGGTTATCACCCGAACAGAGATGGGTGCCTTTCGCCGATAATGGAAAAAAAATATGCATTTGTAGCTAGAATTTAGGGCACTTTTCCTGGACCCTGTTTTTTCACGAATAAGGCCCCAAAAAGTGCCCTAAATGACCAGAGGGAATCGGGGATGACCTCCCCTGACTCCCCCAGTGGTCACTAACCCCCTCCTACCACAAAAAAAATGATGTTTCACAACTTTTTATTTTCACCCTCAAATGTCATACCCACCTCCCTGGCAGCAGTATGCAGGTCCCTGGAGCAGTTGTTAGGGGGTGCAGTGGACTTCAGGCAGGTGGACCCAGGCCCATCCCCCCCTACCTATTACAATTGTGCTGCTTAATGCTTATTAGTCGTCCAACCCCCCAAACCCACTGTACCCACATGTAGGTGCCCCCCTTCACCCCTTAGGGCTATAGTAATGGGGACTTGTGGGCAGTGGGTTTTGAGGGGGATTTGGGGGGCTCAACACACAAGGGAAGGGTGCTATGCACCTGGAAGCTCTTTTACCTTTTTTTTTTTTTTTTTTTTGTAAAAGTGCCCCCTAGGGTGCCTGGTTGGTGTCCTGGCATGTGAGGGGGACCAGTGCACTACAAATCCTGGCCCCTCCCACGAACAAATGCCTTGGATTTATTCGTCTTTGAGCTGGGGGCTTTCATTTTCCATTATCGCTGAAAAACAAAAACGCCCAGCTCACAAATTGTCGAATAAAACATGGACGTCTATTTTTTTCGAAAATACGGTTCGGTCCGCCCCTTCACAGACCCGTTCTCGGAGATAAACGCCCATGGAGATAGACGTTTTCGTTCGATTATGCCCCTCGGTGTGTTCCGACGATCAGGCTGAGAACCCCTGCATTAAAGCAATGGATTAACGGAAATGCTTACATTATTTCTTAAGATACTAATGCTAATTATGTATGCATTTTAAAATTCATTATAATTTATGTCATAACTCAGAATATGATTCTTAAAATATCATTTTTTTTGTAAACAGATTATTTCTTTTTCTTTTTTTGATTCAGTAAGAAAATAATCTTATTATATACACCAACATTTCATTATTAGGTAATCATTTTCAAAGTACATAGACAAACAAAGTTGTGTGGAGGGGCATTTTCAATATGATGTCTGCAGTGTATTTAGACAGGTGGACCTAGGCCCATATCTTACCCTACCTGTTACATTTGTGGTGGAAACTGTGAGCCCTCCAAAACTCATCAGAAACCCATTGTACCTACATATAGTTGCCCCCTTCACCAATAAGGTCTATTGCAGTTTTGTACAGTTGAAGGGTAGTAGGTTATGGGTGGATTTTAGAGGGCTCAGAAGCCAAGATAAGGGAACAAAGGTGAATGTGTACCTGGGAGCATTTATATAAAGTGCACAACAGTTCCCCCTAGGGTGTCCCATTGCTCTCCTGGGATGTCTGGGAGACCAGTCTACTGAAAATGCTGGCTCTTCCTATATCTCAATGGCTTGATTTTGTGCATTTTTTACGTGTTTTCTTTTTTCAAAAATTACCTAAAAAGATAAACACATCGAGCATAAAACCTTGTTGCAAATGGTATTTTTGGAGAAAAAAAAGATAGACATTTTGTGGTTTCAAAAATGGTCATTTTTTTCTATTCAGATTTAGAATGTTTAGTGCAAACCACTGGATTCTATATATCACACCTAGCGTTCCGCACCAAAATCCAAGCATATTCTATAACAACACACATGACTTAATTGGCTTAACAAGCCAACCAGAGTTTTTAACAGCACTTACCAAACAATAATGAGCACTAAATGGCAATAATTAAAATTTATGCCCATAACTCGCTAAGCATATTCTGTAATGCACAGTGCCTAATTCTAATGCATGGAGCCAAAATGGGCATGATTATGGGTGGGGAAATGAGTGTTTCATTGACATTCCAAAATTTATATGCACTGTTATAGAATATGCCCTTCTGAACCTAAATCTACATGCCGGTATTTACACCACGTTTCCCTTGGTGTAAATGGATGGCGTACTTCTAGGCACCGGGATATCAACTAAGCATATTCTATATACCACGCCTAAATCTAGGTGCCATTTATAGAATACCCTTAGATATAAATTTATTCCATGTGGAATTTTCAGGTGCTATATACAGAATCTAGTCTAAAACGTGCAAAGTCCATAGACATCATATCAAAAATGCCTCTCTACGTCCATTAATACATAGTGGAGTGGAGGAGTAGCCTAGTGGTTAGTGCAGTGGACTTTGATCCTGGGGAACTGAGTTCAATTCCCACTGCAGCTCCTTGTGACTCTGGGCAAGTCGCTTAACCCTCCGTTGCCCCTGGTACAAAATAAGTACCTGAATATATGTAAACTGCTTTAAATGTAGTTGCAAAAACCTCAGAAAGGTGGTATATCAATCCCATTTCCCTATATGAGATTCTACATGGAATGTTGCTACTATTGGAGATTCTAGATGGAATGTTGCTACTATTGAGATTCTGTTGCTACTATTTGAGATTCTACATGGAATGTTGCTATTCCATTAGCAACATTCCATGTAGAAGCCTGCCCTTGCAGATCAGCAATGCGGCCGCACAGGCTTCTGTTTCTGTGAGTCTGACGTCCTGCACTTACGCACAGAAACAGAAGCCTGCGCGGCTGCATTGCTGATCTGCAAGAGCAGGCTTCTACATGGAATGTTGCTAGTGGAGGAGTAGCCTAGTGGTTAGTGCAGTGGACTTTGATCCTGGGGAACTGAGTTCAATTCACACTGCAGCTCCTTGTGACTCTGGGCAAGTCACTTAACCCTCCATTGTCCCTGGTCTAAAATAAGTACCTGAATATATGTAAACCACTTTGAATGTAGTTACAAAAACCTCAGAAAGGCAGTATATCAAGTCCCATTTCTCTTTTACAGTGTTACCCTTTAATAACTCTAGACCAACATGAGCTAATATCTAAACTGAATGATCAGCTACTAATAATCATAATCGTCATCATCATAATAATCAACATAATAATAACAGTAAAACAGAAAATTTTAAAAATGAAATTCAGGGAAATAAGGCTGCTTATCTAGGTAGCAAATTCTCCTGGGCACTGACTGGGGCCATCCTTGGATGTTCAGTAGCATTATCCAGACTATGTTGCTGAAATCATTGCAGCCTGCCCCAGTCCATGTGTGGAGTGAGGGTGAACCTGTCAGTTATCTGATTAGCATCAGTTATTCAGTCCATCAACCAGATAACTATCTGGATAAAGTTATGATAGCAAAAACACTTGCCCAAACTGTATCCATCAGTCAGTTATCCCAATATCAAGTTGAATATTACTGATGTCCAAGTTGTGGGGCAATTTTACAAAGGCACGCTGAAAAATGGCCTCCGGTAGTATAGACATATGTTTTGGGCGTGCGCAGAATCATTTTTCAGCACACCTGTAAAAAGTGCCTTTTTTATTTTGCCAAAAATGGACTTGTGGCAAAATTAAAATTGCTGCGCATCCATTTGGGTCTGAAACCTTACCGACAGCCATTGACCTAGTGGGAAGGTCTCATGCAGTAACTTGGCGGTAATGGTATATGCGCATAGAATGATGATTACCACCTGATTACCGCCTATGTACCAGAAAATAAAAATATTTTCTGGCGTGCGTAGTGGACCTGCGTCAAAAAATGAAATTACTGCAAGGGCCACATGGTAGCCGGGCAGTAACTCAAAATTGAGTCACGTTGGGAGGGCATAGGTGCCTAAGCGGCTTAGTAAAATGGTTCCAGTGTTGGCAGTCAATACTGAATCCAGATATTCAGCACTGGGCACTATCCAGATGTCGGAGCTGAATATCTGGATTTGATTCAGGTGAAGCAGCCGATGTCAAAAATGATAATAAAAGGAGCAGACTGAATACCATGATATTATCAGATGTTGCAGCAAATTAATTGAAAAGGAAATAATACTTAGATATCTGAACTGTATGCATACTGTTGTACATATGTTTACTGTTGTACATATTACAGATAGCTCATTTATCAATAAGACTCACTGTTCAATGTTACAGTATTGCTTACAGGCTTTGCAATTATACTAGTATTGATAGAGTCTGTCTAATTTGAAGAAAGTCAGCAATTTTTGCATACTCATACAGCTTCTTAGATGCAATCTGCTTATTTTCACATTCAGTCTGTCATACACATATTGTTTTTGTCAATATACAATGCTTCTTATGTTCTCAAAGTCTTGGCTGCCTATCACACATTGAAACTCAGACTAAATTGTGTTTTATGATTGTACTAATGTGAATTTACGGAGTCATTTACTGAAGTGCATTCTAATGCTATTAGAGTATGTTATTTGCCGCAAGGCCCATTTCATGCAATGGACCCTGCTGTAAATAATGCATATTAATGACCTTTGAATGCACAGATAGCAAATGATTCCTTAATGAGCTATTTTTCTATGCATGTAAATAAGGCATGTAGAAAAATCATGATATTTGGGAAAGAAACTATACTTCAGTAAGGTATAATTATATTTTGTGTAAAATTTCATCTATGGGAACAATTTTGTGTATAGTTTATCTACAAAGTAACAGTCACTGAGCTGCTCTGTATTATTTGGCATTTCAGCTGTTCATTAACTGAATTTCACTTATAGAGGAGGCCTGATTACTGAAGTATGAAACCAGTTAACTTTGAGGCCCTTATACTAAGCTGTGTTAGGTGCTAATATATTGCTAATGCAGTAAAAATGGCCTAATGCTGAATGCACTAAAGCATTCCACCTTAGTTTTAACATCTGTGTATGCTGACTACAGTAATTATTTTTTGAAAATTTTTTTGGAGGGGGCGTCAGGGGAGGATAATGGACATGAATGTGCTAACCAGCTAAACATGTTGACACTACCATTCAGTGGCTTAGCCAGACCTGAGATTTTGGGTGGGCCCAGAGCTAATATGGGTGGGCACGCACTGTCTATATAAGTTTGAGTAGTGTCTCTTGGGATCCTACAAAATAATGCCTTAGAATTCACTTGATGCCCAACAGCTGCCCTGCATCAGTATAACCACATACATACTT
Source organism: Microcaecilia unicolor (assembly GCF_901765095.1). Lineage (NCBI taxonomy): Eukaryota > Metazoa > Chordata > Amphibia > Gymnophiona > Siphonopidae > Microcaecilia > Microcaecilia unicolor. The sequence goes on from NC_044037.1 coordinate 60,766,778, forward strand.
AATGGAAAAATTGATATTTTTAAATATAATTACATTATCTCACAATCTCTCCACTGCAAAATGCTATACACAAACTTGTGCAAAAACACACTCATATCCTTACTAAACCATAACAGCACTAATTCCAAGGACAGGACGAGCTACAACCTTATGCTTGAAAAGGCAGAACTGTAATTACACTAGGCTCTAAAACACTAATACACTACCTTGTGAAAAAAAAAAAAAAGCAAAACAAAAAGGGCTGCAAATACTACTAGAATACTGCACCTTGATCACACATGAAAAACACATGACACAACAGACATGAAACAAGGAACTAGAAATAAAAAAATATGAAGGCAAAATACTGAACTGGAAAGTTAACTCAAGAAGTCAGACTCAGCATGCAGCAATACCAGAAAAATTGAAACTTACATGCAAAATATCACAGATTCACATTTCCAAAAGCTGACATATTCCAATTAATAAATTCTGAATAAAATACTTTTTCTACCTTTGTCTGATCTATTTGCTTTGGTCCCAGTGTCTTCTGTTTTATGCAGTGTCTTCTTTCCATCTGATATTTTTTCTCTCACCATGTCCACCATCCTCCTGTGTCCTATGTGTCCTGTCTACCATCTGTAGCCCTGTCCCTATCCTTCCTCGAGTTTCAGTATCTGCCCTCAACGTGTTCCAAACCAGCCCTTAAACTCAGCAGTTTTCCCTCCATCCATATCCAGCATTTCTCCTTACTCCCCTCCATCCATGTGCTTCTACTTCCTCTGTCTTCCCTCCCTCCATCCATGTCCAGCATTTCTCCTCTCTTCCCTCCCCTCCATCCATGCGCAACTCCTCCCTGACTTCTCTCCCTTCCCTCCATCTATCCAGCAACTCTCCATTCTCCCCTGCTCTCTCCTCCATCCACCCATATCCAGCAAATGTCCTTTGTCCCCTGCATTCATCCATCCATGTTCAGCAATTCTCCTCTCTCCTCTGCCCTCCCCTCCCCTCCATCCATCCATACCCAGCAAATTTCCTCTCTCCCCTTTCCCCTCCATCCATCCATGTCCAGCAATTCTCCTCCTTCCCCTGCCCTCTGCTCCGTCCAGCAATTCTCCTCTCTCCTCTGCCCTCCCCGCCATCCATCCATCTCCAGCCAATTTCCTCTCTCCCCTTTTTCCTCCATCTAGCCATGTCAAGCAATTCTCCTCCTTCCCCTGCCCTCCGCTCCGTCCAGCAACTCTCCATTCTCCCCTGCCCTCTCCTCCATCCAACCATACCCAGCAAATTTCCTCTCTCCCCTTTTCCCTCCATCCATCCATGTCCAGCAATTCTCCTCCTTCCCCTGCCCTCCGCTCCGTCCAGCAACTCTCCATTCTCCCCTGCCTTCTCCTCCATCCATCTCCAGCAAATTTACTCTCTCCCTTGCCCCCTCCATCAATCCCTGTTGTCCGGCAATTCTCCTCTCTCCCCTGCCCATCCTGTTTATTTCAATCCCCTTCCCCATTCTATCTGGCATTTCCCCTGCCCCCCCTCAAAAGAACGACAACGTGGATGCAGCAGCTCACAGGTTTGCTTGCCCTGTGTTTTGAGCGAACGGCGATGGCTGCGCGGAGGAGTGGAAACCAAATTGCTTCTTTCTTTCTTTCCAATGGACTAGATGGGCGGGCGGGCTGGCTCACTTCCACTCCCGAAGTTGCAGCGTAAAAGCAGCAAGCAGCGAGCCAGCCTCGACTCCGTCCTTCACTTCCTGCCCTCTCTCTGTGCCGTCTCGCCTTCCTCTGATGTCATTTCCTTTCAGGTGGGCGGGATGCTGAGAGGGCAGGAAGCGAAGGACGGAGTCGAGACTGGCTCGCTGCTTGCTACTTTTACGCCCGCTGGCCGCTGCGGGCAAAAAAACGAAGTCATCGTCGTCGTGGTAGGTGAGGGTCCCAAAAGACTGGGCGGGCCCAGGCCGAGATTGGGTGGGCCTGGGCCCACCCAGGCCCACCCGTAGCTACGCCCCTGCTACCATTGTACTAACCCCCAGATTCTATAAATGGCAACTAAAGTTGCATGCAAAAATCAGATGCACAGCTGATTTGTGTGTGCAACTTAATTGATTAACAAGCTAATCAGCGCCAATAATTGTCCGCTAACAAGCAATTATTGGCACAAATTGTCAGTAATTAGAATTTACGCATGCAGGGGCCCTTTTACAAAGGTGCATAAAAGCTTATGTGCACCCAGTGCACACGTTACCGCCCAGCTACCGAGTGATATGGGTGGTAATTCTGAATTTGGCATGTGCCAAAAACACGCAGTAGAAAATATTTTCTATTTTCTACTGCATAGCACTTACCTGGTGGTAAACAGCAGTGGATGTGCCTTGCACGCTACTGCCCAGGTAGCTCATGAGACCTTATCGCTAAAGTCAATGGGTGGCAGTAAGGTCTCAGGTCGAAAATGGGACACACGCTGATTTCTATTTTGCCGCAAGTCTATTTTCCATTCCCTTAAAATTGACCCTTTTTTCAGGACATGGCAAAAACATACCTGGCGAGCACAGAAAAGACGAGCTCGCACTGCCACAGGCCACCTTTTGCCGTGGCTTGGTAAAATGGCCCTGCAACTTTCTAAGCATATTCTGTAAAGTGGTGCATGTAAATTCTAGTGCAAGGATCACAAAAAGGGGTGTAGCCGTGGGAGAGGCATGGGTGGATCATGGGCATTCCTGAAAATTATGTGCACTGTTATAGAATACTTCCAATTTGTGCCTAAATTAGATGCGGGCATTTATTCCAGGTTTTATTAGGTGTAAATGGTCACACCTACATTTTAGTCTCAGGGACAGACACTACCTGTATTTTATAAACCTCGCCTAACTTTAGGCGAGGTTTATATAATAACGCTATGCACAGTTCATTCAGCACCAATATTTTAGGTGCCATTTGTAGAATCTAGTCCTAACTGTGTGAATGAGGCGGGTTTAAGAGCAGTCTTACATTTTTTGTATGATGGTTGAGTGTGAAGGGAGAAGGAAGTGCATTTCATAGGGATGGAGTAACAGCAAAATGCACTATGTTATGTGGATTTCAGTCTTGCATGTAATACTGCCAGGACAGTCTTTTTGTCTCTTGATTATTGAGTATTTTTTTAAAGTATTATGAAATTAAATAGACTGTTCAGGGTCACAGTTACTAATATGGGCTATTGTTAACATGCATTATTTTACTGCCAACCCAAGCTGTTAGTAACTAGGTACCACTGCATATAATGGGACCTGTGGTAATGTGACAAAATAGCATGTGTTAAAAATAGTGCTCTTTGTTTAACAGATCAATAGATTAATAAGAAAGCATGTTTATGTTATTTTAACAATCTTCATTATTCAGGGGGTCTTTTTCTGAAGGTTAGTGCATGTTAGCTGCCATAGGATCCCTTTTATTCCTATGACTACTGCCGCAGATAACAGATGCTAATCTTTAATAAAAGGCCCCCTTAGTTAATTAGACTTTGTAGTATATCCTCTAACAAAACGATAAGCTGAATATCTTTAAGTTGCACATTAAGAGGATTGCTTACTAAGCTGCTTTGAAATCAGCCATTAAGTTACATTAATGTAGAATTTAAAATGGGCATAAACTGGCAATTTAGCACAGTTTATTAAAGGGCATGAACCATAATCATTTGGGTTTGTAAATTATCTGGTCTTCTCCCTCTTGTGGAAATATCCAGGGAATATATTGGGCTTATTGAATACATGCCAGCTAAGGGTCTACAGGAAAGTAAATTGGTTGTTAATAGGCAGAAAACTGAACACAGAGTTCAATTTCATGTTAAGAAGGCCTCTGATGGAGGATCCTCAATTACTTTAAGTTTGGAGACTGAGGGTTGAGGCCGATATTCAAAGCACTTATTACATCAGCAGCTATTATACAGATCAGTACTGCATCTGTGAATTTTCAGGAACACTATCTGAATAATCATATTGAAAAATACCCGTCAACCATTTGTTGTTTTTAATGTACTGATCATGAGAGGAGGGAGAGAGGAGACATGATAGAAACGTTTAAATATCTCAAGGGCATTTATGTACAGGAAGGGAGCCTTTTTCAAATGAAGGAGAGCTCTGGAATGAGGGGGCATATGACAAAGTGAGAGGGAATAGGCTTAGGAGCAACCTGAGGAACTATCATTTCACAGAATGGGTGGTGGAGGCGTGGAATGGCCTCCCGGTGGAGGTGGTGGAGTCGAGGACTGTTCCAGAGTTTAAAAAGGCATGGGATAAGCATGTGGGATCGCTTAGGAACAGGAAGAATTAGGGGTTACAGAGGATTTGCAGACTGGATGGGTCCTATGGCCTTTATCTGTCGTCATGTTTCTATGTTTCACATATATCTATATTGTTTAATGTGTGGTTCCTATTCAAACAACCCTCACAAAGAACAACCATATCTCAAACAATTAATTATTACCTGAATTGGTTATTACTCTATTTACCATTAACTTTACTTCATGTATAATTTCTCATTCATAATAGATTTCTAAATGTTAACATGCTTCCCATAGTCTATTGAGACAGGACTATGGGAAGCAACTGCTTGCCCGGGATTTGTAGTATTGAGTGTTGTCACAATTTGGGTTTCTGCCAGGTACTTGTGACCTGGCTTTGCCATTGTTTGAAAAACAGGATACTGGGCTAGATGGACTATTGGTCTGACCCAGTATGGCTACTCTTATTTTATATATTTATCCATAGTTATTCCAGTATGTTATGATACTGTGTTGTAAAATTGAATTCTTATAACAAATTACTTCTTATGCATTATTCTTTACTAGTAAAAAAGCCCATTTCTGAGATGAATGAAACGGGCGCTTGCAAGGTATTTGATTTCTGCAATGATTGTGTTGAAAGTGGTTTATTTTATAATTGTGTTGTGTTGGTAATGAATATGTGACTTTTTTGTGGTATGTGGCATTTCATTTGTTTATTTTTTGTTTTGTTGTACTGTTGGTTGTTTTGTCATGTTGGTTTAGGTGTCATAAGTGTGTGTGTGTCACAGAGTGTGTGGCTGTGTGTCACAGTGATAGTTTGTGTTGTCTGAAAGTGTGAGAGGGTTGTGTTGAGTGGTAGATTGTTTGTGAGTTTCTGTGTTTGTGTGATCTTGTGTTTTTGTCTCAATCTGTCGTTTGGGGGGTGGGGAAATAGTGGGTGGGGGTGGAGAAATGCAAGTGTATGGTGGTGAGAGTGAGTGTCCATCTGTTCATGTTGTGCATCTGTTTTGTGTATGTTTTTTATTAAGGGTTGGGGTGGGAGGGTTGTGTGGGGGGCGGGTACTGTTGTTATTTAGAGATACAGAGATGTTTCTGAAAGATATTTTTTGTTGTTGGTAGTGAAAGAGTTAGGGTCAAAATTGGAGTGTGAGGGCATGTATGCTGTAGTAATGTTGTGGGTGGGGTGCCGTCTGGATGTGTGGGTTCTTTTTTTCAGTTGCATTTCTCTTGTGTTTTTGTTGGCCTGGGGTTGGGGGCATATGTTATGAATGGGGCTGCTGTGTGATATCTGATTCTGCTTCTGTGTGCTTGTGACCCAGAGAGTGTGTCTGTGTATGTTTTACAGAGAGTGTTTGTTTGTTTTGTGGTGTGTGTGTGTGTGTGTGAAATTGAGAGAGATGGAGTAGACTGGGAGTGCTTTTTTTTTTTTTGTTATGTTGTGTGTGTCTCAGAATGGGAAGGGTGGGTGGGTTGTTGAGCTGAGAGGGTTTGGTGTAAGAGGGGGAGAAGGGTGGTTATATATTTAGGGTGAGAGTGAGTGTGTGTGTTTGTTTGAGTGTTTTTTTTGTTTGTTTTGTTTTGTTGTTGAGGGGTGCGGTGGTTGTTGTGTCTGTGTGTGAGAGAGTGTAAGACATTGTTTGTGTGATAGTGTGAGTGTGTGTAGCTGAGAGTTTTGTACGCACTGGGTTGTTTGTTGGTGGATGTGTCAGTGTGGTTGTTTGATATTTTGTTTGTATATCACAATGTCAGTTTTTTTTTTTTTTTTTTTTTTCTTGAGTTGATAGGTTGATGAAGGGGCTTGGAGGGTTGTTTTGTTTTTTTGAGGGGTGGGGGGATTGGGTTTTGCCCGTATTGTGGTTGTTTGTGTGTGTGTGTTGTGTGTGGGGGGGGGGGGGGGGTCGGTGAATGTCCCTTGCTTGCAAAGTTGGATGAAGTGGTGTGTGACTTTGAGGGTGTTTTGTCAGTGTGGGTTATTGTGTGTGGTGGAGTGGATTTACAGTGTGCAGCATTGGTGGTGCTAAGTGTGCTGTTCTGCCCTTTTCTGTCTGCTGTGTTTTTGTTTTTTTATTGGGGGTTAGCGTGTGTGGTGGAATGGAGTTACGGTGTGCAGCATTTTTGGTGGTAATGTGTTTTCTCTGCCCTTTTCTCTCTGCTGTTCTGTTTTAGCAAGAGCGTGATGAGAGCTCATAGAGAGAAAAGGGCAGAGACTGGGTTTTTTTTTAAATGACGGTTTCGTTGGGAGGGTGCCTTGATCTTGTATTTGCCTGGATCTTGTGATGGGGACTCTGGAGGTAATTGCTCGGGGAGGAGTGGAGTGCGGTGTTCCGACGTCATAGAAGAGAGGGATGGGAGGATTTGGAGGGCAGTGTTTGTAGTAGAGAGGGAGTTATGCAGGTGGGGGTTAGGTGTTTTTTTGTGTGCGTGTGGGTGTGGGGATTAACCTGTTTTCGCCGCAAGTTCTGCATGCCCTTTTTCTTTTTCTTGTTGATGTTCTTTTTGCGCCATTGGCGGTTTCTTTTTTTTTAAATTACGTTGTCTGTGACGTTCACTCGCGCTGCTGTGCTATGATTGGGCACAGTTGTAGCTGATGCAACCGGGAGTGCGATACGTATCATGTCCCGAGATGGATAACAGGAGCACGAATGCTTCAAAGGTTTTGTCCACGCTGCCAGCGTCAGAACGTTGGAGGTGCATTTTATTATATAGGATGTATACTATACTGTTTATTGTAAGCCATATTGAACTCAAACTTGTCTGGGATAATGTGGGATATACATGTCACAAAAGGTAACGGGACTCACTCCACTAAAATATACACAATAACAACTTGCAAAAAGCGGATTTTATATATCAATTGTGGGGACACTAAATTTAGTGTCCCACAATGATATATAAAATCCGCTTTTTGCAAGTTGTTATTGTGGATATACATGTCACAAATAAATAAGAAACAAACTACCTTGAGCATTTCATGAAGCCCTTGGAAAAGCACCATAAACTGTTTTATAAATGACACTAATAAATCTGGTATCAACCATAGGTTTTACCACAGCTGGTGCTTTGTGCTTTACTACCATTGGTATTAGTGGCCATGGTGAATTCTGTCCTGAAAGGGTTGGCCCATATTTTCAGCCAAATAGACCTTATACCCTAATTGTTCCTCCTTATTTTCCCCTATTGAACAAAGACGACCACTCTTTTCAGTCCCAATCTACATTCTTTCTGGTTTAACAAGAATACCCTTTGTTGTGCTCAAGTTATAACCTTACATCTACTCTCTTGATTGAAAAAAGAGGTCCCCTTTACCAGTCTTATCATATAGACCCGGTGCTATCTGCACCATGTCTACTATTACTACTACTTATTATTATTTTTTAAATTGACACCTTGGAATCTGGATGAGAGGTAGGTTTCATGCTGTGGTTGGTGATTCAGAGTTAAGGTATATTAAAACTACTGAAAATTATATTGATACATAAATGCTATTTGCCATGATATCATAGGGCCCTTCAAACTTCAAAGAAGTTAGTTTCATTTTGTATCTTTGGCACAACTATTGAAAATATCATTTTTAACTATCATTAATATTTTTCAAACATGCAGATTGTTAATAATAAGTGTATAAGGCATTTGTTTCAATGCTTGAAGAATTTGAGGGGCCCTTTTACAAAGGTGCGGGAGGGCCTACGCAAGTACAGCATGCGCCAAATCGGCATTACTGCCCAGCTGTGTGCGTGAGCCGGGCGGTAATTCTGAATTTGGAACACGCTGAATCTCATGGTAGAAAATTAATTTTCTTTTTTTCTACCACAGGCTGCTTATCTAGCGGTAAACAGCAGTTGGCACGTGCTGCATGCTTATCACACAGGTAGCATGTGAGACCTTATCACTAGGTCAATGGGTGGCGGTAAGGTCTCAGGCCAAAAATGGATGTGTGCTGGTTTCAATTTTAGCGCACGTCCATTTTCCGGCCCCTTTAAAAAAAACCCTTTTTCCTAGACATGGTAAAAAATGGCCCATCGCCTGCCCAAAAGACACACTCACACTACCGCAGGCCACTTTTTACTGTAGCTTAGTAGAAGGACTTTTGACTAATTAGTGGACAAGTGTTAAGCAAGAAAAAAAATGGTTATTGTCTTGCCAGTGACAATAGGTAGAGTTAATATAGCTAGTGACTCTATTTTGGAGCGTGTGTTCCTTCTTTTCTTTCCAAATAAATTGGAACTTTTTTTTAGCCAAAAAGTTAGCATGATTTATTATTTATCAACATGGCACTAAAGTAATTCATTGAAGGAAGCCAACAGCAAATTTACCATTGATTTGCACAATAATCACAGGTAAACTGGGTTTATGCAAGCAAGTTGCTGCTTCAAGACATAGCGGTGCATGATAATAAGTCCCCAAGATGTTTACTTCTTTATTACTGTCAACAATCCATTAATCACTTTCTTGCAAAAGGGCAAAAATAGGATTCTAAGAAAGTGCTCGATTATGTTTCCCTAGTTCCAACACATTCCTCTCGCAGGCTTATCATTTGTCATATATAAAGCATTGCATGCAAAGGATTAATGTAGGCACATAAAATTAGTTACCTGCCTTAGAGGACCCTTTTTCTAAGCTGTGTTAGGAGCTAACACACACCCTAAAACAACTTAAATGGAGTACCACGGGATGTAATCAGGCACCACTGCAGCAAGTGCCAACCTGCAAATTCTATATAGTGTGACTAGAGTTGCATACACAAAACTGGTCTTATTCTGATTTGCACGAGCACACTCAATCAGCACTGATAGTTAGATGTTAACTACAATTATTGGAGCTAATTGGCACTAATTAGAATTTACTCGCTCTACTCACTAAGGAGAAGATTCTATATATGGCGACTAAAAATCAGCGCTGAAATCAGTGCCAACTAAGCATATTCTATAATTGGTGCATAGATTTAGGCACAGATTATATAATATGTTTAATTGATATTTCAGTGCCTAAATCTACATGCATCCATTTACACCAACAAAAACGTGACGTAAATCCCAGCATGTAGATTTAGATGCACTGGGCCATATTCTATAACTAGGAGCATAAATTTTGGAACACCCACAAAATGCCCATTTCCCCATCCATAACCATGCCTCTTTTTGCCTGTGTGCATTAGAAGTTTGGTGCACATCATTACAGAATATGCTTAGCAAGTGTGCACCTAAATTCTAATCAGTGCCAATTAGTGTCCATTATTGCTTGTTAAGTGCTGTTATCAGCGCTCATTAGCTTGTAAAGCTTGTTAAATTACATGCATTATTATAGAATCCATGCTGATTTTTGGTGCCAGTCTCTAGGTGCACTATATAGATTCCGGGAGTAAGCGTATTTATAAAGTAGTCTGCGTAAATCCTACAGTGTGGATCTCAAAAATGAATGTGGCCATGGGAGGAGCATGGGAAGGTCAAGGCCTTCCTAAAATTTACATGCAGTGTTATAGAATAACCTATTCCATGTCTAAAGTTAGATGTGGGCATTTACAACCAGCTTTCATTGATGTAAATTGCTGTTTCTAAATTTTAGTTGCATGGATGGCGCTAAACACATTCTATAAACCATACCTAACTTTAGGCGCAGTTTATAAAATATATGAAGGCACATTTTCATCTGCATTGATTCTTTTGGTGCCAAATATAGAATCAGGGGCATAGAGTGGGCGTTTCTGCTGTTAATCAGTTAGTGCAGCTACATTACCGCACACTAACCTGGTTAGCACAGGAATAGTGTATGAGCCCTCTACCTAAAAATGTGTGGTGTTAAGTGCACACGTGCTAATTTTTTTTAATGGCCACATGCTAATGTTAAATTTTGTTTAATATAATATTCAAATTCCTCTGAATGTCATCACTAATGGAGGAAAAACACCTCAAATGTTCTAGCTTGCTAGCAAGTAAAATATCTTAGTGCCACACTCTTACTGGACTTCAGTCTTCTCACTGGTCTAAAAAAAACAAGTAATAATTTTTTGTTTCATACATACACCCATTGAGGTGGTGGTAAGGGGTCTCGTGTTAACCTGGTGGTAACTGGATAGCACGCGGTACTGCCCAATTACTGTTGGGTACATTCCGGTGCTACAAAATAAATAAAGACAGCACACTAGGGGTGGGAAGTACCACCGGGCTGTTGCGGTAGCCCGGCAGTACTTCCTGTTATAGCGAGTGGTAAGCCTGCGTCAAGCTTATCGCCGCTTAGTAAATTGAGCCCTTAGCCATTTACACCTATGGTCCATTTCCTATCCTTTAAGCAGTTCCCAATTCATAGTAATGCATTAGTCTCTGAACTCACAACTTTTTAATTTCTTCACAAGTCTGTCATGTCAGGGTATCATGGCTGATTTAGTGATCAGCTACAGGTTACTAATAATCGGTCCATAATTTCTGTTTCTTTTCTTTTTTATGTGTTCACACCTTTTATTAGCATATACTAAATATTTAGGGGTCATTTTAGTAAGGCATGCTAACAGATTTAGCATGCACTAAATGCTATGCAACCCATAGCAATATAATGGCTGCATGTTATTTAGGGGCCACTTTACAAAGCCATGGCAAAACGTGGCGCACACTAGTTTTAGTATGTGAAATTGGCACCTGCTGGGTCATTCTTTTTACTGTGGCAGGAAAAGGGGCATTTTAAAATGGGTAAGTAAATGGCCATGCACTAATATTAAAATTGTGCATGGCTATTTACTGCATGAACCCTTACAGCCACCTATTTAGAAGGTGGTAAGGGCTCACATGTTACTTGGACAGCATGCAGCAATGTGGCCGTACTGTTGATTAAAGCTTTTTACTAAGCCGCAGCAAAAAGTGGCTTGAGGAAGTGCGAGTGCATCTTTTGTGCGTGTGCTGGGCCAGTTTTTACACATCCTGGAAAAAAGACCTTTTTTAAGGGGCTGGGATGTGCGGCAAAATAAAAGCCTGCGACAAAATAAAAACCAGTGCATTTCCATTTTCGGCCTGAGATATTACTGCCACCCATTGACTTAGCGGTAAGGTCTCACATGCTACCTAGTAGGCATGCAGCACACTGCTGTCTACCACTGGTTAAGCGCCCAAACGGTAGAAAATAGAAAATATTTTCTGCCATGTCTTTTTGGCATGCACCAAATTCAGAATTACTGCCCAGGGCATGCGGTAGCCGGGCAGTAATGCCAATTTGGCGCATGCTGGACACATGTAGGCCCTTATGCCCTTATACACTATTATTGGTAAATGAGAAACACAACATTGGTTTTTCTGCTTCTTTTTGATTTGTAAATGACATGCAGAATAGGATATGTCACTTACAGCTCAACCCTTTTAAAAGTGTGGGATCTGGGTGGAATATGGGCAGAGAATTGGCATGAACTGCACACTACAGTCAGCATATGGAAATTAATGTAGGGCCCTTTACTAAGCTGCATAGGCACCTACGTGCGCCAAATTAGAGTTACCACCCGGTTACCATGTGGCTCTTGCAGTAATTTCAAATTTGGCACATGTCCGCTATGCGCGACTGAAAAATATATTTTTTTATTTTCTGATTCACGGCAGCTACGCACGTCAAGTGGCATTTGACACATGTAGACCATTACCACCTGGTTACCGCATGAGATCTTACCACTAGGTCAATGGCTTGTGGTAAGATCTCAGAACCAAATGGACGCACACCAATTTTCATTTTGACGCTCATTCATTTTCGGCCTAAAATGTAAAAAAAAGGCATTTTTTTTGTAGGTGAGCTGAAAAATAATTCTGCGCGTACCCAAAACATGCATCTACACTACCACAGGCCATTTTTCAGCGCACCTAAGTAAAAGGACCCTTATGCACTGTCACTTGTGTGGTTAATTGCTGATGTACTTACAGTCTCCTTAAGAGTGCATTCAAACTCATTAGAAACAGCCTTAATGTACATAAGAATATTTCAGTGTGACAATTGCAAAGGAGAAATTTGGCATGCTGCCGCCCCCGCCCCCCCCCCTTGCAATTACCTCATAGCCTTTGCACCTACCACAAATTTTTAGTAAAAGACCCCTTTGGTTAACCAAGGGGCCTTTTTACTAAGCTGAGATATAAAGAGGCATATTTTCAAAGCACTTAGCCTTCCAGAGTTCCATAGAAACCTATGGAACTTTGGAAGGCTAAGTGCTGGTCTTAGTGCACCGTTACGTGAGTCTTGCCCATGAACCAAGGCCATTTTTACTTGAGCTGATAAATGGCCAATTTTCCAATTTAAAAAAATTAATAACCACACACTAATTTTGCATAAGTGCACAGTCACTACAAAAATTAATTCATACGCACTTACACTTATAGGCTAATCTTGCATAATCAGTTAGCACACAGAAATGTATATGTGCTAACTGATTATTTATTTATTTATTATTTTGTTACATTTGTACCCCGCGCTTTCCCACTCATGGCAGGCTCAATGCGGCTTACATGGGGCAATGGAGGGTTAAGTGACTTGCCCAGAATCACAGGGAGCTGCCTGTGCCTGAAGTGGGAATTGAACTCAGTTCCTCAGGACCAAAGTCCACCACCCTAACCACTAGTTAGTACAGAAACATCCATTTTCTGCCCCCAGACATGTTTCCTCCCAGAAAAAAATTGCAAAAATATTTTTTAACATGTGGTTTGTGCACACAGATCCAAAACTCACCACAGGATGCTTGAGAGCATCTCACGGGTAAACCATTTTAACCTACGGTAAATATGCACTAGCAGTTACCCGCCAACTTAGTAAAATGACCCTCAAGTCTTCAAAATTTTTTTCCAGAACTGTATATACAAGTTAATACATTAGATCTCATCAGGTAATTCATTCCAATATTATAGACTTTTATATTGTATATGCAGACCTTTTAAAACCTTTCCATCTAGTTTAAGGGGGTTTGAGGGAGTCCATAGGACACTGTCTTTCCCCTTAAGGATACTTCTTCACAGTAAGACTACCACCTTAAGGTCTATAATCCTGCCTAGGGGTGAAGTGACAAAATAGGGGTGGAGTCAGAAGAATAGGAATAGAAAGTATAAAAGCTAGGGGTACAACCAGGTTAAGGCGGCCCAGAAGGAAGCAGCGATGCCACAGCATAGGCCCTTGCGGAAACAGGAAATTAGGGAGGGACCAGAGCTGACAGAGAGAGAAGAGCCGAGCCTGCACGCCTTTTACTGCTGCTGACGGCCACCATAACCCCGCTTGGTAAGTGAAGATGATTTCTAAATTCGGAGGGAGGGGTGCTGGAACTGGAAGGGAGGGAGGGAGGAAGGGAGGGACGATGACCCTGGAACTGGGAGGGAGGAGGGGGACCCTGAACTCGGAGAGAGGGAGGGGAAACCTGAAACTCGGTCCCCTGGAACTCAAAAGGATGGGACCACCCTGGAACTCGGAGGGGACGACCCTGGAACTCGGAGGGAGGGAGGGGGGACCCTGGTAACTCGGAGGAAGAGAGGAAGGGAGGGAGGGGGGGCCCATGGCACACACTCTCATTCTCATACACACAGTCTCTCTCTCTCACAGACATACTCGCACCCAGTCTCATTCTCTCTCTGTCACATACACTCGCACATTCACTCTCTCTCTCTCTCTCTCTCTCTCTCTCTCTCTCTCGCTCCACACACACAGTCACTCTCACACACACTCTCTCTCAAACATACACACTTCGAGGAAAACCTGCTAGCGCCCGTTTCATTTGTGTCAGTAAACGGCCTTTTTTATTAGTGTGATATAAAAAAGATGAGTTGATCATAGCAGCAGAAAGTGAAATCCTAATAGATATATGCCAAATTGAGGCCATTCCATTTAAAGGTTTATATTAAAATCATGTTCCCAAACTTTTGTGGCACCAGAATACCTAATTTGTAAGCAATTTATTATTACTTTTTAATACTGTATTGCAGTTTTTGTTGAAGGCATGAATTTAATACAAAGCTGATAGCCATTTTATCTTAGAGTTGACAGATTATATTTAATTTATTTATCTTATCTCAGCACCAGCATCAGCCTCTTTCTCTCGGGATTTTGATCTAGCCACAGTCACTTTCTCTTAGCCCCAGTATCAGCCTTATTGTCCAAGTCCCAAAGTCCACCCCTTCTCTCAGAACCCCAGATCTTTTCTCCTAGTCCCCTTTTCTCATCACCACTTCCACACTCCAGCTCCCTTCCCTTAGTTCTCTTTTCTCAGCACTCCCCCTCCCTTTCCTGGCTCAGCATCTAAATCTTCAGCACAACAGAGGAAGCTAATATCATTGCTCTCACCATTATGCTGTTCTCCAGCTGACTCTACTGCCAGTACTGTGGGGTGGCTTAAAAGTAGGAACATTCATTTTTATATTCCCATGAAAAGCAGCAAGAACCTGTTCTTTTATTTTAATTTCTCCTGTGGTGTTGGGGGCTTTGTTAGTTGTAGAATGGCACAGCAAATGAGTTGAAGATACAAGCTTCCACAGTTATACTGTGGTGCAGGAATAAGCCAGTGAGGCAAGGCTTTTGGTGCCTTTAAAGGTTTGATGTCCTGATGCCCTGAGCCAGTGTCTGGCTCCCCTTAAGTCAGTTTGCCACTGATCACAGCTTTATTGGAAAAGCTCTCTCTCACCTTTTCACAACAAGGCAATGCCCTTTCCCAAATCATTTCACCCAGCAAACAATTTACTCTTTGCAGTGCCACAGAATATTGGTTCTATCAGCACAATGTGATCTTCCTTGTGGGTGTTTCCAGATGTAGGTAGAGCACACAGATTCAGCAAAGACAGTTTTTATTACTGATGCCTCAGGTTTCTGTTGGGGGCTCGATTTGGTGTAAAATGTCCCATTGCAATTGACCTTTTTCTTTAGTGGTAAAGCCTCTTTGGTTTATCACTCCCCCCCCCACCCTCCCCCCCCCCCCCCCCTCTCCCCCCCCAGTGAATCATTTCAATGCCTGATTTTTATTGTGATTGAGTATGAAAGCAGTGTAATTTTCTTTTGTGACCTCCCAAATTAAAGCTCTATTCCTAAAATTATAATTTTTATAATGGAGAACTGAACAATATTATGTTTCATTGATTCTATTGCCTATTTTTATTTATGTATTATACTTTTCTTTAGTGTTCCATGTTTCTTGACAAGTTTAATACTTGCTATGTAAATTTGAAATTGCATAAATAAAATATTTTTAATAAAGGGATGATCTCCCCCTGACTTGAAAAATTGTGAGCTACTTAGCCAAGAAGAATGGCCAAAAACTGCACCATTCCATTCTTCAAAGTTGATAGCTACTTGTTATAAATGACTCAATTATGTTGTTGCTATAAAGAAACTTCCATCAAGTATGAGTATAGGAGTGTGAAGGCATATGCATACAACATTTTTTGGTTTATTAACATTATTTTTTGAGTATTTCTATAATTGATCTTTCATGATGTACAGATCAGTGAAACTCATTTTTACTTTAATGCATTTTGAACTGTATTTTTAGGCAGAAGTATATGAAAATTGTACAACGAAAAGAAGAGTAATTCATCTTAATGTTTGTTGTGTTGCAATATTTTCTCTATATAATGCCCTCACTTTAACTGTTGCAGCATGCAGAAAGGATGCAATTTAATTAGCTCCTTATAGTCTCTAAATTGAGTGTGCCATTAGCTGCTAAAAAAGCTGAGACGTTTTGGTTTGCTGATTTCTTGATCATGTGCTGAGTTATAAATGTTTAGAATCAACATTTACCAGCTTTCATCATTCAACTAGATGAGTGCACAATACATTTTAATCTAGAAAGTCCTGTAAGAAATAATAGGATGAAAAAAAAAACTTAACGATGCTTTGTTTTGCAAAAGTTGGACTTGAAAACTTTTTGCACACCTCTTGCAAAAATGGAATCCAATTAACAACTCAAAAATGAGTTCCTTTCCAGGGAGCATAAAATGCAAGTCAAACAGATCTGGTATAATTAGTAATACTTTGTGCCACAGAAAGAGCAGTGTTGAAGAGGACTTTATTAGATGAACCATTACTTACTATTGTGAGCACTGTATTTTGTAGAGAAACAAGAACTATCCCAAATGATTAAAGGAGAAGAGAATACACTTTTAAAACCATCCTACTATTTTACCAAATAACTATAGTAAAATCAATATTTTGGTTTAATGAAATAAAAATCACTAGAGAAGAGAGAAAGAACCCTGTAAAACAAATAAGGGACAGTTTACTAAATTGTGTCAACATCAGCTATTAACACATGCTTTTCTATCAAAAGACAATAAACTAATGTTGCTGTCTCTCTTATATGTTTCAACAACCCAATACTTTCATGATAAACACACAATTATTCCTACTATGTTAAAATGTTATAATTAATTATCTAACTGAATTATATATTTGATATTTTTTCTTGAATATAAGCTATATTACATAAGTACATAAGTAATGCCACACTGGGAAAAGACCAAGGGTCCATCGAGCCCAGCATCCTGTCCACGACAGCGGCCAATCCAGGCCAAGGGCACCTGGCAAGCTTCCCAAATGTACAAACATTCTATACATGTTATTCCTGGAAGTGTACATTTTTCCCAAGCCCATTTAGTAGTGGTATATGGACTTGTCCTTTAGGAAACCGTCTCACCCCTTTTTAAACTCTGCTAAGCTAACCGCCTTCACTACGTTCTCCTGAGCTTGTTTGGGATAATGTGGGATTCAAATGTCATATTAATAATAATAATAATAATATAATATTGGTTAGCTCATGTTTCTAGACCACATTAATGATGTGAAAGCTTTTATATTAATAAACTTGTGTTTGTATGCTTATTAATCTTGGCACTCATACAACATTCACATCACTCTCTCAATCTATTCACAACATAAATAAATCAATGTACTCCACGAAAACTCTGTGTCATAAACTGGCCACACCTTTTATTCTATCATTTTAAACCAATCTAACAATTGTAACAGTAGCAACATTATTATTATTATTATTATTAGCATTAGCATTTATAAAGCGCTACCAGACACATGCAGCGCTGAACACCTGACACAGAGACAGTCCCTGCTCAAAAGAGCTTACAATCTAAATAAATACAGACAGACAAGACAATTAAGGGCGAGGGAAGTACTGGGTGAGAAGGAACAAGGGGAGGGTAATTGAGAAGTGGCTAGGAGCCAAAAGCAGTGGTGAAAAGGTGGGTTTGGGTTTTCAGCATAGATTTGAAGACAGGTAGAGATGACGCTAGACGTACAGGCTCAGGAAGTCATTGTTAACCCCAATCCCCACTAGATTGAACATTTTTAAAGCTAATTAGTTTCAATCTAGCCTCATAATCTATTATTACCAATTTTTTTTCACAAAACTATTGAAAGTGAGACTTGTGATGAAGCCAAGTCTATGCCTCGGCTCAAGGCGGTATCACACCCAAACCTTTCACCTTCCCCAATCCTAAGTATCATTCACACTTGTATTCTCTCTTGTAGACCCAACCCCTCCTTGTGGCCATCTGGTCAACTGTCCACTACCCCACAGCTGCAACCCTATAACCCAACAGCAATGCTCACTCACACCTGCCACTCCACATCACCCCACAGCATTGGGAGGGATGGGAGGGAAAATCATCTCCAAACCCAAATTCCTCCATACCTTTCCCACAACTCCCTTTCTCCCAACAACCCAATACCACCAAAACTTCTCCACATCACTTCAGCCTAACCTCTCCCTCCACACCCACCAATCCTGATCTTCCCAAAGCTCCTCCTTAATCACTTCTGCCTGCCAACATATTTCCTACCTACTTCCCACCTATGCTTACTTTCTTACTACCTTACATCCACTAACCTGGTCCCTCCAACACCCCCCCATCCTCCTCTACCCACCCCAACACATTTGTTTAGTGGTGCCACTCAGCCAATGTTACTAGTCCATTGGTGTCGCGTGGAGGTCTCCTCCCAAAGTCTTGTGTTATCTAGGTCTTTATCACTGCTCCTGGTGATCAATGTAAAATGCACAGTTCGAGTCAGGTTTTCACATTAGTACTCCATACTTGATAGCAATCCAATGTCTGGTGGAACGGCATAAGATGACCATTTTTTATGGTTGTCAATTCAGACATCAAGTAAAAATAATTCAGTTTACGCAGCAACTTAGCCTCTGTAGGAACATTTGGTTGCTTACAATAGCTAGTGTCAAATGGGCTGCTGTAAAAATATGAATAGCCATCTTATTCTGGGTAGGCTTGATTCCCACAGGCTTCTGGTGAAGCAAACAATGCTCTGCCTTCAAGGGATATGGGAACTGCAATATTCACTGTACCAAGTCAATAACATGACCCCCAATAGGGATGAATAATAGGACAAGTCCACCAAATGTGAAACATATCCCCAGGCATGCCACAGTTACGCCAACCCATACCAGTACCAAAAGTTAAACATTTTGAGAAGTCTCTGTGGCCTATAGTACCATTTTCCATTAATACACTGCTCACTGAAGGCTTGCCAGTCATATTTTCAGGATATCCACAATGAATATGCATAAAAGAGATTTGCATATAATTGAGACTGTATACAAATCTGGTGTTCAGGGTATCCACAATGAATATGCATGAAATTGATTTTCATGCACAGTCTCCATTATATGCAAATAGGGGAAATAAAAATATACAAACAAACCTTTTCCAAAAATTGAGACACTGTAGAAGTAGGGGATGTGCCATGAAGCTGCATAGGGGAAAACTGAAAAGTAACATGAGAAAATAGTTTTTCAGAAGAGAGTGACAAATGCCTTGAATGCTCTCCTATAGAAGGTGGTGGGGATGAAAATGGCGACAAAATTCAAAAAGGCGTGATATGCACAGAGGATCCCTATATGAAGAAGTGGCAGATATTATCCTTACTTCATAGAGATGCAAGTGAAACCCTGGCCACCTTTCTGGGAAGGACTAAATTGGTCTTTTATGTGCTGTTAAGCAATACCCAAGGATAATGAGAGCTTAAAAATTATTAAGTTAATGGATTTACATGCTAAGAAAAAAAGAAAAAGCCCACCAGACAGTTCTCAATCTAGGCCTTCAACTTACTCATGATTACTACATAAATTCAACTCAAATGTCCATGGGTAGGTGCATACATAAGAAGGTAGGCCACCACAAAAACAACTTAAGATCTAATTCAAATTCTGCACACCTCTTTAAGAGGCATAGGGGTCCTTTTACTATGCTACTTTAAGCACTAACATGTGCTTACCACAGCTTTAAATGCCTTACAGCAGGGCACACTCAGGCATCTCATGGTAATTTTGGCATCAACACACACTACCCATGACCTAAAAAATAGGTCTAGGGTGGAGAGTAGGTGTGTTCTGCGCTAATCGGTAAGCATAGCTTCATTGATGCACACTACTCTTTTAGCATGTGGTTAGCATGTGAGCCCTTACTGCCTACAAATTAGGTGGCAGTAGGGGTTCACATGCTAATGGCAATGCACTAATGGAAAATTAGCATGTGGCCATTAATAGAAAAAAAATAGAAACTTGACCATTTTACCCATGTGGTAAAAATGGTCTTAGTGAAGGGGAATGACCCAAGTAAGCATGCACTAAGGCCACTTCTTACCACAG
Organism: Microcaecilia unicolor; assembly: GCF_901765095.1. Lineage (NCBI taxonomy): Eukaryota > Metazoa > Chordata > Amphibia > Gymnophiona > Siphonopidae > Microcaecilia > Microcaecilia unicolor. Next base: position 60,786,618 of record NC_044037.1, read on the forward strand.
GTTGGTAAAAGGACACCATAATTATTAATGTGGGTTACCATTAAGACTTGCTATATTACCATTAACTTTAGTGCAGGTACCATTTTATGTTATGAGACGTGGAGGGGCATTTTCAAAAGAAACATCCAAGTTGCGATTTGGATGTCCTTGCAAAATGGTGAAATCCAGGGGCGGGGAAACCCGTATTTTCAAAACAAGATGGACGTCCATCTTTCGTTTCAAAAATACCGTCAGAGACGACCAAATCCTTAAATTTGGACGTCCCTAGATTTGGACAACCCTAGACATGGACATTTCTGACTTTCAGCGATTTTCGAAACCAAAGACATCCATGGTCAAAAACGTCCAAATGCAAGCCATTTGGGCATGGGAGGAGCCAGTATTTGTAGTGCACTGGTCCCCCTGACATGCCAGGACACCAACCGGGAACCCTAGGGGGCATTGCAGTGGACTTCATAAATTGCTACCAGGAACATAGCTCCCTTACCTTGTGTGCTGAACCTCCCCCCCCCCAACCCCCCAAAAACCCACTACCCACAAGTGTACAACACTACCATAGCACTTACGGGTGAAGGGGGCACCTATATATGGGTATAGTGGGGTTGTGGTGGGTTTTGGAGAGCTTGCTGTTTCCTCCACAAATGTAACAGGTAGGGTGGGTATGGGCCTGGGTCTGCCTATCTGAAGTGCACTGCAGTACCCACTAAAACTGCTCCTGGAACCTGCATGCACTATCATGGACCTGAGTATGACATCTGAGGCTGGCATGACATATTTTGAAAGATGTTTTTGAGGGTGGGAGGGAGTTAGTGACTACTGGGGGAGTAAGGGGAGGTCATCCCCGATTCTCTCTGGTGGTCATCTGGTCATTTTGGGCAACGTTTTGTGCCTTATTTGTAATAAAAACATATCCGGGTGAAAACGTCCAAGTGTTCATCAGGGGCGTCCTTGTTTTTTTCCATTATGGGTCAAAATGTCCAAGTGTTAGGCACGCCCAAGTCTCGCCTTCGCTATGCCTCCGACACTCCCCATTGAAATTTGGACGTCCGGACTGCAGTTGGAGACGTCCAAAATCGGGTTTCGATTATACTGATTTGGACGTCTCTGGGAGAAAGACATCCATCTTCCGATTTGTGTCAAAAGATGGACGTTCTTCTGTTTTGAAAATGCCTGCTAGTTACTAAACCTGGGTTAATGGTAAAAAGAGACTTGTCTTAGTGGTAGCCCACATTGATAATTTTCCATCTAAATTAAGCTAACCATAGTAAAGGTCCCTGGACAGACCTTATGACTTAGATATATATATCAATTTAAATTTTTAGATAAATGGGTCCATTGCATTTCATTATCTTAAAGACTTTCACCAAGTCCTTAACACTGATCTTAATGCAGATGTTATTGTAAAAACATAATCATACGCCTCTGAGGTTAACATAGTTGGCCAAATTATGTTTCATTCATTTTGGTTAAATAAGAATATAAAATCCATCTATAGCAAAACTCCTGTTCCTCAATCCTCTCCCAATGTTTTTTTCTCAAACCCTTCAATATGTTTTCTACTCTTCTCCATATCAGTTTCAACTATATCCAGAGTCTGTTAATGCATTTAAGGTATAGTTAACTTGTTGACAGTAATTGGTCTATATTAATATTTGTGCATTTTGATATCATTTTCCAATATGTTAAATAGTAATGAACTGTTTTGCAAAGAAGGTGTCTCAATAGTAGTGTTTTGTTACAACTGTCCCATGCAAATTAATGCATATTAAAATGCTATAAATTTGAGCAAACTAGTTTGTATGCACTAGCACCATTTTACTTGCAAAAACATTATGGGGCCCTCTTACTAAGGCGTGCTGATGGATTTAGTGTGCACTAAATGCCGTGCAGCCCATTGTATTCCTATAGGCTGCATGGCAATTAGTGTGCATTAATCATTAGTGACTGCTAAATCCATTAGTAAGGACCAGATAGTAGGAAAAAAATAACAAACCTATTAAGTCTGGCCAGTTAGTTAGGAGGTATTTACTAACGATTAATGCATATTATCGGCAGCAGGGTCTGTTGGAATAAAATGGGTCCTGTGACATATAACATGTGCTAATCTTTAGTAAAAGACCACCTTAAATAAAGGACTTTTACTAAAAGGTGTTATGCCTCATGAGCTGAATGGAAAACATATCCCCTTTTCTGTGCACTATTAATGTTCTTTTAAATATTTTTGGAGGGGTATGCCATGGGCAGAGAATGGGCGTAGAAGTGCTAACCAGCTAGCACATTCACATCAGTGTACACTAACTGATGCTGAGTTAATGTGGAAGTACTTAATGCCTCCTAAATAGGAGACAGTAAAAGCACTGACATCTAGTCCCACACACTAATGGAAAGATTAGCGCTGGACCAGCAAAATAAATGAATAAATAAAGCAAGCCCTGAATTCTGCAGCATTATATCTGGGCTTAGCATCTGGGAAAGTCTCTCCTTAAGATGTGTTAAGCCAAGATTCTAATGCCCTTTAGTAAACAGGTTCCTAATTTATTTTTTTCATTACTTGCTTTATAAAAAATATTCATTGATAGCAGTAATATTCTCAAGAAATAAGACATATTAATATTATTTTAGAAAATGTAATAGTATCATTCCCCATTAGAGGATCTATTTTCCCCCAACAATAATGTAAATGCAGAGAGAGAGAGGAGAGAGAGAGAGAGAGTGAGATAGCAAAACTCAGGTAGAAGTAAGTATATTTAATCTTTGAGAAATCCTAAGTCCATTTACAACCTGAGGTCGATTTTGCATGAATCAATTCTGGAAGCTTAGGGGCCCTTTTACTAAACCACATAAGCGCCTACGTGTGCCCAACGCATGCCAATTCTGAGTTACTGCCCGGCTACCGCATGGCCCTTGCGGTAATTTCATTTTTGGCGCGTGTTCGCTATGCATGCCTGAAAAATATTTTTTAATTTCTGGCGTGTGTCAGCTACTCTCGCCAAGTGGCATTTAATGCATGTAGATCATTACCGCCTGGTTATCGCGTGAGACTTTACCACTAGGACAACAGCTGGCGGTAAGATCTCAGATCCAAAATGGACACGCGGCAATTTTTTTTGCCGCACGTCCATTTTCGGCAAAAATTTTAAAAAGGCCTTTTTTACAGGTGCACTGAAAAATGATTATGCGCATGCCCAAAACGTGTCTGCACTACCACAGGCCATTTTTCAGCCATTCTCCTGAACTTAGGTATCTGACCTATTGTCCAAATTCTTTGAAACAGCGCCACATATCTAATTCTTAACAATTAAATCAAAATCCTAATACCCTAATACGTCTCTTTGTTTCAATGATATGGGATGAATAGAGCCTATAAAAACTTTAGTAATGTTACTTCTAGTCTCAAACATTTCAATCACCTTGTCAAAAGGGTGCTTCATTAACATGATGGCTGGTACTTGCCTGTAATGTAAATGGAAACAAATTGATTGTATGACAGTAAATATTTAAAATAATTTCTACTTTTGTTACCTTCATGTTCTGTTTTGTATTCATATTTTAATCAGAAGGCTTCATTGGGAATGCTCAGCTCATAAATTCCTAATGGTTTCATCTTCCCCAAAAGCAAGAATTTCAATTCTTTTGCCCTTCAGGTTTATAATTAGCATAAGTGACAACATACTTAGTACCTTTGATGAATATAAATAGTAAATTGAAGCTACAATTCCCCTTGAGTCTACTCCAATATTTTAAGTATTTCAGTAGTCAATACTGTTGAAGCCCTATATCATTTTAAATAGGTGGTTTGAGTTAGACTATCATGAGTGCTACTTCTTGGTAAGGGATTTGAAAAGTCAAATAAATGTCACTGAAAAGGGATAGTAAATGTGTCTAGAAAACAAGCTACCTTAATTGAAAATTTAAATTATCCAAGCATTACAGCTTATTCAATAAGGGTTTTCATGCTTTTGAGTGAAAAATCAATGTCAGACCTATTACAAGTTTAATGTAAGTAGAAAATATACTTGTTTCCTAACTCATGGAAACTTTATATATATTATTAATATATATTATATATATATATATATATATATACACACACAACACACACACAACACACACACACAGTGCAATCCGCTTAAGTGCAAGGGTCTGGGACAAAAAAATACATGCAGTTAACCGGAGCGTGCACTTAACCGTTGTGACCCAAAAAAGAAACTTGACATCTGATAACATATGTACAGTACTGTTTATTATATGTACAGTATACAGTCTCCGTTAATTGACGTTAGGCTTACTTGAAGTAATCAGTTATAGTCCTCTGTACACTCTTGTGTCTGTGAGTTCCATAGACCACGTCTGCCAGACAGTAAAAACTGTTATAGCACTGACATCTAGTGCCCTCCTGATAGGCCCGCACAGTGTTGAGACTCTCCAGTGCTCTTGCAAAAGTGACAGGAGGTTGTTGAATTTCGTCAGCATGTGCGTCGCTGCTCATTTCATCATCTGTTTCATCATCAGCTGTTGCCTACGTGTAGGCACATATCTGGACATCAGTGCTGTCATCAGCTGTTTGTAGATCGTAATCAACAGCTACGTAGTGATGAAACTCCTCTTCAGTAACACCGGCTGGAATGTCAATAGCCTATTCATCTGACGCGTTTGCAACAGCTGCATCTGTTTCGTCCCTCTCCACATCCCTAACAAAGCTTGCCTGCTTGTAGCAGTTCACAATGGTTGCCTGTGTAACATGACTCCAGGCTTTTTTTCTGCATATGTAGGGAATCCAACAGTAATAGATTACGAGCCAGTTCAACAGCAGTTTATCCTTGCCAGTCTGGTCATCCATAACGCTCATCAGACGACGTAGCACAAGAGCCCGATAATGTGTTTGAAATTGGCTATTATGCCCTGATCCAGAGGTTGGATCAGGGAGGTAGTGTTTGGTGGCAGGAAGACCACGTTGATGTTAGACAGCCTGACATCATCTCTGTATGCAGCACAATTATCACAAAGCAACAAAATCTGACGCGTTTGTGCCCGCATTCTAGTGTCTAACTTCTTTAGGCACTGCTTCCAAATTTTCCCAGTCATCCATGAACTTGCATTAACCTCATATGACACAGGAAGTCGCTTAACATTCTTGAAGCAACGGGGCTGTTTGCTCTTTCCAATGATGAGTGGTTCCAACTTCTCACTCCCATCCATATTGCAGCAAAGGAAGATCGTCATTCGGTCCTTCGACGTTTTACTTCCTGTAGTTTCAGCTTGTTTGAATGCAAATGTTCCATCAGGGATCGCTCGCCAGTAGAGACCATTTTCATCAGCATTGAAAATGTCACGAGGTGCAAACTCATTCAAGATGGTAGGAAGAACAAACAACCCAATTTTCAGCACTCAAAGAGTCTTGTTTTTCACCATGCTGTTTCTTGAATTTTAGGTTGTTCCTCTCCTTCCATCTTTCCAACCATCCAACAGTGGCTTTGAATTCAGTTAGTCCAAGACTTTCAGCTAGCTGATTAGCTTTCTCCATAAGCAGTGGACCACAGACAGGAAACTGTCTGCTCCTGACTTGAGAGAAAACCACTGAAGAAGAGCATCTTCTACCTCCTCAGCTTTACCCGCCCGTTTTCATTTCCAGTGTGGATTTGTATTGTTTTGCCAGTCTTCCAGAAGCTGATCTTTCTGCTTCAAGATACATGAAATTTGACTGGGATTGGCACCATATTCTTTAGCAATAGATGCTTGACTTTGTTTTCTAATTTTTTAAGAACTTCTATTCGTTCAGCCAGTGTTAGTCTTACAATTGCGCGACGATGATGACTCAAGTGTACATTCTAACATTCTTTCACTTCTTCTGCCTGTGGCAATTAACCAAGAAGATTTCAATTTTACCGCCCCTTTGTCACGCACCAATCGGCTTCCATATTCCTTGCGTGCGCTTATGCAGAGTCTTTCCTGTAGAGGAGCGGTCTTAAACCATGCATATAAGCAAATCTTGCACTTATCAGCGGAGCACTAAACCAAAGTTTGTCCCCATAGAAATTGATGACGCCAAAAACGGGACCGAACTACGGCATGCAGTTAAACAGAGCATGCGCTTATCCGACGTGCACTTAAATGGAGTTCACTGTATGTATGTGTGTATATATATATATATATTATATTTTATATTTATTACAAATATACATGCTAACAGGTTCTTTGACTTGTTAGAAGAACAATATCATTGGCTGTGATTGCTGTACATCAGTGATTACCAAACCTGGTCCTGGAGGCACCAATGCCAGTCAGGTTTTCAGGATATCCACAATAAATATTCATGAGAGAGATTTGCATACACTTCCTCCACTATATGTAAATCTATCTCATGAATATTCATTGTGGACATCCTGAAAACTTGACTGGCGGGGGTGTCTCCAGGATCAGGCTTGGGAACTACTGCTGTATATCATTCCAGCTTGGAAAATCAGGATCTTTATGGGGGTATTTTTACAAAGCTTTTCCTATGTGTAAAACATATTTTACATGTAGAAACAATCTCTTATAATATTGCACAGGGGCATACACACATAAAATTGTCCGTCATGACAAAATCACAAGTAATTTTATTTTTTAAACTTTTTATTTTTCTTTTCAAGATTAATGTTTTCAAGATTAATTTACTCAAAATTACAAAAGTGAATAAGGAAATCACAAAAGCTTAAGGAATAATACATGAAAAATACAGTTTATCATTATTCTTAGTCTACAATATTCAAGAGTAGCCTGTATAAAATAAGGAAAAACTAAATAATAATCTTTAGCTTACACTGCAGCATTTTACAGATCAGCTAACCTATCAGTAGGACTAATTCTAATCTAGAGCTGATTCAGGTTAAAAAATAGATTTACCCTTCAAAATGACAAAACATAGACAAGGAAATTTTAACATATAACTTGCTCCGAGAGTGAGGATTCTAGACTTAAGAGCTAAGAACTCCTGGCATCTCTTCTGCATCGACCTTGACAAATCAGGGAAAATGTGAATGAGACCTGAGAAAAGTTTCATTCAAATGGCTGAAGTATCACATAATATTTGGTTCTGATCAGCCTCTATTACTACTACTACTATTTAGCATTTCTATAGTGCTACAAGGCGTACGCAGCGCTGCACAAACATAGAAGAAAGACAGTCCCTGCTCAAAGAGCTTACAATCTAATAGACAAAAATAAAGTAAGCAAATCAAATCAATTAATGTGTACAGGAAGGAGGAGAGGGTAGGTGGAGGCGAGTGGTTACAAGTGGTTACAAGTCAAAAGCAATGTTAAAGGGTGGGCTTTCAGTCTAGATTTAAAGGTGGCCAAGGATGGGGCAAGACATAGAGGCTCAGGAAGTTTATTCCAGGCGTAGGGTGCAGCGAGACAGAAGGCGCGAAGTCTGGAGTTGGCAGTAGTGGAGAAGGGAACAGATCAGAAGGATTTATCCATGGAGCGGAGTGCACGGGAAGGGGTGTAGGGAAGGACGAGTGTGGAGAGATACTGGGGAGCAGCAGAGTGATACATTTATAGGTTAGTAGAAGAAGTTTGAACAGGATGAAAACGGATAGGAAGCCAGTGAAGGTCTTGAGGAGAGGGGTAGTATGAGTAAAGCGACCTGGTGGAAGACAGACGGGCAGCAGAGTTTGAACCGACTGGAGAGGGGAGAGGTGACTAAGTGGGAGGCCAGCAAGAAGCAGATTGCAGTAGTCTAAACGAGGTAACTATTAAAGTTGTCCTTTGCATAATAACTTCCAAAGATGTTTCTAGAAATCCTGTTAGAACCATAAAATTCTCCTCCTTGAGGAGGTAATCTTTACTATGTCAAGAAAATATTTACAAACTATGTTTATAGCCAAGACTAAAAGTGAACTTGGAAAATTCAATAGTCTCTAATTTTTTATTTCATAATTGGTTTTCCAAATATCAATTTTATGATCCATAAATTCTTTATCTTCATTAAAACTGCATTACTGTCTTGCAGTGATGACAATTTTGTATCAATAGTTTCAAATTTGGAAAAATGTTGTTCCAAATAACAAGCTTGTTCATTCTGAACTTTTTTGAACTCATTAAAGTCACTCACCAATTGTTGGGTCATATTTTGAAGAGATGAATTTACATCCTAGATAGTTTCTCTGAGTGATTCTAAAATCATAATGGTTGGTCTTTTTACTTCCAGCATACTGGCTTGCAGACTTTTCAAATCTCTCCTATCTGCCTCACCATCAAGCATCAAAATTCCAGCTGGAGGCATTGTTCCTATGTCCCCTGCACTGGGGAGACAGCGAGAGGGAGTCTCCTCAGCAGTGAAAACAGCATCTGCACCAATCTTGCAGCAGTGTTCTGCTGTCCTCCAATGCATGCAGTCCTTCTGGTTTGCTGGGGGACTGTTGCTATGAGGGACAATGAGTCCTTGTCTATATTGTGGTCTGCAGAACTCTTTACAGGTCTGGTTGATGAAAATGCAAACTTTGCTGCCTCAGGCCATGCCCCACATGCTTCCAAAGTAAGGGTGAAGTGGAGTCAGTCACCAGGGTGAAGATCTTGATGACTCTCTTCCTCTTCTTCCCAATGAAGAAAAGTGTCTCCAAGCGGTTTCCTTCAGCACTACCACAGAGCTCAGACCAGAACATCTATGCTTGATAACATCTTGGTTCCTCCTTTGCACAAGTACTTTCACTTGTTTTATGCACAGGCATTCTGTAGGTACATTTGAGTCAGATAATTACTCTAATTATTGGTTAACACTACCTCGCTTGTATAGAGAATTTACACCTTTATGTGGTCCCAAAACAAAATAAAGTACTTATGAAAGTTTGCAGGCAATATAAGGAAAGAATGCCACGTTTTGCAAATATATTGGTAATTTATTTTAGTTACATTTGTACCCCACACTTTCCCACTCATGGCAGGCTCAATATGGCTTACATATACAGGTACTTATTTTTGTACCTGGGGCAATGGAGGGTTAAGTGACTTGCCCAGAGTCACAAGGAGCTTCCTGTGCCTGAAGTGGGAATTGAACTCAGTTCTGCAGGACTAGAGTCCACCCCCTCACACTAGGCCACTCCTCCACTCACGCAATTGCAAAACTTAACACAGTAATGAGGTAGCAGTAGCAGTACGACTAATAATACGTACCTGATACAAACTTAGAATTCCCTAACAGACAAACAAAACAGTACCCTAAGGAACCATATGCCAAAGGCCCTGAATCATACTTCAAACTTAACAATGCATTCTATCTAACCCTGAACTATAGCAAGGATACCATTGGCTTCATCCAAGTTGTGGGATATACATAGAAGAGTCCTTAGCTCCCTCAATCCCACCTCTCCGTCCTGCATTTCAAGTTATATTTCACAGCTGGCTCCTGGATCAGCTGGACTGTCTGCACAAGATCATGCAGGTAGGATGCCTCTGCTCTGCAGTGTCTCAGTCTGTATTCTTGGTGGAAGGCTGGTTCAGCAATGGATGCTGTAATTCTGGAAGCACCATTCTCAGAAACTTAGTGTAACTGAGATACTACAAAGTACTTTTTTTAAAATTCTGTATGGCACAAGCTTGCATTTTTATGAGTACAGAATGCTTGTGCTCTCAGAGTTATTAGAGAAACCTCATCTTGGAAGGCAGAGTAGCCCTCATCAGTGAAAAAGTTTCCAAGAGTACAAATGCTCTCAGCTAAAGAGTCTCTTTGGTTTCACATCTCTGTTCATCTCTCGGCATAGCTTGGCATAACTTAACTCAATTTAGGAAATCTAGGTTTAAGAGTATCTCTCTCTGGCCTCACATCTCCAGGTAAGTTGGCATTGCTTCCCACAGATACCAAACTCTCTAACCACTGAACTCCTCCAGAAGACATGGACCCATGAATATACGCCAGACAGCGAATCACATGTAAACAGTTCTCTGACTAGATGGCAGGAGGAACTGGGCACACAAATTCTCTTGGAACCAATCAAGTACAGCTGTCCATATGAAAAAGGTTATGAGCAGTGGCTAAAGTGCTAATGGACAAAGCATAAGCCAGGATGGAAATGGTGTCAGAGAGGCTTAGGCCAGTGTGCTTACATGAGGAAGTGCCAGGAAGATAAAATTTTCTAGGTGTAATATACAACTGTTTCTTTGAGCATCTGGTCCAGAACTGACAAGAGGGGAGCCATTTTAGATCTAGTCCTTGGTGGTGTGCAGGGCACAGTTTGAGAGGTAACGGTATTGGGTCCCCTGGAAAATAGTGATCATACCATGATCAAGTTTGAGCTAGAGAGATGCACGGTGACAGAAATCTTACCCATCCCCACCCGTCCACTCTGGAATCTTACCCATACCTACCCATCCCAGCAAGAATTTAACCTGTCCCCACCGTCCCCACAAGAATTTAATGATACATTAAAAAAAAAATTCCGGTCGGCTCTCTCAGTCTCTCTCTGGGTTTGAGCCGCAACACTTCAGGTAAGGAAGGAAAAGAAGTTGGAACTTGGAACACTCTGGTGTGCACATGTAAGACTTATCTCTGATTCACTGGCACTGTGCTGAGAGGTCATCACATGCATGCGACAGTAGATCAGGTGACATCTTATGCTTGTGTCTGTGTCAGAGCTGAGGTCTGCGCATCAGCCCGGGAGCAGAGAGGATTAATAGTAACATAGTAAGTGACAGCAGATAAAAACCTGAACGGTACAATCTGCCCAATAGTCACATTATGTATTAATTCATAATTAAATCAACAATGAATGTGATATTATATACTTGATTATGGTCTTTCTTTGGCATTTCTGGGACATAGACCATTCAAGTCTGCCCGGCCCTATCCTTATGTTCTAACTGCTGGAGTTGTCGTTGAAGCCCACTCCAGTCTATTTGTCTTCTCATTTGCAGGAAACAGACCCACACTGTCTTCATGTTCCAGCCACTTAAGTTGCTGTCTAAGCCCTTTCCAGCCCAACCTAAACCAGATTGCCATATATGAGACACAGACCATACAAGTCTGCCCGGTATAGGCCCTAGTTCATCATAGCCGGAGTCACCATCCACGCATCACTCAACACATCTACACACATGCAGTCATTTAAGTTTAGGTTTTTATAACTTCTGTTTTCTAATTAGAGATCCTCTGTGTTCATCCCATGCCTTTTTGAATTCTGTCACCATTTGTGTCTCTACCACATCCATAATGGAGACTTTCTGCATCTGTGCTGCTAAAGCAAGTAGGAGGTGGAGACATCACTCAAAGAACTTAGTACTAGGTGAGAGGCTGGTGAAAGTGCAGCGTACACTTCCATAGTAACCCTGCAGGAACAACTTCCGTCCCCATGGGAACCCCGCAGGAACAGCTTCTGTCCCCATGGGGACCCCACAGGAACAAATTCTGTCCCCACGGTAACCCCATAGAACTTCTTCCATCTCCCTGGGAATCTTGTGGGTTCTGCAGAATTTCCACAAACTCTGTTCCCGTGACATGAAAGTCTCTAGTTTGAGCTGATATCAGGAGTGAAGCCACAAAGGAAATCTACTGTAGCTGCATTTAATTTTCAAAAAGGTGACTATAATAAAATGAGGAAAATGGTTAAAAAGAAGCTAAAAGGATTGGATTCAAAAGTTAGGACACTTATTAGGCATGGACATTGTTCAAAATACCATCTTGGAAGCCTAGACCTGATGTATTCCATGTATTTACAAAGCTGGAAATAAGAGAAAACAACAGCCAGCATGGTTAAAAGGTGAAGTGAAAGAGGCTATTACAGCCAAAACGTGTCCTTCGGAGAACAGAAAAAGGGCCCAAATGAAGAAAATAAGAATCAACATAAGCACTGGCAAGTCTGATGCAAAGAACTGATAAAGAAAGCTAACAGAGAATGTGAAGAGAAACTTGCCACAGAGGCTAAAACTTACAGTACCAACATCAGAAGCAGAAAGCCAGTAAGGGAATCTGTGGGACCGATAGATCATGAAGGAGCAAAAGGGGCACTCAGGGAGGACAAGGCCATAGTGGAGAAACTGAATGAATACTTTGCTTTGGTTTATGGAAAACGATGTAATAGATCTACCTGTACTGGAAATGTTTTCAAGGGTGGTGATGCAGAAGAACTGAAAGAAACCTCGGTGAACTTGGAAGATGTACTGAGCCAAATCGACAAAAAAAGTAAATCACCTGGACTGGATGACATACATCCAAGAGTACTCAAAGAACTCAAACATTAAATTGCTGATCTGCTGTTAATAAAATTGTCCATAGTACCAGAAGATTGGAGGGTGACCAATGTAACACTGATTTTTAAAAAAGGTTCCAGGGGTGATCTGGGAAATTACAAACAAGTATGCCTGACATTGATTTCAGGTAAAATAGATAAATAAATAAAAATGGTTTTTAATAGGACAGAGTCAGCCAATGGAAGTCTTGCCTCACCAATTTGCTTCATTTCTTTGAATGTGTGAATAAACATGCCAATAAAGATGAGCCAGTTGATGTAGGGTATCTAGAAAGCTTTTGACAAAGTTCCTCATGAGAGACTCCTGAGAAAATTAAAGAGTCATGGGATAGGAGACAATGTTCTAGTGTGGATTAGGACATTGGTTATTGGACAGAAACAGAAGGTAGGGTTAAATGGTCATGTCTCTCAATGGCGGAGGGTGAATAGTGGAGTGCCCAAGTATCAATACTGGGATCAGAGTTATTTAAATATTTATAATGATCTGAAAATCGGACATGATTGAAGTGATTACAGTTGCGATGACACAAAACTATTCAAGGTTATAAAACACATGTGGAACTGTAAAAAATTGCAGGAAGACATTAGAAATTGGAAGACTGGGCATCAAAATGGCAGATGACATTGATATGGACAAATGCAAGGTGATGGCACATTGGGAAGAATAATCCAAATCATTAGTTACCTGATTCTAGGGTCACCTTGACCCAAAATGGACGTGCAGGGATAGAACAAGCAACAATAGAGATACGTTTTGTAGATGGGCCAAGATTGGATTTTTAGAAAAATTAGAGATTAAAGGATCAATTCGCAATGTACTGTATATATAATTTTACCTTACACAAGATGTATCCAGGTTCTACAAGCCCAAAGAAAGTTAGTCTTTCACAAATAAGACTGCACAAACAACCACACATATGTAAAAAGTATCCAGTGTACCTGAATGTAACTCACCATGAGCTACTGAAAAAGGTGTGAGCAAAGTCCAAATAAATAAATACATGCATACATACATACATAAAAAGTGAATGGCTGGTGGGTACAATCAGAGATTATGAGGTCTGAGAAGGAAATATGCAATCTCCTCCTAATTATGCAGGTCTTTTCTAATATTGTTAGTACATATTGAATTCTGAAAAGGCTTAAACCAGCAGTGAAAGGGCACAATCAGACATGAAACTGCATGCAGGATGAGGTCTAAAGAGATTATTCAGTTTTTCTCCCGTCTCAGCAAAGGGAAAAGATCACTGTATACCAGTTTACAATTTTTTAGTATGTTAACATTCCCTGCAAACTTCCCCTGCAGATGGCAGGCAAAGCATTGAATACTAATATTTCCAGACCTTACAACAAATGAATTTGATTCAGGTTGCTGCTGTAGGTAGCCTTATTATGCAGCTTTCATTGTAATAATACAAATTGTATTATGTAAGACATTAATTTATTCAGTGTTTCTAAATATAATAGAGATGTTACTGCATTAAGCATTAATTGCATAAATATCATAACAATAACTGGTAATGAAAGAACTAACCTATTTAATCTATTCTTTTGAAGCTAGGCTCAAGCTTAAACTGCCTATTTTGTACACATTCTTTTAGAAAGATACGACACCTTGGTGCCCCGGTCATGTCTATTTATCTCTCTGTTTCCCTCTTTCTTTCTATAGCTGCATCACCATGAGAAAACAGCCATAGATAGATAGACTATGTCTGGAAAAAAAAAGTAAGGCCCTTAACATTTTGCAATAAACCTCAAACCTGTACCGAATTAATTAAAATTTTATATACACAAAGTGAAATCTATTTGCGTCACCGACACCAAAATATATAGGAATACTTCATCCAGTTTAAGAGATTTTTAATTTTTACAAACTGGTGTCGCAAATCTCAATTTTCTGACATGACTTAATTACTGAGAACTTCTTTTACAAAGCTGTGCGATTCCCGTGCTGCAAATGAGAGGAAGCCCACAGGAATTGAATGGACTTCCTCTCATATGCCACACATTCAGTAGTGTGGCTTTGTAAAAGAGGCCCTTACTAACTTGCTGATGTCATCCATGATGATGCCATTGTAAGTTGATAAACAAACAAAATGTTGTCAAAAGAAGATCGAGTTGTAATTAAAATACTCAGAGTTGAAAATAGTATACAGTGCTAAAATATTAATGACTAAATGTCTGAAAAACAACTAGTCTCTTGCTTCTGTGAACACGTTTTGATAGTGTGTTATTAAAATTTAAGCATTTCAGTAACGTTAAAGTGGATTTCTATGAAACCACACAACATTGTTTGAAATAGATGTTACTTTTTAATTAATTCATTTTTTGGACATTATATCTATATCTATAGATAGATAGATAGATAGATAGATAGATAGGTTGGTGCGTGGTGTATGCAGAGCATTGAGACTTGGGCAGACAAATGATATGTCAATCTAACTAGCAATTGCCATTATTATCTCTGGATTATATTTGTGATAACTTCCTACTTGTGTGTTACATTATGGTGGATGTGACTATCGCTACCTGAAGCCTGACTCCTGACTTTCCATAGCATTAACACCATGCTATTGACTTAATGAGCAATAACACTGAGGCTGGCTGGCATGCTGAGGAGAAACAAATGGAAGCACTGAAGGGGAACTGAACAATGGAACAGAGACCAGTATGAGGACTACACAAAAAGGCAAGACTACCAGTTGGAGGGCCTGTAGAGAAAAGGAATTATAGAGTAAGTGGTGGCAACCTAAAGGAGCGGAAAGAAAAAAGACCAAACTTATAATCTGGGCACATAATACAGTATGAACAGGCACAGCAGTAACTAAGGGCAGAAGCTAGGTTGGAGAAGCAATGCAGTGGCACTTTGAATGAGTGAACTCTAGAACATTGCAAACAGATATGAAGAGAACTGAAATAATATGAAGATGTAGTGTGGAAGTGATAACGTTGTATGGCGATCATTGCAATATATAGTTCCTTGCACACAAATAAAGATAGATGTAGAGACCAGAGACATAGGCTTCATTGCTGGCATGCACATAAAACAACTAGCATGAAACACATCCCCAAACACTAAAATGAATTAGGGAATGGTAGTTGTATGTGTGTGTGTGTGTGTGTGTGTGTGCGGGGGGTGGGGGGTAGACATCAGGTGAAACCTTGAATAAGGACTGCAACTACAGAAAAGACTACCCTACTTTACTAAAGGAAAAAAAAAACTCTCAAAATACTGATCAGACCCCAATAGCTAGAGGGAAACAAAAAAGGAGAGACTATGAAAGAACTAAGTAAAATGTGGGATAATGGTTAGTTAAAACCATTTTTCCTTTGGCATTTCAGGAACTGAACTAGCCATATAGGGGGTTAAGTGCACAATGGGCAGCGGCCTAACACAGCTAAGGAATGGGTTGGGGGGGCCATGAGGGAGGGTGGTATTGAGGCAGGAAGGAAAAAGGGGCTGGAAGGTATCATAGGTAGGGCTAACCAGTTTTGAACAGGGATTTGAAAAGGGATAAGATAATGAAGAGTAGTCGAGGAAGGGAGGGGAGGGGTATCTACAGTTAGGAATGAGGGGAAGTCTAAGAGGCAGGTTAAAGGGGTGGAGACCAGGAGCATGAAGAGGGGTGTTTGTAAGGGTACAATTGCCATTTTACTTGCTGCTCCAACGGCTCTTTTTGAAAGTTTTTTTTTTTAAGGTGGGTACATTTGAAAACTTTTTGCCATACCTTTTCGTCTTATCGCTACTGTCATCCAGGAACACACAGTTGTTTGTCTGGCTGGCTTCCAGTGACAGGCATGTACCGCACTCTGGCCTTTTTCTTTTTTTCGCTGGATCTATGTTCATTATGCAGATGTTCATGCACTCACGTGCCAGTGGTGCAATGCTCCTTCCAGTGGCATCTGGTGAGAAGATCTTGTTTGGTGATGTTTCTCCATTTATTGGGTTGTTGTATGCACAGGCCTATCTTCAAGGTGTTCGAGGGACAGTATTTCACTAGGTCTTAGGCTACTGGCTGGGAAGGGAATGCAGTCCGAGTTACATGGGGAGTACAGAATGCACCTGATAGCGATTGCTGGCTGCTTTGCGGTACTGTGTAGGGGTTGAGTAGGCTGCAGTAGCAGGCATGGCACTTTGTTTACAGTGTAGGCATGGTAGGGAGAGTGTGGTAGCATTTTTGTTCCTGACTGCTGCCTGCACTCAAATACCTCGGAGCCTGAGCTGCCAGAAGGCCTGCTTGGAGGGCTCCCGGGTACAACTTCGGGAGCCTGTGGGTCATCACATGGGCTGCTGGAAGGCTAGCACGCAAACTCAACTACCAACATCAGCCCGATGGCCATCAGGAGGGCTGTCGGATGTCAAAGACAGCATAGCTGTCCAGAAGATAAAATAGGGACGACAAGAAGGTTCGGAAGGGCGGACCGACAAAGTGTGGGCTGCAAGAAGGTTGGTGTGGGGGCTCATTTGGTCTTTTGCTATTTTATGATTTGTATTTTCCATGTCATCCCTTTGGGTCTCTTTACGCTGGTTTTCCTTCCTCACCAGCTCGTTTTTTATGTTTCCACTGTAGTACTCATATATATTAACACACATTGTTGCATGCTGAGCTAGCCTTCTCATTACCCTTTTAAATGCATGCATCTCACTTAGGGGTCCTTTTACAAAGGGGCGGTAAGCCAAATGTGGGCTTAAAACTTGCTAAAACAGAAGTACCGCCATGCTACCACAGCTGCCCATCAATAGTTCCCACCCCCAGTGCATGCCATTTCTGATGCTACAAAAATATTTTTATTTTTGTAGTGCCGGTTTGTACCCAGTGGTCATTAGGCAGTGCTGCGTACTGCCTGGTTACCACCAGGTTAGAGCAGGAGCCCTTACTACCTCCTCAATGAGTGACAGTGCACCCCCCCCCCCAAAAAAAAAAATGGCTGCACAGCAAGTGCTTCACTTCCCACATGCCCATTTCTTTAAAAAAAGAAAGACATCCCTTTTACCCACTGTGGTAAACGGGGGCCTCGGTGAGCATCAAAAAATTGTGCCAATGCCAGCACAGGCCCCATTTTGCTGTACCTTAGTCTCTTTCTATGTGTTTTGTGGGAGATTTGTTCGGCAAGTTGTCTGGCGTTTTTAGTATACTCTTCTTCCATTTGCTTTGGTCTCGCATTATTCATATTTTTGCATCTTTGCCTATTCTTCGGCACGATTTTGGCAGTCATTAACATAATCTAGCTGTTTTTTTCACATTTCCTGGTATTTCTTTGCATGAAGCACTTATTTTATTTATTTATTGTGAACATTTATATCCACATAATCCCACCAAGGTAGGCTCTATGTGGCCTTATCCATAGTGTCATGTGGTTTACAATCTCTTACAATCTCTTTACTGCTTTTTCTGGAACATTCCTGTTATGATATGTTAAAAAGTGCCATATATTTTATATTCTCTCACTGCGCCCGCTTCTCGGCTACTTCTGATATAATAATAATTCCTAATATTTTACACTAGTAAAAAAGGCCTGTTTCTGTAGGCAAGGAAACGGGCCCTAGTCAGGCAATTCCTCCCCCCCCCTGCTACCTAAACCCCAACAGCCGAAGTGTTGTTGTGCCCTTCGCGTTCCTTTCCTCATCTTCTCTGGAAGTTCCTCTGCGTGCGTCGGGGGTTTGGGGTCCCCCGTCAGCACAGGTAGTACACAACAACGGCGGGAGGCGGTTTTCAGCGGTCCAGGGGGGGAGACAGGTTCGCGTAGAGGGGGTTGAGGGGGTCGTAGCGCAGGGGGTGACAGCTGATTCCGAGGCAGGGGGAGGAGTAGGGAAACACGCTGCCTTGGAATCAGCTGTCATGATGTCAGTGAAGTCAGTGCGTGTCTGCCTAGCAGACCACCTCCAGCCTAGGGAGCCACGGTCCCAGGCACAGAACGTTGGAGGTGAGAATTATTATATAGGATTGTGTGGATTTTTTTTTTTTACATTTGCTTTAGCAGCTTTCTGATCTACAAATATGCACACTTACCTTTTGTGAGCACTGTAAATTGTCATGCCGCTTGCAATTTCACTTATACTATATGTCAATCTGTTTTGTTTTACCTCACGCTAAATTTACTATCAGGCTCATTTTTGAAAGAGGACGCCCATCTTTCGACACAAATCGGCGTCCTTCTCACACAAATCTAACAACAGGTGTGAAAGCCACTTAAAAGTGATATTGATATGACTCTTTGCAGTGCCAGGTCCAAAATGGCACTGGCAACCCCTAGCGGTAGTCTCATGGTACTACCGCTATGGGTCAAGTTTTCAAATAAGGGCAAAAAGGCCTTTATATAGAAACTTGTCCCCTAGTGATAGTACTACAAGAGGGACATGAGATCAGTAGAGTGGGCTATGATGGCGGAGGGGCACTTGAGAACCAGCTCAATTTGACTTTGTCCAGCTCCTTTAAGACACAGCCTAGGAACATGGGGCCATGGTTTTGAGGCTCAATACTTCCAGGATGGTACAATATTGCTGCTTGTGAGGTTGCTCACAAGTAGCATTTTTCATACACCATGGAAGTCAGTACCTGCAGTACTGAACTACTGCCAGTTGATGACTCACTAGGTAACTCAAGATGAGGTAAAAATCTGGCTTAATATTTATCAATTTTCATTTAAACAAATATAAATACAACTTATATGAGTCCACACAGTAAAGAAAAAGAACTATACATCTATATATACTCAAGAAGAAAAAAATCTAGAAGAAAGAAAATTGTAAATCAAATATGGGTATAGAGGATAACAATTATTAGAAAAATAAGAGAAAAGTCCAAGGCTAAGCAACTCTTAACTATTTACCCTTATATTCCATTAGATGCTAGAGAACAATTAAGTAGCAGGTGCAGCAGCCTAATTCTGTCTAACTAACTGCTGAGTTTGAATCGATGCTTGAAGCTGTAAAGGTTTTGAGAAAACATAATTGTTTCCTTCATACTTAATTAGACACTTCCTTGGATATTTCAAGACAAAGACATTCTTAGAGCAAGAGCCCTAGATCGTAATGCTAAGAATGCCCTCCTTGGTCTCCTTGGGCGATAAATCTGGATGCACATGAAATTATGTGCTTGTAAATCATTCCTTAAAGAAAAGAAGAAAGTATTAAATCATGTTCTGAGATATTTAGAAAGGAGATATCCAAGGTATCTCTGTTCTCCTGAAGAGATGTCACCAGGAGGGTCAATTTTACAGTTCAGTTGGGCTAGACCTCTTTCATCCTAATTTCAAGGATCCAGGATCTTAATAAGCTTTCATAATTGTTGGAGAGATCAAGGTCTAAATGCAAAACTCATAAAATATTGTTTCAATATCCTAAATGGTGATATGTTACAGTACAGAAAATTCAAAAAACAATTATTAGTTTGGAACTGATTCTTCAGTCTCAAATGTTACTTTCTAATAAGAAATGTCTTCTAACTAAAGTACTGTTGGCTGCTTCTTGATCCCTTTGGCATGTTCACTAATCTCTCTTCCCTGTTCTCCTTAATCCTTCTCCAAGAAGTAACTTAAAGATTGTATCTCCCTGGAACTTGCGGAACTGTGTCATCAGTCACCACTCACCAAGTGACATGATTTGTCATATTTCTCAGAAGAGACCCCTGCAATCTTTAAACACCAACAGCGTTAAAGGTCCAGAAGAATTCTCCCATTGCCAATAATGGTTTACCTTCCTTTTTCTGAGGATTAAGGACACAACCAGAGCACAGCCTTGTTGTTTGTCAGTTTGAACATCATGGGCTCATGGGCAAATGCATTCCAATTAAAACTCAACACAGAAAAAGCACACTGTCTCATCATCTCCTCCCAACACAATACATACAAACCCAAAGACCTAAGCATCCCAGGTCACACCCTCCCCATCTCAGAGAACCTAAAAATTCTCAGAGTAACAATCGACCAAAACCTCACTTTAGGGAACCAATCAAAATCTACCATAAAGAAAATGTTTCACTCAATGTGGAAACTCAAACGCGTGAAACCATTCTTCCCGAGGGCTAAGCCACGCAGATTACTACAATGGAATTTATGAGGGATGCAAAGAACAAATTATAAAGAAACTTCAGATCACCCAGAACACAGCAGCCAGGCTTATATTTGGAAAATCACGTTATGATAGCGCCAAACCCCTCCGAGAAAAACTTCACTGGCTCCCACTCAAAGAATGCATTGCTTTTAAGTTCTGCACCATGGTTCTTTTTTTGTTGTTGTTATAATGGGCAAAAAATGACATGAAATCACATTGTGCTCAGTGCGATCTCTTCTTGAGAACTCCTACTGTTTGATTCCTTCCTCCACTCCAACTACTTTCTATGGGGGTCTTTTACTAAAGATTAGTGCATGTTATCTTACAGAAGACCTAGAGTCCCTGCTGCAGATAAAATGTGCTAATCTTTAGTAAAAGACCCTCCCTCCCCTTCATGTTAATTTTGTTACCAGCATTAAAGGAGTCTATGGGACCAGGTGGCATTGGAGAGTCTAAAGGGTTGGTCTTATTTTTTGGCTTTTCTTTTCCCATTCACCTATGTATCACAAGAAGAAGGGAAAAACAACACAGTATCTGTAATAGTAGTACTCCCAAAGACCCAAGATCCCAAGTTCAAGTTTTCTTCTTGAAATGTTTGATGTGCTGATTTGATGAATTTTCAGAGCTTTAATAGATGCATTGAATCTGATGCAACACTTTTTAAGAGATTCTCATATCTGTAGACACTGCTGCAGTTCTATGAATTTTAATTCAGACTTGTTTGAGCTCATAGGCAAAATATTTACAATACCAGAATACTGTACTTTCTTAGAATAGTAAGCATCTCATTTCCTGATATCATCTCTGCTTATATTCTACTGCAATGTCTTTTCTCATGCAACTAACATAGCTGTAAATAAGCTTGCATTCTTTTTCCTCCAACTGAAATCTATTCTTTAGTGTTAAGAAAGAAATAAGCTAAAATTTTCTTCATTGCATTTTTTAAAAGATTATAATGGTAAAGCTGTATTTGTATTTTTCTATAAGTTAGTCATTATGAATGTTAGCTTTGAATAGAACTTTTCCCGAGAATTCTTTGTCAATGTCAATCTAAACAGAGTTACACATAAAAACCCTATAGAAGTAAAAGTACTTCAGGTGCTCTTAGACTGTCTGAATAGTAACGGTACTTAGGAAAAGAGTTGTATTGCTTGCTTTGACCTTCACTTCTGTGTTGTAACAGTTCAATTTCTGAAATCAGGTTTCAACTGAATATGAAGTTTTAGACAAACAGTTCCAGTGGCCATTTTCTTGAGCTTATTTTTTGTAGTCTGCAAAGAACAAACAGTGGAAAAAATATTTACTGACACAAAGACAGATACTGTGCAAAGAAAACATTTCTATTGTCTCACAAAACAATATTGCAGTAAACAAAGGGAAGGTGCAACTGCAGAAATTGCAAATATGTCCTTCACTCTAGCTACAGACCTGTCAACCCCACCCCCACATCACCACCACTACTACCAGAGCCCTGAGACAATTATATATATATATACACACACATATATCATTTTTGAGTGTGGTACAGTTTTGCAGCTTCAATGCCGATTAGCACCAGTTACTTCCTATGAGACGATTTTAATATATTTTTATGTAATATTTATTAAGGAGCCCTTTTATTAAGAAGCATTAAAATGGGCTTAGAGCATTAATAACATAGGCTTTTTTCCTTATTTTTTTTTCCTTTTTGCAGGTCCCATGCAAATTTTTCCATCAGCATGCAAAACCTGCAAAAATGTTAACATGGGAGAACTTACTACCTCCTATTTAGGAGGCACTAAGTGCTCCCGTGCATAGAAGCCAACTTTTCAAAATGAATGTGGGTGCTAAACCCAGTGGAAATTACCCTTCCTTAGATATAGTCAAGGAGTTAGCTCAAATTACCCACAGAGCTAGCTCCCATGCTCCTACATTATCATATTGGTGCATACTAATACAAGCACACTAACTGGATAATGCTTCCATGCCCATTGCCTACCTATGACAACCCCCTTCTGAAAATAATATAAAAAATGGACAATTAGTGTGTGCTGACAAGCAAATTACTGAAAAACACATAGGGGCACTTTTACTAAGCCATGTAAGTGTCCACATGTGCCCAACACATGCCAAAATGGAGTTACCACACAGCTACCGCGTGGCTCTTGAGGTAATTTCATTTTTTGTGCGCGTCTGATACGCGCAGCCAAAATATTTTTTTTTTTTCTGCTGCAAATATTGGATGAGCACCAAGTGGTATTTGGCACATGTAGGTCATTACCGCCTGGTTACCGTGTGAGACTTTACTGCTGGGTCAATGGCTAGTGGTAAGGTCTCAGACCCAAAATGGACACAGGACAATTTTCATTTTGCCACACATCCATTTTCGGCAAAAAGTTTTAAAAAGGCCTTTTTTACAGGTGCACTGAAAATGATTCTGTGCACACCCGAAACCTACGCCTACACTACTGCAGGCCATTTTCAGTACACCTTAGTAAAAGGACCCCATAAGCCTTTCCTGTGTTAAGAGCAAAGTAGTGCTTTGGGGTGAAATCTATATATGGTGCTGAAAAAATGGTATTCTAAGAGCTGTGCTTAAAGTTAAGTGTAGTATATAGAATAGCACTTATGTCTGGGGATTCCACCTAATTTAGGCGCAGCTATTTGCACCAACTGAAACATGATGCAAATGTATATGCCGAAATGTTTTGCAAATCCCCCCTATTATAAAACAATGCACCTAAATGATAGGAACATCCCCATTCTGCCCATGACCCTCCCATTTTGCTCTCCTTTTCTTTACTCACACAAATTCCAATTAAATCTAATTAGTGCCGATAATTGCTTGTTAACATTCCAATTATTGGCTCTATTTAGCTCATTATTCAATTAAATGTGCATGCAAATTGGGCACATACCCAAATTTGCATGCAGAATTTTTGGCGATTTTTTTTAGAATTAGGGGGTTTATGCAATTTAGCAAAAGGGCCTCTAAATTTCCAATGTAAGCAACTAACAAAACACTGTCTCAGAAATTATGGCTAATGCAAAAGAAACTAAAACAACTATAAGCAACAAAAGGAAACACAAGTATCATTAAGCAAAATTTCCCAAGTAAACTCACAAATTATAGGGAGAGGTAAATGACATTCTAGCAATTATATATGGAAACAATCCAACAGAGAAGGAATAGGTATAACAAAGACAAGGTACTTGAGCTAATAAACATCATCCTTGATCATTATATTTTGAGTGTAGGTGGAAGAAACCAGACTCATTAGTTTATTCACATCCAGAAAAAAGGCAATGACTCTGGAATAGAAAATGTAATTCACTCCACGGTACTTAATCAGAAATTTTCAAAGTTATCTTAAAAATAATGAAGCCACCAATGAATGAGTCTCTTGTCACAAAGCTAAAAGTAGTGTATGATATTACTGGATCATTTTTGCCAAATCTGGATAAATGTATCCCACCTCCAAAAATAATATGGTTATAGAAGTAAAGGCATGCATTCATATTTCTAATCTTACTTAAAAACCAGTGAGTTCAACAGAGCAGCTTCTTCTGAAACCAAAGGGTTTTAAGAATTCCAAAAGTGCACTTATATTAGAATTTATCCCAAAAGTTGAACATCCCAATACCTGCAGAGACCCAAATTCCTGATGCCCTGATAATCTCCCCAGTAGTAAGTACAACACCTCAACCGCTGGAAGTAAAATCTCATGGAATTTTTAATACTTCAATCAGGTACTTCTAGTCATTTCACACACTCGTTCAGGATCTGTGGGCATGATTTTCTCCACTTACCCCCAGATTATATATGTCCAGGTCTTTTTTTGAGGGGGTACTGGGGGTACTGAGTACCGGCACCTTTTCCATTGTCTGCTAATATTGACCCATGGCCCCCAAGGTTTAATGAAAGAGGTCAGGCCCTACACACCAATTCTGCCTTGTCGTAGATTCTGTGACTGGTTGCAGGGGACCTGGCTATTGTGGAATGGGTCCCTCAGTGATCACCCCACCCCTGAAGCGTAGCCTAGCATTTGAGTACCGGCACCTTTTTTGCTAGAAAAAAACACACTGTATAAGTCACATCCAAATTTGCTTTACTGACTTCGTGACTAGAGGAGTTTGTTTATAAGAGCATCTCTCCGCTTGATCTTATGCGAAGGGACAGCACGGCGGCGCAGCATATTGCTTCCATCAAACGTACTAAATGTTATAATACAGCCGTACATACTTTGCTACATTTTGCGACCCCTGACGCAGGCGCTCAGCGCTGAAACACGGACCGTGTCGGGTCCATTCAAAAATAGGTTCCTCTAAACACATGATTAAAGGTTTTTTTCCCCTTTTTTTGAAGGCTCCTGGTACTTTTCTGCTTTGCTCTATATTTTATAACAACATGTGTAGATTTTGGGACACCCACAAAATGCCCATTTCCACACCCCCTAACCATGCCTTTTTTGCCTGCACACATTAGAATTTAGGCACAGTACATTTCAGAATATGCTTAGCAATGTACGCATGTAAATTCTAATTGCCAATTAGTGCTCATCATTGCTTGTTATTAATCTACGTGCATAGTTATAGAATACACTTAGATTTATATGCATAACTGCGCGCAATTCTAGGTGCGCTATATAGAATCTGGGAGTTAGCGCTCAGGTTTTTTCAGTGCTGAATTTTCAGTGTCAATTATTGAATTCCCTCCTTTGTGCTCAGTGTCTAATTCCTGTTACAGTGCAAAATGAGGCAGATGTATGTCTTGATCTGCTGCTGCATTACTCTGTCTTAATGCCACTTCTTCTCTCAGCTGAAGGCTCAGCAGCTTCTCATTCCCTGGCAATACCAGCCCTCCATCTGCAGGCTCAAAATGGGAGTTGAACTCACAGACTGTGAAACAGCTACAGTTACACTTTATTATACCAATTGGCTATTTTAGAAAGTAAGAAAAGATCTCAAAGCCTGAATAGTACAGCACATTCTCTTTCAAGAACACATTCTTACAAAATTAAAAAAAGAAAAAGATTAAAAAAAACAGGAACATAGTCACAACTAATCCCCAAAAGCAACAGTAGAATAATGCACTTTCAGCACTCACTTAAATCATCTCAAAGACCCCTGTGCCCACAATAGACAATTGGGACCAATTAAAAAAAAAAAAAACCTTGCCCTTGTGGATGCCCAATGAGCTCTGGAAAGAGCAAGCAGCTATTGTTGCAGAGCTGTTTCAGACCTCGAAGCCCTCCCAGGGACATAGCGACACCAAACATGTCTTGTTTCAAGCTTTTCAAACTGTCACTGCAATTGTACATTGGTTTACACAGCAGTAAGGTAAATACAAGGCTTATCTTTTCACGTCAGAGCCATATTGTCTAATAACAAAGTATATAAAAAAAAAATAAAAACAGTGTTTGAACTAGCAACATATGATGTCACCATTTAGACCAAATATGCTTTAAATAATACGATTGTTTTTTATTTGCATTTTGTTACATTAATTTTGTTAAATGTATTTTGCTTTTTATAGGTTCTTTGTTGTATAAATTCGCACACCGTTTTATTATACCACATCTAGAAATTTTGTTTGAACATTTACCCCCAGATTCTATATATGGTGCCTAGATTCCATGCAAAAATAATCACGTAACCTAATTGGTGTAACAAGGTAATCAGCATTTTTAACAGCACTTAACAAACAATATCGATTAGCAATAGTTACAACTTATGCATGAAAATCGCTAAGCGTATTCTATAAAGAACTGCATCTAAATTATAAAGCGTTCAGTTCAAAATAAATGAACGCAGCTTAAAAGAGGCGTATTTAAAGGTGTATTTATGGGCATTTCGTGGGCGTTCCAAAATTTCCACACGTAATTACAGAATATGGGTCAGTGCGCCTAAATCTATGTGCAGGGATTTTCACCAGGTTTTCATCGGTGTAAATGGATGCATGTAGATTTAGGTACTACAGTATTGACTAAGCATATTCTATACACTGCACCTAAATCTTATAGAATATCGCTCAGCTTGATCCACTTCAATCAGGCTTTCGCCCCCTTCATTCAACCGAAACAGCGCTTGATAAAGTCTCCAATGACCTGTTCCTGGCCAGATCCAAAGGGCTCTATTCTGTCCTCATCCTTCTCAAGATATCTGCTGCTTTTGATATTGTTCATCACAGCCTACTCCTTGATATACTGTCCTCATTTGAATTTTAGGACTCTGTTCCTTCATGGTTTTCTACTTATCTCTCCCTGCGTACTTTTAGTGTATACTCTGGTGGATCCTCCTCTACTTCTATCCCACTGTCAGTTGGTGTACCTCAGGGATCTATCCTGGGACCTCTTCTTTTCTCCATCTATACTTCTTCCCTTGGTACTCTGATCTTGTCCCATGGTTTTCAGTATCATCTTTAAGCTGACGACTCCCAGATCTACCTCTCCACACCAGAAATCTCAGCAGGAATCCAGGCCCAAGTATCAGCCTGCCTGTCTGACATTGCTACCTGGATGTCTCACCGCCATCTGAAACTAAACATGACCAAGACTGAGTTTCTTATCTTTCCACCTAAGCCAACCTCTCCTTTTCCCCCATTCTCTATTTCTGTGGATAACACTCTCATCCTTCGTGTCTCATCAGCTCGTAACCTTGGGGTCATCTTCGACTCCTCCCTCTCCTTGTCTGCACATATTCTGCAGACTGCTAAAACCTGTCGTTTCTTTCTCTATAATATCACCAAAATTCACCCTTTCCTTTCTGAGCACACTACCAGAACCCTCATCCACACTCTTATCACCTCTCGCTTAGACTATTGCAACTTGCTTCTCACAGGTCTCCACTTAGCCATCTCTCTCCTCTTCAATCTGTTCAAAACTCTGCTGCATGACTAATATTCTGCCAATGTCGCTATGCTCATATTAGCCCTCTCCTCAAGTCACTTCACTGGCTCCCTATCCATTTCCACATACAGTTCAAACTCCTCTTATTGACCTATAAGTGCATTCACTCTGCAGCTCCTCAGTACCTCTCCGCTCTCATCTCTCCCTACACTCCTCCCCGGGCACTCCGTTCACTGGGTAAATCTCTCTTATCTGCACCCTTCTCCTCCACCACTAATTCCAGACTCTGTTCCTTGTATTTTGCTGTACCATATGCCTGGAATAGACTTCCTGAGCCGGTATATCAAGCTCCATCTCTGGCCGTCTTCAAATCTAAGCTAAAGGCCCACCTTTTTGATGCTTTTAACTTCTAACCCTTATTCACTTGTTCAGAACCCTTATTTTATCATCCTCACTTTAATATTCCCTTATCTCTTATTTATCATGTTTGTCTGTCCTAATTGGATTGTAAGCAGGGACTGTCTCTCATGTTCAAGTGTACAGAGCTGCATACATCTAGTAGCGCTATGAAAATGATAAGTAGTAGTAGTAGTTAGCTCCATGTGGATTTTTTAGGTGCCATATATCGAATCTGCTCCATAGGTTTTTTTTTTTACTAAACCACATTAGAATATGGGCTTAGTGCATTTTAATGCAGGACTTTCCCGTGTGCCAAGCCTATTTCTACTGCAGCAGAATTTTAGGAAATTTTCAGTTCTTTTTCAGGTCATGGTCCTAATATTTGTGTTAGTATGAATTCTTGAAATAAGTTAATGCAGAAGCACTTAGTCCCTCCTTAACTGTGCATTAACCAGTTAAGACATATTAATGTGAATGAGCTAGATGGTTAATGCTTCCACACCTATTCTCTGCCCATGACATGCCCCCCAGTAATTTTTTTTTTTAATTTACCAAACATGTGAGTTAATATGCATTGACAGGCAGCCTACCATAACATGCTTTAATATGTTTTGCGGTAAGCTTTTTTTTCCTATGTTAAGCTCATATTAGCGCTTATGTGGTTTAGTAAAAGGACCCCTTAACAATTATTTGATAAATTGGTAATTGGTATATTTTTAAAAAATGTTTATTCTCTATAATAGGAAAGTCTGTCTCAAATGCTCTTTGCTTTAAACAAGACCTACATTTTTTAAGTTGAGTTATATTAAAAATTTTCTAAAATTTTCTGTGCTACAAGTAGATATAAAATTCATATGACAATTTTCATGCAGATTATTCTGGCTTTTAGGGCCCTGTTTACTAAGGCGCACCAGCATTTTTAGTGCACACTAGAAATTAGTGCGTGCTAACACTAGAGATCCACTGTAGCGTGGCATAGTAAACAGGGCCCTTAACTTTTAAAACACCTTGCCTTGCCCCTAATGGACAATTCTATTCCTTATGTATTTGTAAACCATCTAGAATATAAGATAAATGGTATATAAACATTTTTCAATAAATATATACATACCATAGTGATACAATTATCACATGTCTATTAATTCAAGAGTAGCAGGGTGACAGGGAGGTCTTATATTTATCAAATGAAGGGACAGATGAGCTTCTGGGAGGTGGCAGGGAGGAAAGATCCTGTGATCTGTTGATTTGATTAAAGGGATTTAAGTTCAACTCATGTATTTCTCAGTGGCTTAAGATGAATTACATTCAGGTACAGTAGGTACCAGATGGAGGACCATATGATGGTGTAGATGGAATAATATCATCCATCCTTTTTCCCCTCCCCTTCTGTAATCCAGACTGGCTGTCAGATGCCATCTGACATGGTTGGGCTAATAATCTTAGAGTCCTGCAATCAACCTGGTGAGAGAGGAGAGAATGAGGAAAAGGAATAAAAGCAACATGGATGGGAAGAAGGGAGTGAAAATGAGACAGCAAATGAGAAAGGCGATATGGAAAATGTGTACCTTCTATGCTCCTTGATAAACAAAAACACATAACCTATTCCTCACAGAAATATACTTGAGCAGTTACTCTGTGAATTGCACGGAGAGAGAAAAGATCCTCAAGTACTACGAAATGCAGTCCAAGACCAAGAAATGTGGCAGAAAAATATAGAAATATTTCCTATCATTTTGGGTTTCCAAAGCTTGATTAAAAAGAATTTCCAAACACATCTGGATAACTTGCCTATCATGATGTAAACCTCCCAGTTAAGCCTCAAAAGGTAAGGGAAAAAAACCTCATAGCTTCAATAGCAGAGGAATTCATACTGTAGGCTATTCAGCCCTCTGGAGTCTTTATTTTATGTCCCTGGTTAACTTAAGGTGAGATGTCAGACTGAAGCTCAGTCCACAGAGTTCAAAATAAACTTGAAAAGCTTCAGTGCTACACATGCACAGCTTCCATGCTATAAAAGTCTGGTGTCTTTTCTTTCAAATTTTGGACATGACGAAGGAGCAAATTTATTTATTAGTTTTTATTTATTTAAAAAAATGTATATCCTGTACAATCTTACAATCCTTGATGGATTCCAAGGGGGTCTTTTACAAAGGCGCACTAGCGTTTAGTGTGCATGTGCTAAAAACACTAGTGCACTTTAGTAAACAGGACTCTAAGTATATACAGCACATTTAGGGGTCCTTTTGCTAAGGTGTGCTAATGCTTAGCATGTGCTAAATGATAAGACGCCCATTATATTCCTATGGGTGTCTTATTACTAAGCGCATGTTAATCGTTAGTGCACGCTAAGGGCCCTGTTTACTAAGGTGCGCTAGCATTTTTAGTGCGTGCACAAAATTAGCGCTCACTGTGTAGGCACCCAGAGGAATATTGTGAGTGCCTACACAGTTAGCTTGCGCTAATGGTTAGCGTGCGCTAAAAGCACTAATGCGCCTCTAGTGTGGCTTAGCAAATGGGGCCCTAAATCTGTTAGCACACCTTAGTAAAAGAACCTTTTAGTTTCTTTGTATTCATTACAATATCCACCCCCTCACAAGACCTGAAATACTTTTTTTGTATTATATTGAGTCCAATTATATTTAGTATGTGCTTCTGAGCATATGTAAATAACAAATGACATAATAAAAACATATAATTTATTTTATATTCTTGGTGTTAGTTAGAGGTAAAATTACAACTGGAAGCATGCTATGTGAAATGCATATATCCTGTTCCAGGTACAGTTGATATCAGAGGAGTGGCTCCACATATTAGAAAACTGATAATAAGGTTTCTGCATCAGGTAATGAAACTGATAGCATAATGCATGATTTTAAAGTCTGCATTGACCTATAAAACTGTGTGTTTTCTGAGATATGCAGGACCTCGGAGTCATTTATAATTTAGAATAAGATGTGATTATTTCACCTAGTTAAAGTAAATGAAAATGTTTCAAATACAAATCAGTCAAAATCCTGCTAATAGGTAACTCGGGGGCCCTTTTATTTAGGATGCTTCTACACGAGGAAGGTTTGTGTTCTTTCTCCTGTGACTTTTCAAAGATATTCAAGTCTTAAAATGATGGCTGAAAACAGCAACAGTCAATGAAGTATAAACTGGAACTGCTGGGACTGCTGAGCTTCATTTATCCTTTTTCATGGGCATTTTCCTTCAGATTAAATGTCATGTATAGGTCAAACTCAATGTTTGAGGCATCACATTCCATCCCAGCTAAATGTACCAAAATAATGCACATTTAATTCAAGCAATTTTTGCAAATAGAAGTACCAAATGTTCTAAAGATTTTTTTTTAATCTGGATAATGCCACTGAAAATCTCTCTATCCGCTGAGACAGTATACAGACAGTGCTGGGGTAGATTTAAGGGGGAGAGAGCAGAATGCCTAGCAATATATTCAGTGACATTCAGCTGCTATCTGTACTGCTAGATAGTGTGATTTAGGCCAGAATTAAAGCTGTTCTAAATTAAACTGCATAACAACATATGTGGAGGGGCATTTTCGATTTGATGTCAAAATCCAACTTTAGACATTTTGGGCCCTGTATACTAAGCCGCACTATAGGCATGCTAACTTTTTAGCGTGTGCTAAAAATTAGCACGTGTTAATGTTAGAGACACCCACAGGAATATAATGGGTGTCTCTGTCGTTAGCATGTGCTAATTTTTAGCACACTCTAAAAAGTTAGCATGCCTATAGTGCGGCTTAGTATACAGGGCTCTGTGGAAAATGTCCAAAAATCCGATACTGAAAACAGCCATTTTGGAACCTGTGAAACATTTATTTTGTTTTTCAAAAATATCAATTTGGATGTTTGGGGGGAAAAACACCCAAATTCTGCGTTGTTCCGCATTTTGGATGTTTTTCTGTTTAAAAAAAAATATATCCTATAGTGGCAGAATATTACCACAATGATAGTAAGGGGTCCTTTTACTAAACTGAGGTAAGCATGCTTACAACAGTAAAAAATGGTTTATTATGAAATATTTGCATATATTGTGACTTCGCCCATGCTATGCCCAAACTCTGCCACTTTGGGCATCTTTTACTAATGATTAGTGCATGTTAACTGTAACAGACTCATAAGAATAAAATGGATCTGGTAAGAGATAACAGGTATTAATCTTTAGTAATACACCTATAGAGGGGCATAATCAAAAGGGATGCCCTTATTTTTTTTGTTACATTTGTACCCTGTGCTTTCCCACTCATGGCAGGCTCAATGCAGCTTACATGGGGCAATGGAGGATTAAGTGACTTGCCCAGAGTCACAAGGAGCTGCCTGTGCCTGAAGTGGGAATCAAACTCAGTTCCTCAGTTCCCCAGGACCAAAGTCCACCACCCTAATCACTAGGCCACTCCTCCACTGCACTCCATTCTGATTTGGATGTCCTTGCAGAACATCCCGATTCAGGGGTGGGGAAACCCATATTATCGAAACAAGATGGATGTCCATCTTTTGTTTTGATAATAAGGTCAGGGACGTCAAAATCCTTAAATTTGGTCGTCCCTAGATTTGGTTGTCCCTAGACTTGGTAGTTTCTGATTTTCGGCGATAATGGAAACCAAGGACATCCATCTCAGAAATGACCAAATGCAAGCCATTTGGTTGTGGGAGGAGCCAGCATTTGTAGTACACTGGTCCCCCTGACATACCAGGACACTAACTGAACACCCTAGTGGACTTCATAAATTGCTTCCAGGTACATAGCTCCCTTACTGTGTGTGCTGAGCCCCCCCAAAGCTCACTACCCCCAACTGTACACCACTACCATAGCCCTTACGGGTAAAAGGGGGCACCTAAATGAGGGTACAGTAGGTTTGTGGTGGGTTTTGGAGGGCTTGCTGTTTCCTCCACAAATGTAACATGTAGGGGGGGATGGGGTTGGGTCTGCCTGCCTGAAGTGCACTGCACCCACTAAAACTGCTCCAGGGACCTGCATACTGCTGTGATGGACCTGAGTATGACATCTGAGGCTGGCAATCAATATTTTTAAAGATGTTTTTTGAGGGTGGGAGGGGGGTTAGTGATCACTGGGGAATAAGGGGAGGCCTTCCCCGATTCCCTCCGGTGGTCATCTGGTCAGTTTGGGCACCTTTTTGTGGCTTGGTTGTAAGAAAAACACGACCAGGTAAAGTCGCCCAAGTTGCTTTCGATTATGGGTCGAGGATGTCCAAGTGTTAGGCATGCCCAAGTCCTACCTTCGCTACGCCTCCGACACATCCCCATGATCTTTGGCTGTCCCTGCGACGAAAAGCAGTTGGGGATGTCCACAATTGGCTTTTGATTATACCGATTTGGACGACCCTGTGAGAAGGACGTCCATCTTCCAATTTGTGTCCAAAGATGGGCATCCTTCTCTTTCAAAAATAAGCCTGAATTGAACATTTTTTTAGGTATATTAAAAGCAAGAAGCCAGCAAGGAATCAGTTGAACCACTAGATGACTGAGGGGTAAACGGGGCAATCAAAGAAGAGAAAACCATAACGGAGAGTTTAAATGAATTCTTTGTTTCAGTCTTCACTGAAGAAGATTTAGGAGAGATACCAGTGTCAGAAAATGATATTCAAAGCTTACAAGTCAGAGAAACTGAAAGAAATCTCTATAAACCTGGAGGATGTAATGGCACAATTTGACAAATTGAAGAGTAACAAATCTCCTGGGCTGGGTGCTATTCATCCCCGAGTACTGATAGAACTGAAAAATTAACTTGCAGAACTATTGTTAGTAATTTGTAATTTATCTTTAAAAGCATGCCCGGTTCCGGAAGATTGGAGGGTGACCAATGTAATGCCAATTTTTTTAAAAGGTTCCAGAGGTGATCTGGGAAATTATAGTCTAGTGAGCCTGACGTTGGTGCCAGGCAAAATGGTAGAGACTATTATAAAGAACAAAATTACTGAGTATATTCAAAGTCATGGATTAATGAGACAAAATCAACATAGATTTAGTGAAGAGAAACCTTGCCTCACCAATTATCACATTTCTTTGAGGGGGTGAACAAACATGTGGATAAAGGTGAGCCGGTCGATATTTTGTAGCTGGATTTTCAAAAGGCATTTGACAAAGTACCTCATGAAAGGAGAGATGAGGGGTAGGGAAAGGCAAAGATAATACCAGGCTACAAGGGGAAGGGATGGGGATAAGGAAGGACAAGCTGTTTATATGTGCCTGTAATCGACCACTGTATCTGAATTAAAGACTGTGCTGCTCTTAGCATTATCGTCATGCGTAAAAACCTCAATGTACGTCCAGTCCATGACCCCACTGACAGAAGCAGCTAATGAATGACTCTGGCAAGTAATAGATATTATATGTTACCACCCCCCCACACACTATTTTTTACATTAAGTTAAGCTGTGGTTAGATTACGCATTAATTGTTTCTCCACGCGACAGCTACTTGATGGTGAAACTAACCAACTTTTATCTTGTTCACTTAGCCTCACAAATGTACAATAAGAATGATAAGATAGCAGCAGCCTAGGTCACCAAATGGTCTCTACCCCTCAACAATAATTCCCTTCTTATGTTCCTAACACAGTTGTATGACATACTTATCATCCATCAAAATAAACCCAGATAAAAGAAATTGGAACTGTCAACTAAAGCTTAGAACTGTTGAACATTCCATAGCTACCCGGGAAGGCTAATCCAGCCCATGGCTAGTGGCACAAAGATCATGCAGTTAGGTTTTTAGTATGATGACATGTTGTTGCTGAAGGCAAACACCATAGTGTAGCGTTCATGCACCACAAAGACAGGGTAGACAGTTTTGATGATAAATCAAAAACTGAATTTGGGTGGCCACACACAAAGGAGCAACACATTGCTATAAGAATGCAGTAACCTTACCTCCAGTCGTGTCTCATTGCCAGTTAAATCCTATGGCAGCAACTTGCAAGTGAAAGCAAATTTGATTGGCATAGGCGCCCCATATAAGAGGCTTGGGGAGGCCACTGCCCCCCCCCCCCGCCGTACCTTTAAATATTATATTTTTGCTGGAGTCGCGGGCAGCGCCGGCATTGAAGGCATCAGCAGGCTCATCGTGCTTCCAGCAGCCTTCCCTCGCAAGCAATGTTGCCAGGTGGAAAATTTTTTTCCCACCCAATCCAGCATAAAAACCGCCCAAAACCCGCCCAAACTCAAACCCCGCCCCTGACACCCCCACCCCCGCGTCATCATCCCCGCCCCCGCCGTCATCAACCCCGCCCCCGCCGTCACCGGCCCCGCCTCCCCCGTCATTGGCCCCGCCCAAAACGTCACTAACCCCGCCCAAATACGTCACTAACCCCGCCCCCGCGGCCGAAAAAGCTGGACATGGGTGGATGGAGGGGAGGGGAGAGGAGGGTTGCTGCACATGGTGGATGGAGGGGAGAGGAGAGGGCAGGGGAGAGGAGAGTTGCAGGACATGGGTGGATGGAGGGGAGGGTGGAGTGAGGAAGGAGATGAGATGACGGAAAAGGAAGAGAGTAGAAAAACTGCACATGGATGAAGAAAATAGGCAAACGCTGGATCCACTGGACAGTCAAGTTTGCGGAGGACCCAGCTTTTACTTACGGATGTAGCACAAGAAATGAAGAAGAAAGGCGGAAAGTAAACAAATAAATGGAAAGGAAGCCCTGGAAATGGAGTTAAGAGGACAGATAGCAGCAGAATCGGATACTGGGCCAGCACAATCAGAAAAACAAAGTCACCAGACAACAAAGGTAGAAAAGATCATTTTATTTTCATTATAGTGTTTGGAATATGTCCACTTTGAGAATTAGGTGTTCAACATTAAAAGTTTATTTACTTATTTATGACATTTTATCCCACATTAAACATGAATTAGGATGTTTTGTGGCTCTACATGAGAATTGTGATATTATGATCCCTTGTTTCAATATTGTTGACGGTCTGCATTTTCCGTATGGGTGGTATATTGGTGTATTAGGTTCTGCCCAGTGTAATATTTATGGTACAGTAAGGTTCAGAGTGTGTTTTTGCACAAAGTTGTGCATAGTGTTTTGCAGTTGAGCGATTGTGGTTAGTATATGCTTTGAGCAACCACTTTATTCTTTGACATATGATACATAACTAATATCTAAATTTAATAAAAGGTATTAATTGTGACATTTATTTTTTTTTTTTCTGTTTGTGATCAGAAAATTATGGATTTAAGCTCCACCCCTGGCCCCACCCCTAACCCCGCCCCTTTAGCCTCCCCAAACTGTTGGGCCACCGACCGCCTATGGTGATTGGCCTTCTTGTGCCTTATCAACAAGGCTTAAATGAAGCTGCTCCAAATGTTTATTGGAATGCTGACTGCAATCTCCTTTCTCCTGAAGCTCAGTAGTGTGTGTGCTATTTGAGCAGTCCCTGATGGTGGCACCCTGACCAAAGATCACTGAATAGGATAAGATATGTTAGTCCAAGGTAATGGGAGAAAGTTTGCCTAATGTCATAAAAACCTCAATACAACCTTTATCACATTGCACCCTATGTTAATGCAAACCCACAGTAATAGCCCACTACTTTCGCAAGGCATAACAATTCCAGGGCCAGTACTATAGAAAGGACCAACGGGCCATCGCAGTCACATCTGTAGTCTTCCCAGTATTGAATGTATTTATTACAATGACCCAATATGACCATTGCAGATCTGGCATATGCATGACTCAAACAATATGCCAAATCAGGCCTAATAGGAGCATGACACACCCCATCCGTTATAGGTCAAACAAGTATGACACACAACATATGGCCATTGCAGGTCAGAAAAGTATGACACACAGAATACGGCAGTTGAATGCTTCACTCAATATGGCTGCTGTAGGTCTGAGATATGCATGACTCACTCAATATGGCCACTGTAGGTACAACATACGTATGACCCACCAATATGGCCTGCTGTAGGTCTCCGCCCAATATAGCTGCTGTAGGTCCGACATACTCATGAGCTATCCAATATGGCTGCTGTAAGTGTGACTTGCGCATTACACACCACATATGACTGCTGTAGGCATGACCTACTCAAGTCACCCAATATGGCCGCTACACAGGAGTCACCCAATATGGCTGCTATAGGTGTAACATATATATGACACACAGCATATGGCCACTGTATATGTAGCTAATAAATTGCACAGGTCATAGAAAACCTAGACTGTATAAATATAATGTGAAATAAAACTGCTAGTAGTAGCCCCCCCAACACCCCCCAAAAAGACCACAGGTACATCTTATTAGCAAGATTGATACTAAGTGCCACACACAAATGGCTGCCGATTGTAGAGATAAAATGGCTGCTAGGATGTTTTAAAATGTCACACCCTAGATGGCTGCAGTATGTGAACCAGAAAATAGCCACCTCTGCACATGCGGTGTGCCAACTCAATAGATTGTATGTGGAACATACACGCTCAGTAAAGCTGCCGGGTGCTCCACAGTTGTCACCATGCCAGACTAGGCTCTGCACTCAGCTACCTAATACATAGCCACAGATAATCTAATGGAAAAAACAAACAACTGTGAAACATTTATGTCAATGAATACTTTGCTAGTATGGCATTTTCTCCAGGTTAGTCTTTCTTATGCTCAGTGTAATTAAGTTGGAATTAAACTTTTACTTCTTAAACTGATTGAGAAAATTGTGCCTTAATAAAATACTATCTATACATCAGTATAAATAATCATTTTATTTAGCTCTCAATCACAAAAGACTAATGTAGTTGATGCCTATAGCACAGGATATGAAATTACTCCTATATTTCTTAAATAATCATCCTTTGCAGCTCTAGTGTTACAAGCATGTAATGAGTCTCACAATCCTACATGGAAAGATCACAGCCTCCCTTGGGTGTGTCTGTTGCAACTGCACCAAAGCACAAAGGTAGTGCATATAAGCATTGGCCAGACTAGGCCTCCCCATCCCTGCTGGGAAGCCAAATCTCACTCCCTCGTGAGGACCGCTAGACTGCTCTGGCTTCCTATAGCCCCTCAACTGGCACTCTACTTGACCAGCTGAAACTGTGCCCTGCACAGTCCCATTCTCGCTGCGCCATTAGGTGCACACTCCTGCACTGCTGGTGTCAGTGACTAGGTCTACCTTTATTCCCCCACAACTGGCACTCACCTAGCAACAGCAGGAGATGCACCCGTGCAGCTCTGTTTGCTCTCCCACTTCCGACACTCACACAGCAACCCCGGGCTGTGCACCGCAACATGTCCAACCCCACCAGTATTCCTAGGAATACAGCCCACCACTCACCCTAAGCAGGATGCTAAATGCTGGTGCATCACGTCTGGAGCTCTATGAACACAGCTCAGCACATGAAATGTGCTGGCACGGCTCACTGAGGAACACACTCGAAGGTGGGTGCATAAGCATCTGCTCACGTGGTACTTCCTGCACTTCCAGTGGAGCGCACAGATGAATAACACAAAAACTCAGTGTTCAAGATCTCCCACTTTTGCTGTGGGATGCTGCGGAATGCATGGGAGCCAGTGGGAATCCATACATTCCCCTTTATGAGAAACTGTACGAAGGTATACCACATCAGCGAGCACAGCTAAAGCAAAGCATCAGCATTCAGTTTGCAAGCAGCACAGCTCTTTTTGTTGAGGCTAGAAATGAGGAAAAAACAGGCAATACACTCCATTGAAATACTCTGCCATGCAACTGTGACTCCGGCTTCTCCAGGTAGATGAAAGTCGGCCATGAAGCTTACCCGTCGCCCAGGCATGTCCAGAATGCAGGCCATTGGAACACATGAGGTGAGTCAGCTAAATATTGGGGTCATCAGCGCAACAAAATTGCACATTGCAACCGCAATTATCTGTGGCAGTGCAACAGCAGTCGTGGTAAGAAAAACTGGGGGGAAAACTCTGGAGCAGAGCAAGGAAAATGATCTGAGCCATTGGAGTAGCATGCAAAATGGTGATTGCACCTTTGTAAATGCCACCTTCATTGCTTCCAGTGGCCACCTCCTTTCTCTGCCCCCTGGTCTTCCTCTGTTACCTGCCTCCACATCCCTCATCTACTCTTACTACCTCCCCCTTCCTATCCTTGCCCTAATTTGCTTATGCCTACAAACCCTTCCCTAAATCTCTATCACCTTCCCCCTTCCCTCCCAAGATCTCCTCGTCCAGTCATGGCGGACTACCGCCTGTTTTGTGCTTGTGACCGCCTAAACATCTGGGTCACTGTCCTTTCTTGGTGCCTAAAAATAGATACCCTTTTATAGCATTCTCTTCTTGGTGACATATTCCAGTCTGTAGCTCTGGTTTGGAATTCCAACTGGAATCCTTGATTCTAACTATTCTTAGTTTTAAGATGAAGGAAGCTCATCATGAATGGAAAAAAAATGAAATAGATGAGCAGTTGCAATTTGCTCTAATCTCATAGGTTAGTCAATATGCCCTTTATTAATTAGCATACAAATAAGAAAGGAGTAAATAACCTTTTTATTGTAAGATAAATAAATAGAGCTTTTAGAAAAGCCTATTGTGCTAATGATGATAATAATAGTTTTATGCACATTCTTTGTACAGCAAACAAGAAGCAGAATGATTCAGTCATTCAAAGAATGCAAATGAAACTATTGTTATCAGTAAAATAAGAAAAACAGGAAACAGAGTGAAAGAAATATGGAAGTAAATTATTACTTTGAAGATATAAATGCAACAACAATGTTTTATCACAGTTTATACATATTAAATGAATACGTGAGATGCAAAACATGCTAGAATAGAAAGAAGGAACACTGTAGCACAGTGATCGAAATCTGAACTCTGTGATTGATATGTTTTCACAAGTTGTATTTATTGTTGTTTTCCAGTAAACTTGCTCTAAAATATCCCATGGGAAAGTTCTGCAATTAATTATCAGCTATAGTAATATGTAAATTGTTTAAGCTAGGAAATATGGTGGACATTATAGAGAAGATGGAAGCTCAAGTATAAGAACAACTTTCACACACACTCTTTCCCAACCAATACACTATTCATTTGGTATTAACAGGTTTGCAGCTTTATTAATTCAACAAAATTCCATAAAATCTTGACATCATCAGTATCTGTTGTATAAAATCAAGTAATATGTTTTCTTTTTCAGCCTACCAAAAAATATATAGCCAGTACGTAACATCAGCATACCACTTCATGTAGTTGCAAAATGGCATCTGCTGTTATTGGCATCCTTCGCCTTTTTCCCATGTTGGATAATGATGTCCTAGCCTAATAATGGCATCATTTATGCACATGAAGTCATCCTAAACCCCAGTGGTGTTGCTAGGATGTCTATGTCCTACACCATGCGGACTGGTTCATGAAAGCCCAGTCAGCTACCCAGCGGTAACACTAGAAAGCTAAATGTTCTCCCAATCAAGTGCCTGAATGCATTCAGTCTCCCAAACTGAAACTAACGGGGTTGTCCTACAAACTCCTCAACAAGCAAAGACAGATATTATCTTCTGCTCCCTCAGTCTCAGCTGCAAACCTGAAACTTCAAAATATGTTGACAAGAACACAACTCATCACCTCTCACTTCACAAACATGCAAGCCAATGCATTTACTGGCAAAACAGGTTTCAGCTTTACTAATTTAATAACATATCAACTGTTTCAAGTCAACCTTTTCTTGTACTGTAATAACACATAATAATTAATAAATGACTAAGTAGTTACTCGGGAACAAATAAACATTTAATTAATTATTTTACCCTCCATGACATGATCTGCAATAACAAAATGACCACTGAAGTTGAGATACCACAGAAACTAAAAATATTCCATCAATTCAAATGCATTAACAATAATACTTCAATTATGATAATGTACTCATAGGTTTTTACCGGACTGTCACTAACCAACAGGTCTAAAATTGTCCAATATATTTAATCATTGCACATTTGGTTAGCCAACATATTTTTAAAGGAGCCAATAATCATACCGCAAGAGTTAGACTGGATAACTCCTGCAGTTGGTATTGAGCCCAGATATTCAATGCCGGGCTATTTCTGGTGACCAGCATTTAATATCTGGTTTATTTTTGGCCAGTTTAAAGATAACCGGTTAAGTCAATATTGAGACTTAGCCAGTTATCCTTAAACTTCAAAATATGTTGACATATGTGGCCTAGTGGTTAGGGGGGGGGGGGGGTGGACTTTGGTCCTGGGGAACTGAGAATCTGAGTTTGATTCCTGGCACAGGCAGCTCCTTGTGACTGTGGGCAAGTCACTTAACCCTCCATTGCCCCATGTAAGCCGCATTGAACCTGCCATGAGTGGGAAAGCATGGGGTACAAATGTAACAAAAAAAAAAACTGGCCAAAGATATCCCAAGTTTTCAGGTGGTTAAATATGGTCACTAAACTGGCTTTAACAATTGATGGATAGCTGGTTAAGTGCTATTTAACCGATCAGAAGCCATTCTGGCCAGTTAAGTAGTGCTGAATATTGGGGAAAAGTTTTTTTTGTGCTACACTGTGCTCAAACGCAGACCCAAAAAATAATAATTAGTGTATCTACCTAAAATGTTTTAACTTACTTTAGCATGGTGTCTTGGGTCCCGACATGGACCATGTTTCACTGGTGTGCTGTTTCAACGAACCCACTGTTTTTTCATAATGGCTGTCACCCTATGGCTAGTTATGTCAGGGTTCACTTTCATCATGGATAGTATTACATCGATTTCAATCATATATTCCTAAACTAGGTGGATTCATGTGTTATGAAAATTCCTGAAAGGGTGGTTGCATATATTAAGACACTAGGTTTGTGCTTTTTGATTCATTCAAATGCCTTGGGAACTTGAAATATATGTTAAAAGCAATAAAGGAATGTTAAAGAAGTTGTTTTTGAAGTGCAGTGATTTAGTTTATCCTGTAAACAATTTCCCGTGTATATAAGCACTCTGTTCCCACTTTATACAGTCAATATAAAAGTTATACTTAAGTTTCTTTTTATTGTTTTGATCCCAGGCTTTAATTTTTGAATTGTTGTAATGGATTGCTCATTTTTGTCCTCTCCTCTTTTTTTCATATGGTGTATGACTGTGCATCAAACTGAAGACCTGGTCTGTGTTTGACCCAACTTTAATCTTGCACAAGTACTCATAGAGGGGCATAATCAAATGCGAACGCCTATCTCCATGGGCGTCTATGTCCAAAAACGAGTACGTGAAGAGGCGGGACAGACCGTATTTTTGAAAAAATGGACGTTTTTTTTTTTTTAGCGATAATGGAAAGTAAAACCGCCCAGCTAAAAAATGTCCTAATCCGAGCCATTTGGTCGTGGGAGGGGCCACGATTCGTAGTACACTCGCCCCCCTGACATGCCAGGACACCAACTGGGCACCCTAGAGGTCAGTGCGGTGGACTTCAGACAACGCTCCCACATACATAGCTCCCTTACCACGGGTGCTGAGCACCCATCCCCCCTCCCCCAAAACCCACTACCCACAAATGTACAACACTACCATAGCTCTTAGGGGTGAAGGGGGCACCTACATGTGGGTACAGTGGGTTTTGGAGACCTCCCATTTACCAGCACAAGTGTTACAGGTAGGGAGGATGGGCTCGGGTCCACCTGGCTGAAGTGCACTGTGGTACCCACTAAAAGTGCTCCAGGGACCTGCATACACGCAGGCCTCTAGGACTTGTTGCTGCTATATAACATTGGCACACCAGTTGACACCTGAAGATTAATCTCTCCAAAAACGTCCTTTATTGCAATAAGCACGCTTACTCACAGTTAACTGCAGATCAGAGGTTGTGCCCCACTGGCAATGAGTCTCCCTGGTACTGAGATTAGCAGTAGGTCAGAGCTGGCAGAATGGTGTACAATGCCCTCTTTCAGCCACATTCAAGGTAAGAACTAAATTCTGTAACGTGGCTAACACGTGAAAGGGATCTAAAACTGGCTTACAAAAATGGCCACTACCTCATGGACTACCGAAACAAAACAGGGCACACTCTGACCCAGTAAGCAGGGGGAAAAGCACCATGGGAGTAGAGCCTAACAACTACCAACATCGTGAGCATTTGCCACAAGCTAGTGGAATCATGGAGCCCAATACCCTACACCCATCACAATGCATTGCTGATGTGACTCTGCAGTACACATAACAGAAAAGGTGTCACACTCACCCGAGAGCCACATCAGAACCAGGGAAAGGCTGTCACAGGATAGAACACATTCTGCTGTCATGGAGGTGGGTACGGCATTTGAGGCTGGCATAGAGGCTGGAAAAAAAGTTTTTAAAGTGGTTTTTTTTTTGGTGGGAGGGGGTTAGTGACCACTGGGGGAGTCCGGGGAGGTCATCCCCGATTCCCTCCAGTGGTCATCTGGGCAGTTGGGGCACTTTTTTGGGACTTGTTCGTGAAAAAAAAGGGTCCACAAAAAGTGACCCAAAATCGCGATTTTTCGATTATCAGCTAAAGACGCCCATCTCTCCTCGGCCGATAACCACGCCCCAGTTCTGCCTTCACCACGCCTCCAACATGCCACTCTCAACTTTACCCATTTCCGCGACGGATTGCAGTTGGAAACGCCCAAAATCGGCTTTCGATTATACCGATTTGGGCGCCCGTGGGGGAAAGACGCCCATCTCCCGATTTGGGTCGCAATATAGGTGTTTTTCTCTTTCGATTATAAGCAGGATAGTCTTACTACAAGTCACTGCAGAACTAAAAGAGCAAGGACTGCAAGTAAGGCCAAAATATTGGCCAGATGCAGGTCCTGCTGCCTGTGTCATCCAGCAGCTAACATGTGAAGATGAATTCTGCAGGTGGGACCCTTCACTGATGTACCGCTTGTGCACGTAAAGTTACAGAACACTACTAAAACCTATACATGTAAGTTTATTCTTAACCATGAAAGTGCTATTTGGGAGCTTAAGTGCTATTCTGTAAGGTTATTGATAAAAGGTAAGTTGTGCATGTAAGTGGCAGCACCGCCTATGACCTTCTCATA
The DNA here is from genome assembly GCF_901765095.1 of Microcaecilia unicolor. NCBI lineage: Eukaryota > Metazoa > Chordata > Amphibia > Gymnophiona > Siphonopidae > Microcaecilia > Microcaecilia unicolor. Next base: position 60,830,132 of record NC_044037.1, read on the forward strand.
CTCCACCCACTATACTACTTTTATGCATAACCTTACAGAACAGGACTTAGTTATATTGCCATTTATGTACATAAGTGTACATTTACCCATGAAAGTGTAGGTATTCTGTACATTTAAGTACGTAAGTATTGCTACACTGGGACAGACCAAAGGTCCATCAAGCATAGCATCCTGTTTCCAACAGTGGCCAATTCAGGTCACAAATACCTGGCAAGATACCAAAAACGTTCAATACATTTTATGCTGCTTATCCCAGAAATAGCAGTGGATTTTCCCCAAGTCAATTTAATAATTGGACCTTTAGGGGCCCATATATTGCATGTGCTCTTTGTGGTTCAGGCTGCAACTGAGCCATTAACAGGTGGCATAGATATATGATGGTCTTGTTGAATAAGCATTATCCCTTTGACAAATGTAAGACCTGGGTGCTAGGCCTGTAGAACTTCTGCAGAAGGTACCTTATACTCTTCTGCTGGGTAGTTAGTGGGGTTCCTCAGGGGTCTGTGCTAGGACCGCTGCTTTTTAATATATTTATAAATGATTTAGAGATGGGAGTAACAAGCGAGGTAATTAAATTTGCTGATGACACAAAGTTATTCAAAGTCGTTAACTCGCGACAGGATTGTGAAAAATTACAGAAGGACCTTACGAGACTGGGAGACTGGGCGCCTAAATGGCAGATGAAGTTTAATGTGAGCAAGTGCAAGGTGATGCATGTGGGGAAAAAAGAACCCGAATTACAGCTACGTCATGCAAGGTTCCACGTTAGAAGTTACGGACGAAGAAAGGGATCTGGGTGTCGTCGTCGATAATACACTGAAACCTTCTGTTCAGTGTGCTGCTGTGGCTCGGAAAGAGAATAGAATGTTGGGTATTATTAGGAAAGGTATGGAAAACAGGTGTGAGGATGTTATAATGCCGTTATATCGCTCCATGGTGCGACCACACCTTGAGTATTGTGTTCAATTCTGGTCGCCGCATCTGAAGAAAGATATAGTGGAATTGGAAAAGGTGCAGCGAAGGGCGACTAAAATGATAGTGGGGATGGGACGACTTCCCTATGAAGAAAGACTAAGGAGGCTAGGGCTTTTCAGCTTAGAGAAGAGACGGCTGAGGGGAGACATGATAGAGGTTTATAAAATAATGAGTGGAGTGGAACAGGTGGCTGTGAAGCGTCTGTTCACGCTTTCCAAAAATACTAGGACTAGGGGGCATGCAATGAAACTACAGTGTAGTAAATTTAAAACAAATCGGAGAAAATATTTCTTCACCCAACGCATAATTAAACTCTGGAATTCGTTGCCGGAGAACGTAGTGAAGGCGGTTAGCTTGGCAGAATTTAAAAAGGGGTTAGACGGTTTCCTAAAGGACAAGTCCATAAACCGCTACTAAATGGACTTGGGAAAATCCACAATTCTGAGAATTACATGTATAGAATGTTTGTATGTTTGGGAAGCTTGCCAGGTGCCCTTGGCCTGGATTGGACGCTGTTGTGGACAGGATGCTGGGCTCGATGGACCCTTGGTCTTTTCCCAGTGTGGCATTACTTATGTACTTATGCCTCTCCCTCACAGAAACTGGCACACAGAAATTGACCATACACAGCATTCTTTGTAGAAAGCTTGCCCAAACATCAGCAATACCACCAGTAATATTGTACCCAACAGCAGCAACACAGACACACACAGACAGGCATACCCATTGTCAAACACAAAGGCATAGGGACAGACACAGAAAGGGCCAAGCACACTTCTAGAGACAGACACATAGAGGAAGAGCATATAGGTATGCTAGGAGACAAATGTAACCTGGGTCTGTCCACTACCACTAGCTCAGCTCAGTCCCAGTCCCACACTCCTGACCCAGGTCACAGGGATAAACCACTTCCTATCCATCACATAGATACCACACTCAGCTTTTCCGCATTCTCCATGCAGTACAGTCCATCCAGTTTGAGCTTGGAAGTAAGGTCCAGACTATAGATCCAGGATATAGGGGGGGGGGGGGGGGGGAGTGAGGGCTTCTAGTGAATGTCTTACTATTCCAGGAGAAAGCATCTCTACTCCTACTTCATGGCGGAAGATGAGACAGGCAGCAGAGTTTTGAACCGACTGGAGAGGGGAGAGGTGACTAAGTGGGAGGCCAGCAAGAAGCAGATTGCAGTAGTCTAAACGAGAGGTGACAAGGGTGTGGATGAGGGTTTTGGTAGAGTGCTCGGAAAGAAAGGGGCGGATTTTACGGATGTTGTAAAGAAAGAAACGACAGGTCTTGGCGGTCTGCTGGATATGAGCAGAGAAGGAGAGAGAAGAGTCAAAGATGACCCCAAGGTTTCGAGCTGAGGAGACAGGGAGAATGAGAGAGCCATCAACAGAAATAGAAAACGGGGGGAGCGGGGAGGTGGGTTTGGGGGGGGGGGGAAATGAGAAGCTCGGTTTTGGTCATATTTAATTTCAGGTGGCGTTGAGACATCCAGGCAGCAATGTCAGACAAGCACGCTGAAACTTTGGTTTGGATGCAAGGTGAGATATCAGGGGTAGAAAGGTAGATTTGGGAGTCATCAGCATAGAGATGGTAGGAAAAGCCATGGGATGAGATTAATGAACCAAGGGAAGAAGTGTAGATAGAAAAGAGGAGGGGACCAAGAACAGAACCCTGAGGTACACCGACAGGCAGAGGGATAGAAGTAGAAGAGGATCCACCAGAGTGAACACTAAAGGTGCGGAGGGAGAGGTAGGAAGAGAACCAGGAAAGGACAGAGCCCTGGAATCCAAGTGAGGACAGGGTATCGAGAAGTATGCTGTGATCGACAGTGTCAAAAGCAGCGGAAAGATCAAGAAGAATGAGATGCAATTGATAGCAGTGTAAATGCATGTGCCCTTATCAAATACAATATCAAATACATAGTACATGTTTACTTCTGCATCTCACCCAGAACATACCCCTTTTCTACATAGATTGAAATGTGAGTGTTGCCTAATGTATCGGTATATTACCCCTTTTGATAAAATCAAACACGTACCATTTTTACACATATACCTCCTAATTCTATAATCCTTTATGTCCATTTTCACATTTAATATGCAAAATTGCACATGCAAGTTTTAGACTACTTCATTACATGTGTATCTTAATTGTTACAGTAGGTGCTAATTGGCATTAACAATCAGTAATTGGCTATAATTGGAGTTTATTGGTGCTAATTTGCAGTTACATAAAAAACTGCACTTGGTTGGTATTCTATCACCTTAGTTGGTAACCTTTAGCACGCAAGTGCTAGAGGGGTGATGACATGGGCAAGACATGGGTGACTCAGGGGCATGCCTAGCACTTTCAACTTAAAGCTATCGAATACTGTCAGTTACATGTCATGAGCATTTACACTAGCCATTGACCTAGCTTAAGTGCTCACACCTAAAGTTGGATATGTAAGTGCGGACTTATGGTAGTATTCTAGAATGGCAATTATGTGTGATTGCCTTTATAGAACTTGTGCTTAGCACACGTGGAGGGGCATAATTGAACGAAAACGTCTATCTCCATGGGCGTTTATCTCCGAGAACGGGTCCGTGAAGGGGCGGACCGAACCGTATGTTCGAAAAAAAATAGACATCCATGTTTTATTCAACAATTTGTGAGCTGGGCGTTTTTGTTTTTCAGTGATAATGGAAAATGAAAGCGCCCAGCTCAAAAACGAATAAATCCAAGGCATTTGTTCGTGGGAGGGGCCAGGATTCGTAGTGCACTGGTCCCCCTCACATGCCAGGACACCAACCGGGCACCCTAGGGGGCACTTTTACAAAAACAAAAAAAAAAGGTAAAAGAGCTCCCAGGTGCATAGCACCCTTTCCTTGTGTGTTGAGCCCCCCAAATCCCCCTCAAAACCCACTGCCCACAAGTCTACACCATTACTATAGCCCTAAGGGGTGAAGGGGGGGCACCTACATGTGGGTACAGTGGGTTTGGGGGGGTTGGACGACTAAGCATTAAGCAGCACAATTGTAACAGGTAGGGGGGGATGGGCCTGGGTTCACCAGCCTGAAGTCCACTGCACCCCCTAACAACTGCTCCAGGGACCTGCATACTGCTGCCAGGGAGCTGGGTATGACATTTGAGGGTGAAAATAAAAAGTTGTGAAACATCATTTTTTGTGGTGGGAGGGGGTTAGTGACCACTGGGGGAGTCAGGGGAGGTCATCCCCGATTCCCTCTGGGGGTAATCTGGTCATTTAGGGCACTTTTGGGGCCTTATTCATGGAAAAAACAGGGTCCAGGAAAAGTGCCCTAAATTCTAGCTACAAACGCATACTTTTTTTCCATTATCGGCGAAAGGCATCCATCTCTCCTCGGCCGATAACCACCCCCCAGTTCCACCTTCGCCACGCCTCCGACACGCCCCCGTCAACTTTGTACGCTTCCGCGATGGAGTGCAGTTGAAAACGTCCAAAATCGGTTTTCCATTATACCGATTTATTCGTTTTTGTGAGATAAACGTCTATCTCCCGATTTGGGTCGAAATCTAGGCGTTTTTCTCTTTCAATTATAAGGTGGATAGTTTAAGTGCCTAACTTTAGGTGACCCTTTGAGAATGACCCCCTATAGAGGTCAATTCAAGAAAGGCGCCTAAGAAACTCCTGAAGTTATTGACAACATATTTTTTGGTAGCTGTTATTAGCTTTGTCTTTTTATTATTTTGTATTAGAAGTACTCCTTTATTGTACATTGCTTTGAACCTTTATTTATTTAAAGTGGAAACAGCATTTAACAAGAGCAACATTAACATTAAATTTTTACACCATTTACAAGGAACAAAAGGCAAAAATGGTATAATAGTTATCTCTTTCATATATATAGTCACTTGCACACACATACTTTTTGAACAACACAAGTACAACCAAATCAGAGCCCAGTGTTTAAAGCATACTTATGTTTGATGCTTTATATTTACTGCTAGAATACCTCTAAAATAACAAACTGTAAAATGTACTGTGGGGAAATTATATAAATTATGCCTAATGTTAGGAGCCATAAAACTGGGTACTAAGCTAGTGTCCTATAATGGCAGAGTTGGGCACCAAATCTGTTATAAAATACTAGAATAAGTCAGCAGTTGTACATCAAACTTTGAGGCCCTTATACTAAAGTGCAGTAGGCCTAATGCAGGCCTACCATACACTAAAAGAGTACTACCGTGAGACGAGCTGAGGTATCCCGTGGTAGTTTTCCACTTAGCATGCACTAATCCTGTGCTGGTAATATATTTTTATTTTCCAGCATGGGAGATGTGTCCATGGGCAGAGAGAAGGCATGCCTGCACACATCGAGTAGTGCGGGCACACTACTGCGCTACCTGATTATCATGGGAGTAGCATGGGAGCCCTTAATGCCTCCTAAATAGATGGTGGTAAGGGCTCGTGCAGTAATGACCACATGCAAATGAGAAAATTAGCGCATGGCTATTAAAAAAAATATAGCAAGGCGGACATTTTACCACCATGCTAATAGCGGCCACAGCTAAAGGAAAACTCATGCTCTGACACCAGCACCAACCACTTTTTAACACGGCTTGGTGAAAGGATCCCTTTATGAGCAACCACTTTATGCACTTCATGGAGCTTAACAGACCAACTGTGGCACTGGAGTCCTTCTGGAGGCTTTCAGGCTCATTTTCGAAAGAGAAGGACGCCCATCTTTCAACACAAATCGGAAGATGGGCGTCCTTCTCACAGGGTCATCCAAATTGGTATAATAGAAAGCCGATTTTGAGCGTCTCCAACTGCTTTCTGTCGCAGGGATGGCCAAAGTTCAAGGGGATGTATCGGAGGTGTAGTGAAGGTGGGATTTGGGCGTGCCTAACACATGGACATCCTCGACCCATAATGGGAAACAAAAGGGCATCCCTGATGAGCACTTGGACGACTTTGCCTGGTCCTGTTTTTCTTATGACCAAGCCACAAAAAGGTGCCCGAACTGACCAGATGACCACCGGAGAGAATCGGGGATGACCTCTCCTTACGCTCCCAGTGGTCACTAACCCCCTCCCACCCTCAAAACATATATTTCAATATTTTTTTTGCCAGCCTCAGATATCATACTCAGGTCCATGACAGCAGTATGCAGGACCCTGGAGCAGTTTTAGTGGGTGCAGTGCATTTCAGGCAGGCGGACCCAGGTCCATCCCCCCCCCCTACTTGTTACATTTGTGGAGGAAACAGTGAGCCCTTCAAAACCCACCACAAACCCACTGTACCCAGATCTAGGTGCCCCCCCTTCACCCATAAGGGCTGTGGTAGTGCTGTACAGTTGTGGGTAGTGAGTTTTGGGGGGGCTCAGCACACAAGGTAAGGGAACTATGTTCCTGGGAGCAATTTATGAAGTCCTCTGCAGTGCCCCCTAGGGTGCCCACTTGGTGTCCTGGCATGTCAGGGTGACCAGTGCACTAGAAATGCTGGCTCCTCCCATGACCAAAGGGCTTGCGTTTGGTTGTTTCTGAGATGGGCGTCTTTGGTTTCCATTATCGCCGAAAATCAGAAATGATCAAGTCTAGGGACGACCATCTCTAAGGACGACCTAAATTTCAAGATTTGGGCGTCCTCAACCGTATTATCGAAACGAAAGATGGACATCCATCTTGTTTTGATAATGCGGGTTTCCCCGCCCCTCCATCGTGACGTTTTGCGAGGACGTCCTCAACAAATTTGGGTGTCCCTTTCAATTATACCCCTCCACGAGATATTTGGACTCTTACCTGATTAAGGTGATTAGTGGATTTAGAGGGGAATTTAATAATATTTGATTTGTACTGAGAAAAAAAGGAATTGAGCCAACTCACTATTAGATTTGGAAATCTGGAAGCACAGATGAGTGACTTAAAAAGCTCTAATGTTTCCCATGTGAGAGACAGGGAGATAGCACATTGGAAGTTAAAATACTTGAGGTGTGATTACTAAAGTGCAGTATGTTCTTGAACTTACCACGCATTATATGCAAAACTGAATGCACAGTAAATGCAAATCTTTCTGGTAAATGGAGGGGACATGTTCAGCATCTGCCCTGCATTCAATTCACAGGGCAGAGAGCTAAAAATCAAAGGCACCATGTTACATTCAGTGCCAGGCAGCACAGGAGCATCTGCACTATCAAGTACTACAGTAAAGCAGTGCGGGTTCAATATTTAAAAAAATAATAGTTGTAGCAGCAGCAGCACAATATCCCTCATTTGATCTCCCATTCCAAGTCTGACTCCCAACAAAAGCCTGACCCAGCAAGTCCAGGTCTTCCCCCTCCACAATTCCTAGTCTGACTCTACATCACAGGCCTTGATCCACAATTCCAAATCTGATGCCCGGTTAGCTATGTGGCTGCCAGCACTGATTATTGTTGGCATCCACATAACTACAGGCTCTTCCCCAATACTCAGTGGCACTGCCTGATTAAGTGCCATTGAATATTAACAGTTGGGTGGCCCCAAGCAATTTAAGTGGGCAGCAGCTTCTCCTGCCTACTTAAATCACTTTGGACATTGGGTGGAATAAAGATGACATTTAAACAAAAAATATTTTCTCATAATTTGTGTTTTAACTTGCCAGGAAAATGCTTTCCATGATACATTTCAGCATTTTATACCATCTTTTTAGCTTGCTCTTTATTTCTTTAAGGCTTTCACTATGAGTGGAAAAGATCTGATTACTTTCTAATTCATGTTTCTAAGATGAAATCAGGGTCTGGTTTGGGGCACTGCAATACAGTCTTCAGTTTCTGCTGCTTCTGAGACTGGAAAGTAGTTCTGTGTGGTGCTGCTTCAGAGCTTTATAATCCCTAAGGTTAATAATGTTGATTACTTAATCACCTTATACTCACTACTTAGGAAGGGAGAAATTCAGTCATGTGCATCAAGAGTCATAAAGATCAATGATGCTGCCTATTTCCTTCTCATTGTTACATTCTGCATTAAATCTTTATACTCTGGCTGCTAGAGCTATTGTTTGCAGGCAGGAACTGTGCAACACACAACCACATCTGAAGCTAAAAAGCAACATTTCTATAGAGTTCATAATATCGCATATATGATTTTATATACTGTTGAGATAAATGGACTTTTTAAAGATATGGTCTTGCCTCAAATTTACTATGAATGACAACAATCTATGTTCATATATTCCTTACATTTTCATGACTGTCTTAAATCAACATTCTTTTATATGAACAAAAATTGTATATGGGGTTCTCCTAGCCAACTCTTGATATGGACATGGGATCCCAAATCACTAGCTCCCCCCCCCCCCCCCCCCAATCTCTTTCTTTAAGCTCTTCTATAGTCATACAGTACTTACCAAAACACCTTCATCTTCTTGAGACTAATAAATGGAGTAATGGGCAGTGAGGAGATTTTTTTTTATTTTTTTAAGGGGGATAGGGGGTTGTTATGTTGCTGGAAAGTTTGGTGACTTAAACATTGGGATAGAAGAAATTGAGAGTCAATGTTACACTGTCATGTTTTAAATTTATTAAAAATCAAAACTTACTTGTTAGATTGTTTAAAGAGTCTAAACTCTGTTCTAGAGTATATAGAGGGGCATTTCAATATGACTTTGGGCATTAGCCTCAAAACATCCAGAATCTGAATAGCAAATACAGCCATCTTTGAAATAGCAAAATGACTATCTTTTTTTTTCATGAATGGCCACTTGCAAGATGTTTTTGTGTTCTGTGCATTTATCTTTTTGGTCCATTTTTGAAAAAAAAAATGTCCAAGTGAAAAATGCACAAAATCAAGCCATTGGGATGTAGGAGAAGACAGTATTCTTAGTAGTTTGGCCAAAGAGACATCCCAGCAGAACAGTTGGGCACCATAGGTACACCTCACTGTTACTCCCTTATATTGTATATAATGAGCCCTCTAAAACCCACCAAAAATTAACTGTGCCTAACTGTACACCTCTACAATAGCCCTTATAACTGATGGGCATCTATATGTGGGTACAGTAGGTTTTGGAGGGCTCACACTTTCTACCACAAGTTGATCAATTAGAATGGAATATCGGCCTGGGTCCCCTTCTCCACAGTGCACTTTACTGACCTCTAGGCTACTCTAGGGACTTGCTTGCTGCTCTAATAGAACTGGCTATAAATCTGAGGCTGTCATAGAGGCTGGTATGAACTGTTTGTTTTGCATCTTTGGGAGGTGTGAAGAAGGTCAGTAACCACTGGAGGAGTAAGAAAGGTAATTCCTGGTCATTTAGGGAACTTTTTTGTGGCTTAGTCATTAATAAAACAGGTGTAGCTCAAAAGTCTTAGTTTTAGTCCTGGATGTGTTTGTTTGTTTGTTCCATTGTGACTGAAAAATGTCCAGTTTTAGGAATCTCCAAATCCTGCACTTAACATACCCATGACACACCCTTTTGTGATTTAGATGAACTGCAGACTAACTGCATAGAAAAACATCCGGAAAATGTGTTTCAAAAATACCGATTTGGATTTTTTGGTGAGAAAAATATCCAAATGCTGCTTTATGCCACTGTTTATAAAGTTGTCTTTTTTTTTTAATGAGCCCCTTAGTAACCTATATAACTTTGTAAATCTGCTCTGAAAATGAGCCTCCACATGTGTTTGCATAGCACTACATGTACCTGTTAGGCTTTTAAAAATGATAAGGGGCAATAGCTGTATTAATAGTTGTAGTTTATTTTCTCTGCATCTTTCAGCCTATAAGCTCTTTCTATAAGTTCCTGATATCTATAGTCCCTTCTGGCATTTGAGCCAAAATGGATAAGAAATTTTAAACTCATCTCTCTCTTTCTCTAAGACAAAGTGCTGCCTCTGTGTCTCACAGAGCCATGTCTTGATCTTTGGGTATTAATGATTTACTTATTTTTTAAAGGAAGGTGGATGATATTTGATATACCACCTTTCTGTGGTTACAATCAAAGTGGTTTTACATATTATATGCAGGTACTTATTTTGTAGCTGGGGCAATGTAAGGTTAAATGACTTGCCCAGAGTCACAAGGACCTGCAGTGGGAATCAAACCCAGTTCCCCAGATTCCCCAGGTCTCTTGTATGTCCACGGAACTTTGGATATCACCTTCTCTGAATGGAAAAGGCAAAATGGTGCTGTGTTGTGATTTATTTCATTTTCCTGGTCAGCTGCTGAGAGAAAAAGAGGCATAAATATGCTTCTTTGGCTGCACATCAACAAGTTTCAACATGATTGGTGAAGCATTTCATGCTTCTACCTTCTCTCCCTCCCAAGTGGTTTCTGCTTTTATGCTTCTTCCTCTGTGAATGTGTTTTGCTGTCAAAAACAAATGAAGATTTGGGTTCAGACCAGTCCCTAATCCATTTGTTTCTTTTAAAGAAACAAAACCTGAAAAGGCCCTCATTTATTGGGCTTTACCATTCATTTGAAAAGAATGTACATCCCTAGTCAGTGTCCTGTCTAGTGTTATGTTGGCCATGATATCTGTTTATCTGTGAAGAACACTTTCATTTGAAAATATTATTTAAATTTGTTCATTCAAATCTTCATATCCACAGGCAGACATACTAAGCTGGCTTGTTTGATTGGAGTACAGCATCAATATAGTTGGCAGATCTGAGTTATCTGTGTATCATCAAGCAAATAAATTGATTGGAAAATACTACATGTTTATAGCCTGCTTTTGGCAGGTAAAGTAAAAGATAAAGGTGAATGCGACACCACATTTTTTCAGATAATATTTCATTTTGATTATAAGCATCATTCTTTCTTTCTTGTCAGGAAGTTAATTCACTAGTGAAGCTATACATCTCTTAGACCAATTCACTCTACTGTAGCAAGTCTTCGTTTTCCTGTCCACCAGGTAACATTTGCAATTTACTCTGTTGACTATCTCAACTGAGACATTTATAAATGCAGCTAAGATTTACTGTTGCCAGATTCCTAGTGGTGATGGACTATTAGTCTAGTTTGTCTGCTTTGACTTCTGGAGCAAGGACACTTAAGAGAGAGAAATAAAATCAGATCTGCAATAAATTAAGCCCATAACACTCACTTATAGTCCTTACTGCTTTGAGTTCTAAACTAGAATCTTTAGAAAAAAAAGATAATTTCCTCTAAAATAATCTTTAAAATTAGACAAAACCTATAATTCTATGGTGTATGACACCAGTCACATGCCCCATACACTTAACTAGCAACACAGATTATCATGGAAAAGTCCCTGTGAATATTCTAAGTAAGAATTATTAGACTTAATTGTTTAGTGAGCAGAAGAAAATAATTTCTTTTTGAAATGTAGTTTTCTGTTGATATAAATCAAGTTTGCAAACATGAAAGATATCTCAGCACCAGCTACATGAATGGGTTTATAATGTATCAGGATATACTATGGGGCTCATTTTCAAAACAAAAAGATGTCTGAAAAAGTTATAAGGTGGCAGAAGGACATTTTTCTCTCAACAATATCCAAGTTGTGATTTTCAACACCCCAATTTTAGACGCTTTGCTCCACTGTTCATCTAAATTTCAAGGGGGAGTGTTGGGGCGGGACATAGGCAGCACCAAAAGATAGATGTTTCTCTGCAATGATGGAATAAAATTAAATGACTAGGGCTAAAATTAAGACTTTTTTTGATAGAACTGTTCCAATCACAACTGAATGACCAAAAGGTTCACCAAAGGATCACTAGAGGGATTAAGGCATAATTCCCTTACTCCCCAAGTGGTCACTAACCTCCTCCCAGCCCCCTAAGATGAGACAGTGACAGTATGTATCAGGCTCTATGACAGCTTCAGATATGATGGCCCCTAGCTGTCTGTTCGTCTGTCCAAATTAGATTGTAAGCTCTGTTGAGCAGGGACTGTCTTTTCATGTTAATTTGTACAGCGCTGCGTAAGTCTAGTAACGCTATAGAAATGTTTAATAGTAGTAGTAGTAGTAATTTCTATTAGAGTAGCAGGCAAATCCAAAGAGTAGCCTAGTGATCAGTTCAATAGACTGTAGAAAAGGGGACCCAGGTCCATATCCCAATCTAACTGGTACAGTTGTGGTGATACATGTGAGCCCCCCAAAAAACACTAAATACCTACTGTACCTACATATAGGCAGTAAATGGCATAAGGGTTTTTATAGTGGTGTACACTTGGGTACAGTAGGTTGTTGGTGGGTTTTGGAGAGCTCACCATACAATATAAAGGGGTAATAGTGAGATGTGTACCTGGGACCTTTTATGTGAAATCCACTGCAGTGCCGCCTAGGGTGCATCACTGCTTTGCTGGCCTCTTATACATCCCAATGGCTTGTTTTTATGCATTTTCCCTTGTATGCTTTTTTTTTTTTTGGCTAATGGTCCTAAAAGATAGATACAATGAGCACAAAAATGTCTAGCAAATGGATATTTTATATTTAACTCTCTTTATTCATTTCCATATTACAAAACCATATAGAAACATTACAGAAATCATAGAAATATTCCAATCAAAATAGAATCACGAAGTAACATAAAGAAATTATACTCTCATTCTCCACCCACAATATCAGATTCAAGATCAAGGAACTATAAAGTCTAATATCATAACATACAATATATAATTAAATCAAGAGCAGAAGTTCCTTCAGCGGTAACAATCAGGCAGCAGTTCTAGATTGGGAAGCTACACCAACAGGGCCTTTCATCTGTTCCCTACTAACCACAAATTCTTGCAATTTCTTGGGGTCAGAGAAAATGTAATTATTAGATTCAAAGGAAATACAACATCTGCTAGGAAACCTTATGAAGAAGGTAGCCCCTATGGCTAATACCCTTGACCAAAATGTCAAGAGCTCCTTCCTTCTCAATTGAGTCTCTTTAGCCAAGTCTGGAAAAATACTAATTTTCTCCCCCATGAAAAAGTCATTTATATGATGAAAATAGCCGCAACACATTTATCTTGTCTAATTCAAGAACAAAAGAAACCAGTAAAGTTGCACGTTCTTTCTCAATAGATGTTTCCAAAAATTCTGTGAGATTCACATCCTCTTGAGGTGGCTGATCAGTATTTCTTACTTTTCTTTTTATATAATAAGTTTTTGTCACTGGTGGGTGATTTTCTACTGCCAACCCTAAAATATCCTGGAAATATTTCTTTAATAGTTCTGATGGAGAGATAAAAGGTGAAACGGGAAAATTCAAAAATCTCAAATTTTTCCTTCTGAGCTGGTTTTCAAAATATTCCAGTTTCCTGGTTTTAGCAGCATTATCCTTAATTACTGACTCCATCACCATTTTAACATTTTTAACCTCCTCTTCTATAGTCTCAATCCCTTTTGTATGTTCTTCCATCTTATTAGACAATAGTACAATATTATTTTTCATTTCCACTTTCTCCCCTCGAAGGGAGGCTGTTATTTGAAGAAGGGAAGAGTTGAGCCCTTGGATAGCGTCCCAAAGATTGTCAAGCGTGACTTTATGAGGTCTTACCAAACCGCCTTGTTCACCGGGAGCTTTCCCTCTGGTCATCGTGGGAGTAGATGTCACCACCCCAACTCCAGTTAGTATACCTCCAGAGGGACTGTCCATGAGCTGACCTCCTCCAGGGAATTAAAAAACAAAGGCCGCTTAGGACGTCTCCGAGGCCCTGCACAACAGCTCCGTCGAGCTTCCGGGTCGCGGCGGGGTTATACCTACAGGAGGGCTGAGAGACACTCCCTCTGAACTGCTGTTTGCCGTTGGAATTGCAGTTACTTCCGAGGTTACCACTGGATTCACCGGCGTTTGGATACCAAATGCCTCTAAGGTAGGTTGGCGTGTGGTGAGGTTTACTGCCGGGCCCGAGGAGGTTGGGGCTCCGGTTTTGCCCTTTCTTTTCCCCATATTACTATGGGGAGCGCACCAGATTTCCAATCCTATTCTTGGGCAGAAGAGCACACCGAACGCACGTCTGCTCTAAACCGCCATCTTGAATGGATGCAAATGGATATTTTGAAAATAAAAAGTTGGACATTTTTCTGGTTTGAAAATAGCCATGTTAGCTACTGGATTTTTGGACATTATTCTCAAAACATCTAAAATCGGTTTAAGATGTCATATCGAAAATGTCCCTCCACATAATTATATATTAATCATGTCCTCCAAACTATAATGTGCTTTTTAATTTTATTATGTCTTTGTCTGATGATTTAGATAACTTCTGTCTATTGGGAACTTTTAATACGTCATTTGTTCCTGAGGATGATGATTTTGTGAATTGTAATCATTACCTGATTCACTGAAGTAGTTTTCTATTAGATCATTGTTGAAGAAGGAAACATTAGGTCCAAGTCTGTTGATTAATTATAAGCCTATTTCAGCAGTACACTGTCTAGCAAAGATTATTGAAAAGGTGGTACTAATGCAATTGACGGATAGTTTTGAGGTTGAACAGTGACTAAAAGTATCTATGAGTGAAGAATGAGGGGTATAGTTTATTCATGGTTTAAGTCATATATTACAGCTATAACATTACAGGTGAGGTTGGGTGAGTTCATTTTAGGGTGTATCCGGTGCGTAGTGGTGTGCTTCCGGGCTATTCCCTATCAGCACTGTTGTTTAATATGTGTTTGACACCATTATGTGGATTACTCAGAGACCTAGGGGTGGATTTTTGAGTATATGCAGATGATATACAGTACTTTTATCCTGTGAATATTTTCGAAGGGGTTGAAAAATTGAAAGGTTGTTTGGTGAGAATTCAGTAGTGGATGATAGGGAACAAAGTCGTACTGAACCTGGCCAAGACAAAGGTGCAGATTGTTGGAAGATTGCAAGAGATTAAGACTACGAGCTAATTAATTTTGGGGAGCAACTTTACCATACGTGATCATTTGTTGAGTGGTTTTGGATGCATACCTGTCTATGCAATTTCAGGTTTCCAAAGTGTTTCAGTCTTCATTATTCCATCTTAAGTTGCTAAGTCATTTGAAACCTATGCGTTTGTGGTGGATTTTCAGGCTGTGGTGCAGAGTATTGTGTTAACACATTTAGATTATTGTAATGTGCTATATGCAGGTCTTTTGCAATATCAACTAGTGTTCTGCAGGTGGTGCATAATGTTGATGTTTAGCATGTTACTCTAGTGATAAAACCTTTGCACTGGTTACCTTTGGGTTATGTTGATTTTACATTGTTGATCTTGGTTTTGAAGTAATTGTTTTATCAGCCTCCCTGTGCTTTGTGCTCTTAACAAAAATGTTTGCTTTGTTTACCAGATAGTTCAGAAGTGCATTATGCGATAACGAGAAATGCTGCATTTTCAATCAGAGTTTTAATGTTATGGAATCAGGAACAGGGAGGGGTGGTAGTCCCTGAATGATTTTCAGAGGACTGTGTTTATGAGGAGCTGGCTAAATTAAAGGTGGACAAAACAATGGAGACAGATGGCATACATCTGATAGTACTGACGGAACTTAGGGAAGTTCTGGTGGTTCTACTAATTAAACTTTTTAAAGCTTCTCTAGAGTCAGGAGTTGTCCTGGAGGACTGGAGAAGAGCAGATGTGGTCCATCTCCACATAAGCGGAAGTAAGGAAGAGGTTGGGAACTACAAGCCTGCAAGTCTGACTTCTGTAGTAAGTAAATTAATGGAAACACTTTTAGAACAGAGAATAGTAACATTTTTTGGATTACAGGACCCGAGGCAACATGGTTTCACTAGTGGCAGCTCTTGTCAGACAAATCTGAATAATTTCCTTGATGGGTGACCAGAAAGCTGGATCGTGGAAGAACGCTAGAAGTGGTGTATTTAAATTTTTGCAAAGCCTTTGACACAGTTCTGCATAGATTAATAATAAATAAACTGAGTGCCCTTGGAATGGGCCCTAAAATGACTGACTGGGTTAGAAGCTGGTTGAGTGGAAGGTGACAGAGGGTGGTAGAAAATGAAGCTCATACTGAGGGAAAGGATGTTACCAGTGGTGTGCTACAAGTTTCTGTTCTTGGGCTAGTTTTTTTTAACATTTTTGTAAGCGATAGTGTTGAAGGGCTATCTGGTAAGGTTTGCAATAGGGTAGACACCCCCGATGGTGTGGAGAACATGAGGAAGGACTTATCAAAGATAAAAGAATGGTATGGAATTTGATAACTTAGATTTAATGCTAACAAATGCAATCATGAATATGGAGTGGTACAGTTTAGGAGGTGAAGAACTTTTGTGCATGAAAGAGGAGTGGGCTTGGGTGTGATCGTATGTGATGATCTTAAAGTAGCCAAACAGGTAGAAAAGGTGACAGCAAAAGCTAGAAGGATGCTTAGGTGCATATGGAGAGGAATGGCCAGTAGGAAAAAGGAGGTGATGATGCTCCTGTATAAGATTCTGGTGAGACCTCATTCAGGGTTCCTTTTATCATGTGGCAGTAAAGGAGCCCTGCAATGGCATCGGTGAATGGGTTTTCTGTGCACTGAGGCAGACTTTTACCACTTATGCTAAAATGCTTTTTCTGGTAAAGGGAAGGAAATGGCTTTGTGCTATGCAATGGCATTGGCATGGGATCCCTTATTGCTTTCCGTTGTGGGGACGACCAAAGTTCTCAGGGGTGTGTCGGAGGCATAGTGAGGGCGGGACTTGGGCGTGCCTAGCACATGGGCGTCCTTGACCCATAATGGAAAAAAAGGGCATCCCTGATGAACACTTGGGTGACTTTACCTGGTCCTTTTTTTCTTACGACCAAGCCACAAAAAGGTGCCTGGACTGACCAGATGACCACCAGAGGGAATCGGGGATGACCTCCCCTTACTCCCCCAATGGTCACTAACCCCCTCCCACCATCAAAAAACATTTTAAAAATATTTTTGCCAGCTTCTATGCCAGCCCCAAATATCATATCCAGCTCCATGACAGCAGTATGCAGGTCCCTGGAGCAGTTTTAGTGGGTACAGTGCACTTCAGGCAGGTGGACCCAGGCCCATCCCCCCTACATGTTACACTTGTGGTGGTAAATGTGAGCCCTTCAAAACCCACCAGAAACCCACTGTACCCACATCTAGGTGCCCCCCTTTACCCCTAAGGGCTATAGTAGTGGTGTACAGTTGTGGGGAGAGGGTTTGGGGGGGGGGGCTCAGCACACAAGGTAAGGGAGCTATGTACCTGGGAGCTTTTTCTGAAGTCCACTGCAGTGCCCCCTAGGGTGCCCGGTTGGTGTCCTGGCATGTCAGGGGGACCAGTGCATTATGAATACTGGCTCCTCCCATGACCAAAGGGCTTGCATTTGGTCATTTCTGAGATGGTCATCCTTAGTTTCCATTTTCGCCGAAAATTAGAAACGACCAAGTCTAAGGACGACCATCTCTAGAGACGACCTACATTTCAAGATTTGGGCATCCCCGACCGTATTATCGAAACGAAAGATGGACGCCCATCTTGTTTTGATAATACGGGTTTCCCCACCCCTTCGCCGGGACATCTTGCGAGGACGTCCTCAGGAAAACCTGGGCACCACTTTCAATTATGCCCCTCCGCATCTGTTTCACTCTAGCCCCATGTGTACAGTAGGTGATTAAAGAAGATTTCAATCCAGTTTTCAATTAGTGTCAGTTTTCGCTCTTTACCTAAGAAGAGAACCTAGAATTAAAAGCTTTGGAGCCTGAATTACTTAAAAGGATAAATGATCTCAAGTAGATTTTTTTTCCGTTTTTCATACCCAGAATATAAATATAGAAACAGTTTAACCAAACAACATTACAAAGAAATACTTTACTAATGAAATTTTATGTTGTTCAGAAAACATTTCGGACTTCAAAAAAATCAGATTTTTAAAAGTAAATTGTGATATTTATTTATTTTTAAAAATGAACTGCCTAAAATTTAGGCAATCTCCATAAAAACATACATAATAAAATCGGAACAAATAAAAGCAAAAATCACAATAGTACATTCTATATATTTTATCATTCTTCATTCCCAAAGTCCACCACAAAGATGTAGCTGCCGAACAAGTACAGTAAAAAACAAAGAAACTTACATTTTAGAAAAACACTGCTATAAACAGCTGTGTTTTAAAAAGTTTTTTTAAATTGCAAAATACTACCACACACTTACAGCTGCCCAGAGAGTATATTCCGTTAAGATACCTCTGCCACAGAAAAAGGCACTCTTGTCTCAACACAATGTGTTCGCAGTTGTCATTCATGATTACACTATAGCACAACCATCATTTTGATTCATTACATTAACCAGAGGCCTTCAGAATAACTTATATGGTGTACAATTATGATCAGTGTCATCTTATCATTTGGCGGTAGCATTGAAAATGATAATTGCAGGCATAATTATAAGACTATAAATACTACTGTGAGATGTGGTACTCCAATAACTTGGTGTTAGAATAGTTTTATTAAAACCAGTAAGATTCCAATCAGGCGTAATAGCTTCAACCTGAAGAGGTTAAGTTCCTTCAGCCAAATATTTGAATGCACTTGATAGAATATAAGCAGCTAAGGGGCTAATACTGAGTAGCTCCATCATCAATAAAGTTAAGCAGATATCGTTATCTTTACACAATATATTTAGCAGTACTTCTCTGGTTAATGTGCTTCTGGATATACTCAGATACAATTACCTGAATAAAGATGCCTAGGGCCCTGTTTACTAAAGTGCACTAGCATTTTTAGCGTGCACTAAGCAATAGTGACACCCATATATTCCTATGGGTGTCTCTAGCATTAATGCACACTAATTTTTAGTGTGTTCTAAAAATGCTGCTGCACCTATAACATGGCTTAGTAAACATGCCCCTTGGTGAATTGTAGGATAACAACCCACAATGACCAAAGTTATCAGGGAGTAATAAATCATTTTCATACATATGTGGCCACATATATGTAAACGGCCTCTTATAAAATACCAACCAGCATAAAATATATGCAATGACATTATGACACATACTTTTCTGGTAGGTATGTACAGGAGAGTTTGGGAGGATCATGGGTGGAGTTCTCAAGCATGTGCATAGATTATAAAAATACACAAATCTCTCATACTTGGATAATATAGTTGTAGACAGTGGTGTGCTGGTAAATGTTTAACAACAGGTTCTCTCCACGGTCCACCTCTGCACCCCCCCCCCCCCCCCCACAAATTGTAGAGCTGGCTATAGCCGGGGAGAGAGCCAGGGGGGGGGGCAATACATTAAATGATCCCAGGTTCCAATCTAATTCATGTTTAATATAGGATAAAATGCCATAAATAAGTAAATAAATATAAACTTTTAATGTTGAGAATCTGATTCTCAAAGTGGACATATTCCAAACACTATAATGAAAATAAAATGATTTTTTTCTACCTTTGTTGTCTGGTGACTTTGTTTTTCTGATCATGGTGGCCCAGTATCTAATTCTGCTGCTATCTGTCCTCTTGACTCCGTTTCCAGGGCTTCCTTTCCATTTATTTCTTTACTTTCCACCTTTCTTCTTCATTTCTTGCCCTATATCCGTAAGTAAATGCTGGGTCCTTCGCAGACTTGACTGTCCAGTGGATCCAGCTTCTGCCTATTTTCTTCATCCATGTGCAGTTTTTCTCCTCTCTTCCTTTTCCCCTCATCTCCTTCCTCACTTTTCCCTTCCCTCCATCCATGTCCAGCATTTCTTCTCTCTCCCTTCCCTCTCCTCCATCCATGTCAGCAACCCTCCTCTCCCCCCTGCCCTCCCTCCATCCACCCATGTCCAGCAACCCTCCTCTCCCCCTGCCCTCCCCTCCATCCACCCACCCATGTCCAGCAATCATCCTCTCCCCCTGCCATCCCCTCCATCCACCCATGTCCAGCAATCATCCTCTCCCGTGCCCTCCCCTCCATCTACCCATGTCCAGTAACTCTCCTCTCCCCTGCCCTCCCTCCCTCCATCCATACCCAGCAATTCTCTTCTCTCCCCTGCCCCCCCAGCCATCCATACCCATCGATTCTCTTATCTCCCCTGCCCCCCTGCAGCCACCCATACCCATCGATTCTCTGCTCTCCCCTGCCCCCCTCCAGCCACCCATACCCAGCGATTCTCTTCTCTCCCCTGCCCCCCCCCTCCAGCCACCCATACCCAGTGATTCTCCTCGCTCCCCTGGTTACCTCCATCAAAGCGGCCACGTTATTGAAAGCCCTGCCCGTCTCTAGCCTTCCCTTCAAGTTTGTTCCCTCACAGTCCCACCCTCACAGAAAGAGGAAATGACGTCAGAAGGCGGGACTCTGAGGGAATGAACTCGCGAAGGGAAGGCTAGAGATGGGCAGGGCTTTAAAGGACGCCGCCGGATGGAGCCGGAGGTAATAAAAAAGATTGAACCCCCCCCCCCCCGAATGTCGTTGAGGGGCGGGAATGGGTTAATTTCTGGCTGTGGCCCTGGAGGTGAGGTAAATGGGATAAGCATGGCTTGTGGTGCCCTCCTGCCATGCTTACCTCATTTACCGGAGCCGGCTCGCCCTGCAGAACAACCGGCTCGCAAGATGTTAAAAAATTTAACAACCGGCTCTTACGAGCCGATGCGAGCTGGCTCCAGCACGTCACTGGTTGTAGACTTTTCCATCAACTTAGGAACAGGTGCAACTGTCTACAACTGCAAGAAACTCATGATTTCTGCACATTTACTAGTATTTTATGAATACACATAGGCAACATTCTGTCTTTATAAAATAGCATCTAACTGGACATCTTAAACCAGGCACCTAGTTATCAAATTATCTTCTATCTGGTGAAACAAATGCTGTATCCCTAGAACTCCCAACTCACTTCATCATTTTAAACACATTTTAGAAAACAGATTTATAAAGAAAACTGCTAACGTTTCCCAGACAATCTTCATAATATTAGCCTCTATTCAAAGCCATTTATACTGTACATGCACTGGCTGCTAGTTGACATATTTGATATACTTTAACACTACCACACTGCGTAAAACAGACAACAAATTCACACACAGATCTGAACAAGCAGTACCACAAAACAAAAAATTCATCTAAATAATGAACTATATTCACTGAACCAGATTTTTGCTCTGTCACCCAGTGAACAAAGGATGAAAAGGCTTCAAAATAAGCACATGAGACAGAACAGCCATGGGCATTCATTATCTATTGTCAAATTGAAATTCCAACAAGTGAAAACATTCTGGATGTACTGGGAGCAAACGAAAAGCAGCCTCTATATCAATTTTTCCTATCAATGCTCCAGGACCAACCAGCCTCAACATTTCAATCGCCCTGGCAAAAGACAAAAATTGCACAGAACAAAATCATGGGTCAATAAGAGTTCACACTTTTTATCTTCCAGGTATGACAAATTGTAAATTATATGATACTTTCCTGGCTCCTTTTTTGGTGGTGGAGGAGCGCCCAAATGGTTAGTGCAGCAGCTCCTTGTGACTGTGGGAAAGTCACTTAAACCTCCATTGCCCCAGGAACAAACACTTAGATTGTGAGCCCTCTAGGGAAAGAGAAAGTACCTGCATAATGTGTACAGCACTGTTTACATGTAGTAGTAGTGCTATAGAAATGATTAGTAGTAGTAGTAGTAATGGTGAAACCACTAAGTTATCAAAATGTGGAACTGAGAAAGATCTGCAATTCTACTGACTTTCAACTCTTATAGTAGTTTCTCACAAATCACCTCAGCACGGAAAACAATAGAATGGGATTTTTTGCAATGATGGATTAATTGTGGACCCTCATAAAGAATATTAAAACCTTCCAAAAAAAAAAACAAACCAAAAAAACAAACAAACCATAACAAGCAGGCATTTTCCTGTTTAGGCTAAGCCTGCAACCAGGAACATACATCCTCTAAATTAATTGGAGAGGGAGTCTTGCCCTGACATACTAGGGCAATAAGCCATGACAGTCGCAAAAAACTGCCCCATCCTCCAACACATCGACTTGCAGAGTGCACCCCATTGCGCTGACTCCATTTATGTAAGAACCTACAACAAATATGCTCACATAAGCTAGGGTTAAACTGGAAGCAGGCATTGACTGACAATCCATTACATGACCCACTTGTGGTTCTGACTGATCCGCTATTACTGGAAGATGGATATCCCAATCTCCCATATCCCTGATCTCCAAAATGGGGACCCCCCCCCAAGGGCACAGAAGCCCCTGAGGATGCACCTGGCAGAAAAGAAATGATGAACAGGCCTCTGTCATCTCTGCCAGCCATAGATCCACATCCTTCCATCCCCAAGCTTCAGATTTATCCATGGGCAAACTACAACAGAAATGCTCATCATAATTGAGCCATGCCCAACCACCGTATGTCCTATAAGCCCGCAATATCTAATCTAAATAGCACCACAAGCCTGGATACAACCCTGGCTTTCACATTCATAGCGCTCACCCTAGGTGGAGGAGTGGCCTAGTGGTTAGGGTGGTGGACTTTGGTCCTGAAGAACTGAGTTCAATTCCCAGCCCAGGCAGCTCCTTGTGACTTTGGGCAAGTCACTTAACCCTCCATTGCCTGCCGCATTGAGCCTGCCATGAGTAGGAAAAAGTGCGGGGTACAAAAAAAAAAATTATCTTATCTACCTTACAAGATGACTCAAAAGACAATGCCAACAATGAGTTCCATGATTCTGAAGACTCCCATATTGTCATCGGGTCACCTTCACCTTGTCTCCATTCCTTTTCTTTATCCAAGTGCTTATCCACATGTTGTAATTGTATCAGAAATTTTGTATCCCTTAAACAAATTTTTAATGATTTGCCACCCTTTTTTCCAACACCTGATACATTATGTCCTTGTTCTCTAACTCCTTTTACTGCCCTCTACTTAACTTGTGCATCCACAGGTCCCTTCATCTAATCTGAAGCTCCAGGGAGATTAGCATCTGAAGTTATCACACTATACTGTAGCAGCTCCAGCACTTGTACAGTTCTGCTAGCAGTCCCCCACTGATGAACATCTGACTCAGGCCCCGAGGGAGCTGTCTGACATATTCTACTTTTTTGAGCCTGCTTTTTTCTTCCTGAAGGCTCCCTCTCCAGCACTCCTGAAACTACTGTCCTCGGTGATGCTCAACTCCTATCTCTGTCTACCTCCCCCCCCACCCCTGCACTGCAGAAGACTTGTGAAAACTAAGATACCATGATAATAGAATAAAGACAGCTCTCCCTTACTGCAGCTCACAGGAAATTGGAATAGCAACAGTTAACTGCTAAAAGCACAAAAGTCCTCTCCTGGCACAAAAGTCCAGACTCCTCTCCCAAAATACACAGAGCCGTCACTTTGACACTACTACTGAATTCCTAGGTAAAGAGATTCAATTAATTAACAAATAACTTAAACTTCAAATAGCCTGATCTTTCTCCTTGCAACCTGCCACCCATCAAAATTACTAACAACAAAACCCAACAATTTTTAGTATCCCTTGCTTTCATCAAGCCCCAACCCTGAGACTCTGCTTAACTAATTAATTTGCTTCCAGACCCCAATCTTCATAACTTTCATCTCAGCATTGCAACAACTGCTTTTATGCTCCTTTTAAATACATTTTAATATACCTTCACATCCCCTATAACCGTCTACCTATTAACTATTAATATTTTAATTAACTGTAAATTAAATGAATTCCTTCTCTTATTTCATCAACTCCTCCCTTTTGCCTACTAGCCTAATTTTAACCTCCCTAAAGTACGTATTCCTTAGTATTATTTTCTTTGAATTCTTTTTCTCACACCTCACCACCAATCTAAATGAATTTACTATCCCCCCTATTTACTAAGCTGCGCTAGCAGCTGCTGTGCGACAATGCCGACACAGCCTGCTGAAAGGGAATGGGCTGTATCATCATTGCCATGTGGCTTAGCAAACAGGGGGCATATCAGCAAAGCAAATGATATCATATCCACAGTTAACCTATGGGCTCTCTTTATTCAAGCTGCAGTAAATATCTACTTTTTAGCTTAGGCAATCTCCTAAATTGAAACTTGTATAATATTTTCTGTTCTTGAAGACCCAAATACTTGCTGGTACTTACCTAAGGAAGACTGAAAACTCTTGATGTATGACCATATTAAAAGTTATATGGGAACAGATCTGAAAATTCTAATGTTTTCTTTATTAACATTGCCCTGAGGTAAAATATGAAATTAACATAAAGCAGACATACGGTATGATAGCTGCAATTGTCAAATTATAGACTGGTATAATCTCTTGAACTTGAAAAGTATCATGTGTCACATTACATATTTTAATGCTGATTATTTGCCACATTTTTTTTACAGAAGTAAGAATAACAGTGAATATTTCTCAGCCAAATATATAACTTTGACAGACACTTTGTAAGATCATGCTTCATATAATCATTTAGCTGCATCATCAAGAGAAATTTAACTGAATAAGAGGATTCATATTAAGTAAATTATATATTAAAACTACTTCATATGTTCTTAAAAGATTTATTCACTTTAGCCCTGGAACAGTTTGCTCATTTTGGGAGATAATGTCTATTTCATCTTTTTTTTTTTTGTTTTAAAGGCAAGTCAACTAAGAGCAGTAAATTGGCTTAGTTTGTCCTTTAGTCAAATCATAGGTTGTAGGTGAACAGTCATTTGAATTTCTCATGACTTTCTGAAACGTCATTTCTTAGAATGATAAATTTTTCCTGAAGGAATGAATATGCTAGCCAAAACTATCATGCCTTTATTTTAAATATGTAGAATCAAGCAGCTTGGATTTGCTCTGCCCAAATATGACAGCAACCCCCTGCAGCTGCAGTAATAACAGTAGAGTTACTAAGGATATTTTGCACTATATTCAAAACATCTTTGTACTGGGGAGACAGGAAAATGTGTTACTAGTGTGTGCATGCTGCGAGAGAAGGAGTAGGAGTGGGCTCCTTGTTCCCATTGATGAAAGAGTACAGCTGACATGTTATCCATCATGCTGGAGATAAGAGCTAGCATTTGTGGTGAGATAGTGAGAGAAAGGAAAATGTGTTGTCAGTGCTTGCATGCTGCTGAAGAGGTGGGCTCTTTAGGTCCCTGGTCAGTGAACAGGTGCAGCTATAATGCCATGCATCATGCTGGAGCTAAGACCAAGCCTCTGCTGTAGCACATGACTGCAGCAACACAACTGCAGGGGCATACCTGAAGGATCATGTCCAAAGGTTTATGCCAGATCTCTTTGGAGCCTCTTCAGAGAACTTTGGAGAATTTTGAAAATGTTGCAGCTTTTTAGCCTCAATAATGATGGAGTGTGCTGCTTGTATGCTGGTTTGGTGAATCATCTGGAAAGTTGGTGAGACCCAATCCATTTTCATAACATGATGGGCAAAAGGAAGATTAAATGTAAGGTTCCATCAGCTCCATGCCTGCTTTGCTTGGCCTTATGGACAAACATGTCAGGACCGAGAAGGCAGGTGAAGGGCCAGTTATTCTTCTGAGATCTCTTAGTATCATTGTCTTCAGAAATGGTCCTCCTCCTCCTCCTGATTTGGGAATGGGCAATGTTGTCTCTGGTTCTGATGTTTCTGATTTGGTAAAAAGTTCTGTGCTGCCTGATAAAGTAATTAAGCCTTCCCCAGTGTCTCTCTAGAGTGAACCTGTGACAGACACTATCACATTTTCATTGGAAGATATCTGTAGAGAAGTTACAAGTACAGAAGGATTATTGCAAGGCACAGTATATCAACTATGTGAATTTACATCAGAAGCTGTGAAAACAATTCAGGATTTACATATACCAGAAGACTGATTTGCTTAATAAGACATGTACTTTTATGAAATCTAAAGTAAAATATAGTCAAACAATTGGGACATCTGGAATAAAACACAGAATCAATATTCATTTTTTTTATTTGTTTATTTATTATTTTTAGTGATAATACAAAGAATACATCTTTGAAAAGATACACCAGATATAACACAAATACACTAAAGAATATAATATACATAGAAAGTTTCTCTACAATCTGGTTACAACAGTCCACCAAAGAAAAATGAAAGGAATGGGGTTCAAGATTGATAAAACCAAAGGAAGTTTGGTGCTATTAACTTAAAGTTTAAGGAAAAGCAAGCAGTGGTACTCCTTAATTTACAGAACCATAAACCAGAGATGGAATTAGCATTGTTTTTTCTTCATATCAAGGAATGACCTTAATTGTTCAGGTTCAAAGAATATGTACTTTTTATCCTTGAATATCAAAATACACTTGCAAGGAAATCATAATTGGAAAACTGCTCCAACATTTAAAGATTCCTGCCTCATATCCAGGAACTTTTTCTGCCTTTGCTGAGTCCAACGAGCAATGTCTGGGAACACAGAGACCTTGCTTCCTTTAAACTCAGGATAATTTTTTTTTTTAAGTCTCAATAAAGATTCTTTATCTTGTAAGAAGACAAAAGATACAATCAATGTCGCTCTAGTTTCTGTATTATCCACAGACTGCTCCAAAAAGTTTGTCAAATCCAGCGTTTCAGGAGGAATGTCCTGTTTAGAAGTAACTTGAGGTAAAGGAGGTTTCATTTCCAAATAGTAGATCTTTTGAAGAGGAGGGAGTGTTTGATCTGAATAATTGTATATTTCTTTGAGAAACATAGCAAACATATCCTTCGGGGCAACAAATTGAGATTTTGGAAAGTTTAGCAATCGTAGGTTTAGATTTCTTGATAAATTTTCCATATTCTCTATTTTTCTTTGTATAGAGGCACAATCTCCTACAATATGGACTTGTTGTTGAGATATTTTCCCAATTTGCTTCTCTAGGTCAGTCTGCTTTATTATTACTCCCTCCATTTCTCTTTTAAGGGATTTTATCTGAGAAGAATTGTTCAAGGATAACGTTATAAAAGAGGTACAGACCTTGTGAAGCGATTCCAATGCTGTCCAAATCGATTCCAGCGACACCTCTTGGGGCTTGACTAGGGGTTGTATCGCCAATACGCAAGCAGAAATTTCTTCTGGCGTAGTTGTTTCAGGCAATAACCCAATGGTCTCCCCTGTTGGCATTTCTGGCGTTCGCTGGACTCCCTCAGATAGCCTCAAGATTTATCTGGGCTCCGCTGTCGCTTCTGGAGAACGCCACGCCTTTCGAAGCCTCACTAGTCTCGGGATTCGGTACAGTTCTTCCAGGTGCGTGCGAGAGCGTCGGGGTCACAGGTCCTAATGGACTAAGTGAAAGTTCGCTCTCCTGAGCGGAGCTCTCCCCTGCCCCGCTAGCGGATGCGTCCGGAGTCGGAGTCGATGCCAGAAATGTAGTCAATGACTGCTGCCCAGGCAAGGTAGGGATTTGCTTCGGGAGGAGTGGTCCCCTTAGCTTCCCCTTCCTTTTCGGCATGTTTAACTAAGAAAATCATCCAAGAAAAGCTTTTTTTTTTGGGGGGGGGGGAGCGTCTTTACTACACGTCCTGCTTGGGCGCCATCTTGAATCCAATCAATATTCATTTTAAATTAGAAAATGTAGAAAATTTAATGACTTCTTAATTTTTCTAAGACTCATTGACTATTGGCTGAAATTTTACTGAATAAATTGATTTTTGAAACATTGGTTATACTTAACATTATAAAGATTGCTGTTAGTGTTTGTTATTAAATAAGTAAGTTGATAGATGGAGATGCAGGCTGTGGGAGGGGGGGCATTGGAGCCCTATGAGAGTCTTAATTTGATAAGCTTTCTGGAGGACTCCCAGGATACTTTCATAGTTTCTAAGTTTCCAAGTTTATTAATGATTTCCTTTCCTGCCCTAGGGAACAAACCATCTAGGTGGTGTGGAGGAGTATTTTCAATATGATGTCTAAATCCGATTTTGGATATCTTGCGGAAAATGTCCCAAAATCAAGTAGTCAAAATAACCATTTTCAAAATAGAAAAACATCTATCTAGATGTTGTTGTACTTAGTACATCTATCTTTTGGACTATTAAAAAAACTGTTCAAGTGCAAAATGCTCAAAATCAAGCCATTGGGACATAGGAGGAGTCAGCTTTTCGAGTAGACTGGCCACACAGGCATCCCAGCAAAGCAATGGAGCATTCTAGGGGATACTATAGTAGACTTCACATAAAAGGTCCCAGGTACACATCTCACCATTAACCCTTTATATTGTATGGTGAGCTCATCAAAACCTATGAAAAACCTACTGTACCCAACTATATACCAATACAATAGCCCTTATGGCTGCAGGTGTCACCTACATGTGGGTAGAGTAGTTTGTTTTTGGGGGGGGGGGAGGTGGGCCGACACTTTTTGCCACAAGTGTAATAGAGTGGATTATGAGCCTATCACCTTCTCTACAGTGCACTGCACTGACAGCTGGGCAATTCTAGGAACCTGCTTGCTGCTGTAATAGGACTGACCATAACATCTGAGGCTCTCTTAGAGACTGGTATGTACTGTTTCATTTATATGTTTGCAGGGTGGGAGGGGGTCGATGACCACTGAAGGAGTAAGAGGGTGTCATTCCTTTGTTCCAGCAGTGGTCATCTGGTCATTTAGGGAACTTTTTGTGGCTTATTTGTTAATAAAACAGGTCTAGACCAAAATGTTCAACTTATAGCCCTGGATGCTTTTTTTTGTTGTTGTTCCATTATGGCAAAAATAAAATGTCCAAGTGTTAGGAATGCCCAGATCCCACTATTAACACACCCCTGACATGTTCCCCTGTGATTTGAACACACTTCTGATGGATTTCATAGAACAACATCTACAAATTGGTTTCAAAAATACCAATTTGGACATTTTTGTGAGAAAAATATCCAAATAGAGATTTATGCCACTTTTTTTTTTTTTTTTTTTTTAATTAAAATGAGCCCCATACAGTCTAAAATAGGGGGGGGGGGGAAAGAACATTAAGAACCAAATGCATACATGAACCAAATGGGAAGAGATGGTAGAACTACAATTATTCATAAGAAATGGGGTAAAGGCAAACACAAAAAGGGAGATTGCAGGAATCTACCACTGAAGTGGCCCAAGCTAGAAGAAAGGGGGAAAAAAGAAAGGTCTAGGAGAAGGCATCTTGAAAAAGAAAAGTCTTAAGCTCATCTTTGAATTGTGTCAAGTTATTTGTTGGAGTTGAAGGGAAATGAAATTTCACAACACAAGGCCCTAAACAGAAAAAAGGGAACATCTACTGTGTTCATGTGTTACTTCATGATAAGATGGCACATTAAGTTGATCTAATTAGGCCAATCTGAGGGCATGAGAGGGTAAAGGGTCAAATATCATCATAGGTAAGTAGGCTGTACTGAAGAGCGAACTTTGAAGACCAACATAAGGGTCTTGTAACCGTGTGATATTGGTAACCAATGGGCCTTTTTGAGGTGTGGAGGCAAATAGTTGTATGTTTTGAGGCTATGGATGATCCTAATGGCTGTGAGTGTCTTTGATCAGGACTAAATATAGAGAATTACAAAAGTCTAGCTGGGAGATCACAAGAGAATATATGAGAATATTCAGTGCAGAAGGGTTTAGTAGAGGCTGAATGTATCTTATAAGATGGAGTTTATAGCTGGAGCATTGCACAACCTTGGAGACTTCTCACAGAAAGTGTAGATTGATGTCCAGATGAACTTCAAGGAGATATGTAGTGAAAACCTGAGAACTAGGAAAACCTTCTAGAATTACAGGGTTCAAGAGAGTGACTTGATCATAATTGATAAACAGAAGGGCCTTATATTTTTTACGGTTGAGGACAAGTTTGTTGTCCCGAAACCAGAAGGTAATGAGCTTTAGTTTTGCATTAAGGATAACAATTTCTTGATCATCTAAGGGATTAGGTGGGCAGAGAATTTGGATGTTATCCATGTATACCAACATAGTCAGATCAATGGGCTGAGCCAAGCTGAGAAGGGGGGGGGGCAGAAAAAATATTAAAGAGGGTTGGGAATAATATTGAACCCTGGGGTACACCTGAGACAAAAGTAAAGGGATCATATTTTGTTGCATTGGAATGGACAACTTATTGCCTGTCTTCCAGGTAAGAGGTAAACCAAGCTTGTGCAGAATCAGTAACACCTATATCATAAAGGCAGCAGAGAAGGGTTGGGTGGTCTATTAAGTCAAACACTGCCGCGAAGTCCGATGACATGAAGAGCACATATCTAGATTTCTCTAAGAAATTTCAAATTATAGTGGTAAGACCTAGAAAAGCTGTTTCAGTGCTATGGTTGGGATGTAAGATGATAGTTTTAGAAATAAAATAATGTAATTTCCACAATCTTCATCAGAAAAGGGAGGTTAGACATGAGCAGTAATTAGAAAGGTCAGTAGGAGAATGTTTGTTGTCCTAGATCCTTGGGAGTAGGGTGGCAGATTTCCATGTTTGTGGGACTTGTCCAGTAGTTAAGGTCAGAAAAATCATGGACTGAATGAAAGGGAAGAAAGAAGGTAAGAATTTTCAAACAAAGGTTGAGAGAAAAAGGTCTTGGAAAGCAGCAGTAAACCACATAGAATTGATAATTTTTTAAGATTAGTGGCAGATGGTAGGCAAAATCTAGTCACTGTGCTGCAACGTACTGATATAATTTCCTAGATCACATGCACAGGAGGCTAGTTCTACAAGGAAGCCATGAGTTCTTGTAATTGGGGCTACCATTTAAGCTTCCATGTTAGTGTATTCTGCATATCAAGGTGGAATGGAGACAAGTTTTTATCTGATAAATCTTGGAAGTAGTATAAAGGGCAGAATAATTTAGGGATGGGCAACCATGGTCTTCGAAGGCCACAACCCAGTTGGGTTTTCAAGACTTCTGCAATGAATATGTATAAGATCTTTTTGCATACAGTGGAAGCGGTATATGCAAATCAATCTCATGCATTTTCATTATGGAAATCTTGAAAACTCAACTGGGTTGTGGCCCTCAAGGACTGTAGTTGCCCACCTTGGGTACCATTCATTGAATTCTGAGCAGACAAAGTTAAGGCTGTAAGGCAGAGTTTCCCAAACTTTTGTAGCTGTGACCCCATGATTATGGCCAAATATGTTATCCCCTGGCGGTGCAAAATAAGGCTGCACTGATGGAGAGCCCAACTTGGTTGTGTCTCTAAAGTCAGGTTTTGTGATCCCATTTGGGGTCCCATCTTTTTAAAAAGGCATACCACATAGAATAACAAATATAAATGTACACATCTCCCACACCTTTACTCAGAACTATTTTTTATAATATCTGCTTGCTTTATACTTCTACTATATCACTCAAAATCTCTATTTAACAACAAGTAACTACTTTTATAATATCTGCTTGCTTTAAACTCTAATATGTTATTCAACATCTCTATGTAACAATAAGTGATTATGTTCTAATCTATTACCACTAAGAATGATACATTGTAAGTCACATTGAGCCTGCAAAAAGGTGGGATAATGTGGGATACAAATGCTATAAATAAATTTACAGTTTTGGAAGCTCTGCAATAAGGGTATTTTTTGATTTCCTTTTTATTATTTCCTTGACATATATTTTTCCTTTTCTCCCATTTATGTGAGCTTAGCTTTTATTTTTATTACTCTTGATTATTATAGTTTTTTATATTTATTATATTTCCCTTATTTGCCTCAACTCTTGCTTGAAATGTAATACAGAAATGCAATAAAAATATCCTTATATTAAGAATTGTATGCCTACTGCATGAGTGTATAGCCAGTTTACTTTCTGCTGAGCTATTCCAGGGTTATCAGCCATACTGGCTAGATAGCTAACATGCTGTTTTAACTCTAAAGATGGAATAATTTTTCAGCAGCAAAGACAAATAAGTTAAATGCCACTGTATGTATAGTCAGTGGTGCTGACTATACACATTTCTCATTGATCACTACTACTAATTTCTATTTAATATAGACCTGCTATTCAGCAACTCCAAACTAAGGACCTCTTTTACAAAACCATACTAGTGATTCCCACACGGCAATGCCGACAAACCCCATTCAAAGTGAATGGGCTTTGTCAGCATTGCTGCACCAGGAATCAGTAGTGCAGTTTAGTAAATGAAGCCCTAAATATATATACTATCCATTTAGAGACTGTTCTGGGGTTCAGGGAGGTAGGTTTGATGTGCTTCAGGGGTGAGAGGGATGGAGGGGGATTTGGAAGGGGGATTGGCTCACAAGCTGGGCCCAATTATTTATGTGGGTTTCAGTTGATATTCAGTACCAGCACCCAAATAGCTAATCAGGTGAATTTAGGACTGCTTTAGTTATGTCGGTCTGGTACTGAATATTGCCAACACCCATATACTTGCTGGCTCCTCCCCGATGCCACCCCTATAATAACTCTGTACAGAGAGACGAGGGGTTCCACACCTTCCACAAACACAAGCAAACCAAAACAAGGGTGAAAGAGGACAAAATCTAAATGACCAACCAAACAGCTGAGCAGGAGCTTCAAAATAAGGTTTATTAGGACCCGACATGGTCCGTGTTTCAGCAAAAATGCCTTCTTCAGGGGTCTAAAAACATAAAATTGATTTGCAAGTTTTATCATTTAAAACACAATAAAACCATATTTACATTATCGAGGATATTCCTGTTCATGTAAAACATATTTATTTTTTAACGTTTTGTGTGTCATTAATATAATGTGTATATTATGATTGGCACTGCCTGGTTAATTATTGCTGAATGTTTGCTGAATGTTTGCTGTTGGGGTAGACTTTGTCTAGTGGACTCTAAGCAGGTGCAGGATGGAGAAGGGAGAATTCGATGGTGTAAATAATCTCACTGAGCATACTGGAACAAAAGGAAGAGTTACTGCAGTCATAAAGTGTGGATTAACTGCATGTAAGGCTTTAAATACAAGCGTTAAACTGTTATATTTTTCTCTGAATGGAATCAAAAGCCAATGTGAACAGAATGGCAGCAGAGAGACATAATCAAATCTGTAAGCTTGTCAATGAAGTTGGGCAGCACTATTCTGGACTGTCTGATGTCTTTTCAGACTCAACTGAGATAAGCAAGCATAAATATTACCTTAATCAAAAGGAGAGAACAAAGGGCAAGGAGCAGGGTTTATCATCAAAGTATCATTGGGAAGTACTTAATTGGTGCAAAAAAACAAAAACAAAAACCTTGTTCACAATATTAAAAAACTTAGGAATGATATGGAAGCTCAAAATCAATCATATCCCCTAAATATTTAAAAGGGTCTACAATCTGAGCTAGTCCCACCCCGAGCGTGTACCATTTCCGGGGGAAAAAGAAAACCTCCAGAAATGGCTAGCACAGCAGTAACCCGGAAGTAATCGGCCATCGCCATAATCCTTATCGCCACCTCAATGGGTGTTGGTAAGGGCTCCCCGCCACATGGCCATGTGGTGAGAATTATCTCACTGCATGGCCATTTCCTTTTTTGGAGGCTTTACTGGCTGTGGGGAAAAAAGGCCCTGGCACAAGAGAAAAATGGCCCCCACTGCCAGTGCAGGGCCCTTTTTCCCGCAGCCTAGTAAAAGGACCCCTGTGTTTCCTAGCCCCCTATATACTACTTTGTAGGGAAAAGTTTAAGAGAATTGGAACAAGGACACAGAACATAAAGAAAGGCAAGGTGATGGAAGGTGTGAGATTGTCAAAACTTGAAAAACAAGAAAACTAAAAATATACATTTTGGGAAAAGGGAGAAAGACATGAATCTAGGTGGAATGAGGTAAGGGATGTAATCAATATATTTACATAAATAAATAGATGAATGAAAATGGTTTCATATAATAAACAAATGTGTGCCAGGTTTGAAGAATGTAAGAGGAGCCCAGTTTGATTTCAACATAGCAAGAAAAATGTAAATTTACTCAAGCCAGAGGCAGAAATTCATATATTTATTCTGAAAACTCTTTGCCCTGCCTACTAAGGCCTCATAGGCAGAGATGCTAATAAAAAAAATGCAAATTAATTCAATGAAATAACAAAAAGTTCACAGGTTGTCAAAAATCCAACACACACTTCTCAGGTTGGCAGATCTGCACTACAGTTAGAGCAGATTCACCCAATTCAAGGTGCCTACAGCAGACTGATTCAGTATACATTTCTGCCAATCATTATGATAAAGCTAATCTTTATTATAATTGTTTGTATTGTCCCAGATTTGTTCCAGCAAGCTAGAGAAAATTCCAAATATTTATTACAATTCAGCAGAGTTGACTCTGACCTAAAATTTTCCGCAGATCAGTACTCTGATTTTTTAAAACATACCTTTAATGGGGGGGGGACAGATATCTTTTTTTTTCTTTCCATGCACCAAGATGAAATCTCCAAAATCACATATCTCCTAAAATGATCCAAATATCTTTTTTTAATTGCATGGTATGGAGAAATACCATAAGCCAATTATCTGCAGATACTCAGGCATTTATGTGGCTCAGTATATTTGCAAAATTGAGCCAAAGGCATTTTACTGGATCTTCAGTTGTATATTCATCTATATTTTGCTATCTATAAAACTGTGTAACGCATTTAGTAATAATGCTCCCTTCTGCTTTATTTCCTCATAAGCCTATGAACATGAATACGAGGCACCAGATGAGAAACTAAATCCCAAGTCTCTAACCAGTAATACATAAATGTGAATCCCTGCATTGTCTGCAGACTCAGAATACTGGTACATAAAAATGAGCAACTGAAAGAAGATTTTGCTACTGAATCATTATACAAATGCAGATGGCTACATTTGGTAAACAGAGGCATTCAAATGAAGAATTGTTAGTAATAGTGTTCAATGTATTCTATTACTATTTTTTAACTGATTGCATTAAATACTGCAAAATAGGATTGTGCCTTTAGTATGAGATGTATGGAGGCAATGCTTTTCAAAATGTAGAAAAATAAAGTGCATAATCCAGGAAAACATAATAAAGAAACCTGTGAAGAATGTGGTTTTATTTTATTTGAGTAAAAGATATTAATTATTAGAAATGAGAAACACATTTTGCCATAGATTCAGAAAATTACCGTTGCATCTGCTTCTGTTCTGATATGGTCTGGATCAAATCTGATGCTCATTGCTATTGGCTTGAAATAATATGATGATGCTCAGACTGGATTCTTTCTTTAATGTGGAGAGAAAGCATTACTGCAAAAGACTTGTAGAAATATCCTGATAATGGTATATTTGAAGAACAAACCCACTGAAAGTTTATATATGATACTGGATACAACTTAGTGCAACATGCTACCTAATATAAATAACTAGAGTGGCGGAGTGGCCTAGTGGTTAGGGTGGTGGACTTTGGTCTTGAGGACCTGAGTTCAATTCCTGGCACAGGCAGCTCCTTGTGACTCTGGGCAAGTCACTTAACCCTCCATAGCCTGCCATGAGTGGGAAAGTGGGGGTTGCAAATGTTCTAAAAAATATAGAGAGACCCTTTTACTAAGCTGTATTATGCATTAACAGGCTCCTAACACAGTTTAAAATAACGTACCACAGGGCGTGCTCAGTGCCAAATGTATACACACTAAGGGGTCCTTTTACTAAGCCAGGCTAAAAAGTGGTTGACACTGCTGTCAGTATGTGGGTTTCTAGCACACTGCAGCCACTTTTATTGTGGCAGTAAAATGGCCCTCTCTTTTTTTTAACCCATTAGTGCCCAATGTTCCAATGTCAATTTGTTCCCATATGGCTTATTATGGGAACATTGGGTTAATGGCCAAGGACTAATTTCCCCATTAGTGCATGGTCATTACCACTGGGAGCTCTTACTGCCACTTATTTAGATGATTTCTTTTTATTTGGTGGCCTAGCACTGAATGACAAGTGTATTTGGTTGATGACTTTTTTCAAGTGTGTGGCTGCACAGCTGGAGATTCTCTTAGCAGATGAAGAGTATGAGGGGCCTGTGTCTCCCTTGGTTTTTCTGGGGACTGAACTGGATTCTCTTTGAATAGAAACTAGGCTTCCCATTGGGGAAAATTATAGAAGCAAAAGCTGACTTTACGTGAAATACAGTATTTAGTGGGTCACTACAATTTCACAGCATGTGTGATTCCAATGGGCAGGATATTTTGCGGCACTTGGTGCTTCGGTTCAGGAGACTGCAGAAAAAAAAAAACATTTCCGGGTTCGGCGTACTGGGCCATTAGGGATGATTTGCATCTGTGATATTGATTTTTACGAGACTTCAATGGGGTGCAGGTTGGCAGAATTTTCCCGTGTCCAGTGTTGACCTAGAATTGCTTACAGATTCTTCATGGGGGAAGGGGGCTTGATTTTAGGGTTTGATGATGAATGGTGTGCTCAGTCTTGGCCACCTTGGTGGAAGGAGTTGGGTTGGTAAAGACACATTGCCTTTTTGGAGCTCTTCCCTGTCCTGGTGGCATTGACACGATTAAACATTTTAATTGCAGTTAATTGTGGGATTCAAACTTTTAATTGATGTACAGCCCTAATGCTAATACTTTTTTACAATACAATACTTATGCCATGTCAAAGACTGGTGTAAGTACTTGTGCTGTTAACTCCAGCAGCCAATTATTATATTAAGTTGTATGTGCAACTGACCTTATTCTATAAATTGTATGTGCAAATTGGCACACTAAGCCTAAATTTGGGTAGACAAATTTATGGAATTAGGGGACAATGACTATCACAGAGGTTTTGCAAATGCTATTAATTAAATAGACCCCTGTGGCCTGATTTTATAACAGGCCATCTATGTAAACAACCCCCCAAAATACACCTAATATAAGCCTGTTTTATATAGGCAACCTAGAGGGGCATAATTGAACGAGGCCGGCCATCTATAAGGGTGACCATCTCTAATGATGGCCCCGTTAAGTGGGGTACCCGACTGTATTATCGAAACAAGATAGCCAGCCATCTTTTGTTTTGATAATACAGTCGGGGCCGGCCAGATCTCAACATTTGGCCCGCCCTTAGAGATCGCCGGCGATAGAGATGGCCACCATTGCTTTTCGGTGATAATGGAAACTAATGGCGGCCTTCTCAAACCCGGCCAAATCCAAGGTATTTGGTCCTGGGAGGAGCAAGCATTTGTAGTGCACTGGTCTCCTTCACATGCCAGGACACCAACCGGGCACCCTGGGGGGCACTGCAGTGGACTTCATAAGTTGCTCCCAGGTACGTAGCTCCCTTACTTTGTGTGCTGAGCCCCCCAAAACCCACTCCCCACAACTGTACACCATTACCATAGCCCTTACGGGTGAAGGGAGCACCTAGATGTGGGTACAGTGGGTTTCTGGTGGGTTTCAGAGGGCTCCCATTTACCACCACAAGTGTAACAGTGTAGGGGGGATGGGCCTGGGCCCGCCTGCCTGAAATGCACTGCAGAACCCACTAAAAACTGCTCCAGGGACCTGCATAGTGCTGTGATGGAGCTGGGTATGACATTTGAGGCTGGCAAAAAATGTTTGTAATATTTTTTTTGGGTGGGAGGGGGTTGGTGACCACTGGGGGAGTAAGGGGAGGTGATCCCCGATTCCCTTCGGTGGTCATCTGGTCAGTTTGGGCACCTTTTCAAGGCTTGGTCATGAACAAAGAAGGACCAAGTAAAGTCGGCCAAATGCTCGTCAGAGCCGGCCTTATTTTTTCCATTATCGGCCGAGGCCGGCCATCTCTTAAGCATGCCCCCGTCCCGCCTTTCGGTACACTGCCGACATGCCCCCCTTGAACTTTGGCTGGCCCTGCGACGGAAAGCAGTTGAAGCCGGCCAAAATCGGCTTTCGATTATACCGATTTGGCTGGCCATCTCCCGATTTGTGTCGGAAGATGGCCAGCCTTTTCCTTCGAAAATAAGCAGGCAATCTGCCTTGGGAACCCT
The DNA here is from genome assembly GCF_901765095.1 of Microcaecilia unicolor. Lineage (NCBI taxonomy): Eukaryota > Metazoa > Chordata > Amphibia > Gymnophiona > Siphonopidae > Microcaecilia > Microcaecilia unicolor. The sequence continues at coordinate 60,867,792 of NC_044037.1, forward strand.
TTTACTAAAAGGTTGTCATGTGGCAACCTGGAACTACAGCCAACCCAACACAAGTGCCAGTGATTGTTCTAGTGCCATTTCCAATGTTAGCAGTAATATTGAAAAAATATTGCCATAGGGGGGTTACCTGGTGGTAATCAGGTAGCAACACATGCAAGTTAACATAGGAGCTCTTACCACCAACTCAGTAGGTGGTGGTAAAGGATCCCCCCCCCCCCCCCCCGAAATGGCCGTGCGGCAAGTGTGATCTTACAATATGGCCATTTCATTTTTGGTTATTTTCACTTGCTACAATTAAAAGGGCCCTGCATGTTGAAAAAATGGCCACTACTGCTAGCACAGGGCCTCCCTTAAAAATAAAATAGATTCCCAAATCACTGTAACACACAACTGTTAGCACACATGTTTACACCTGCTCCAAATTTGATGTTAAGGCATGTTTGTACTCCTTACATATATCTATGTATTTTATAATATATGAACATTCATCACAAATCTACCTTTAGTCTACCCAAACTATGCCTCTGTCAAGCTTACGCATGGTATAAATGCATGTCATCATGTAGGTGCATATACGTATATGCTCATAAATGGCCACTTACTTTTATAAGTGGTATTTTCTACATATAAAATCAGCTTTGCACAATAAAAATAAGCATTCATAAAATTGCTCTCACTATGCTTATTCATAGTGTACATCAATCATTATTGAGAGGAATTATCTGGTATGCTATCTTTCTCTTCCTGCACCTGGCTAAAATTGTTTACTGTTCATAATTGACATCATTCTGGGAACTAATTAAATCCATTTTTAATGACTATATGCTAACTTCTTATACTCCAAACAGCTTCTCCCACTGAAACTTAGTGAGTAATTCATTGACAGCTTAAGTCACGCAAGGATCTCTTATCTCATGTCTGTCATAATGAAGTTAGATACTAAGCTGAACACTTTTTGTTATACTGTACTGTTGATTGCTGTTCTGCAATGTGTAGTACATGTTTCATGAATTCAGTATCACTTTCTGTGTGTTTTCTATATTATTTAAGCAATATTCTTCATGTTCTATAATAAATTGCCCGACTCTCTAAAAATCATGCATTATTAATATAATTGCAATATTTAAATGTGTTCTAAATTAATTTGGTTACCATACCCAAGTTTTAGAATATCAAACCAATGCAATTTGAATCTGTAGTATTCAAATGTGCTCTTTTTTTCTATTAAAACACAGAGAAAGAAGAATCCATCTTTCTAACTTACTTAATTCTGACTTTAAAGTGATCAAAACACTTACGGTTGAGTGTATTACCATGTACTATAGATCTTGTGAGTCCCAAGCTCCTTGGACAGAAGTAATGGTTATACTGCTGTGTTTATGGTGTTTTAAAAATAAGAAATGTATTTACTTATTACCTGTGTTTGATTTAAATTCTGTATCACTGGGAAGATAATTTTTCATATCCACCTGACATTTAGGCACAATCTTAGACATCTTTGCTACTGTTTCTAAACATATTATTGTCTAGTGCACAGGGAAAGGTAGCAAAGGGACTGTTATACTGAACGTTTTTTTAGCATAAGTCTATGTAAAGATCTCATCATCTGACACTGAGATCTGCAAAATCTTTTTACTACAGTGTCTGGCAAGGTGGTTCTTGTTTTGGACCATAGCTCATTTCACACTGTTGGACAGTCCCTTGGCATTTATGAATTTGAATTTAACTCATGCCCTTTCAACAACTGCATTCAGATATGGCCCAGTTCCTAGAGGACTTATAATCTAAAAGGCCTTAATAGTAAAGCTTAGCATGTGCTAACAGACATTAGTGTGTAGAATGTGCCACTTGACCCATAAAAAGATTGCATCAACCTCTTTATAATATCAGCTACACTGGCTACCAGTCCACTCTAGGGCAAAATTTAAGGTCTTGGTGCTCAATAGAGGGCTTCTTTTATCAAGCTGCGCTAGCAGTTCCTGTGTAGCTTTGTCGGCATTGTTGCACTGGAAGTCACTAGTACGGCTTGATAAAAGAGGCCCATAGTACTTTATAACAATTAACCTTGTTACCTTAGGTAAAAGCTCTCCTGATAAGTATCAGAGCAATCATTAATATTACAATATCACTTTGTATTTGTTTACTCCGGAGTCTGCAAACGCCTCTCCGGTACTATGTAAACCACATTGCGCCTACAAATAGGTGGGAAAATGTAGGATACAAATGTAACAAATAAATAAATAAATATTCTTTCAGAGAGCCTTGTTTTCAGTCTTTACTATAGAGTGATGTGTCACTGAAGTGCTTTCTCAGTTATGGCCCCTACATTGTGGAAAAACATTGGTTGTTGTAATTTGGGTGGGGGGTATAAGGAAGAAATTTTAAGCATAGCTGGTATCGAAAATCCATTGACATTTTGTTTTGTGTGTACAAAAAGTGGCAGATGGACGTATTTATAACATGAAAATGTTTAAACCACAGAGAGGGGCATTTTTGATAGAAAAGTCCAAGTTGTGAGATTTGGACGTCTTTGCAAAACGTCCAAATCCATGGGCGGGGAAAACTGGATTTTTGAAAAAAGATGGATGTCCATCTTTAGTTTCAAAAATACCATCAGAGATGTCCAAATCTTTAAATTTGTATATCCCTAGACATGGACATTTCTGACTTTCGGTGATTTTCGAAACCAAAGACGTCCATGTCAAAAAACGGCCTAATGCAAGCCATTTGGAAGTGGAAGGAGCCAGCATTTGTAGTGCACTGGTCCCCCTGACATGCCAGGACACCAACCGGGCAACCTAGGGGGCACTGCAGTGAGTACATAAATTGCTCCCAGGAACATAGTTCCCTTATCTTGTGTGCTGAGCCCCCCAACCCCCCACCCCCACTACCTACAACTGACACCACTACAATAGCCCTTACGGATGAAGGGGGCACCTATATATGGGTATAGTGGGTTTGTGGTGGGTTTTAGAGAGCTCGCTGTTTCCTCCACAAATGTAACAGGTAGGGGAGTATGGGCCTGGGTCCGCCTGTCTGAAGTGCACTGCAGTATCCACTAAAACTGCTCCTGGGACCTTCATGTGCTGTCATGGACCTAAGTATGACACCTGAGGCTGGCACAAAATATTTTTAAAGACGTTTTTTGAGGGTGGGAGGGGTTAGTGACCACTGGGGGAGTAGCGGAAAGTCATCCCTGATTCTCTCCGGTGGTCATCTGGTCATTTTGGGCACCTTTTTGTGTCTTATTCGTAAAAAACACACATCCAGGTGAAAACATCCAAGTGTTCATCAGGGACTTCCTTGCTTTTTTTGATTATGGGTCAAAGACATCCAAGTGTTAGGCACGCCCAAATCCCGCCTTCGCTATGCCTCTGACATGCCCCCTTGAAATTTGGCCGTCCTTGCGATGGACTGCAGTTGGAGACGTCTAAAATTTGGTTTCGATTATACCGATTTGGACGTCTCTGGGAAAATGACATCCATCTTCCGATTTATGTCAAAGAAGGACATCCTTCTCTTTCGAAAATGAAGCCCAACAATCAAACAAAAAAAAAAATCATTTAAGTCTGATATTTGTTGAAAGAAAAACATTTTGAGAGTGGATGTTTAAACAATTTCTTTGTGCCAGAAAGAAAAATGTTGTGAATTAGACCTATTTTAAAAGCAACTAATTCAAGACTAAACTTGTCTTTAGAACCATTTGTGATTTTTGTGCTGCTTCATCAATAAGGGTCTGTTCAGTTATGGTGCTTCATCAATAAACCTTTTTATTTTGGACCTCTCTTTTGACTTCCTGTGGATTTGCCATTGGACCACCATCTATGTGGGTAAGGGGGGGAGTAAAGTTGTCCATTGAGGACAAGGGAAGATGATTTCCTGTGATAGAACCAGGAAAGTCATCTTTTCTTTACTGGAGGTAGAGTGTAATCTCCCATTATATGGGGATTACTGAGTGGTGTGGTTCTTCCCTGGAGTCACTGGGGGGAATGTGTGGTATATCCCTGGGTGGGAGGGAAACACAGCACAAGGGAAGTGTGACATGCAATAAGTTGCGGACAGAAATGGTTCTAGTATGACAGTTAAAGTGGAGTTTGAAGGTAATAAAAGTTCCTTTTTGGTTAAACACATGGTCCTTGGTTGCCTTCACCCCTGCCAGGACCTTGGAAGGAGAGGGGCTATTCTGGAAAGGTAGAATAACCCAAGCCTGAAATAAAGAGGAATTCTTGCCCCTAAAAGCAGTAACTGTGATGGTGACAGAACTTCAAGTGGGTAAAGGAAATGCAGCCTGGGAGCAGGGGAGGCCTGTTCATGGCCAGGGTGTAACCCTGAGAGGTACATCACTGGAAGGATGTAACTCTCAGGATTTACTACTACTACTTAACATTTCTAGAGTGCTACTAGGGTAACGCAGCGCTGTACAGTTTAACAGAGAAGGACAGTCCCTGCTCAAGGAGCTTACAATCTAAAGGACAAATGTACAATCAGTCAAATAGATTTGATCCTGAGGGTACCAGATGGTGAGCAAATATATCAGGAGCAACCTTGGATTATCAAACCCAAGGGGATGGGTGATGGACAGGAGGAGTATATATTTATTTAGATTTTGCTCATACCTTTTTCAGTAGCAGCTCAAGGTGAGTTACATTTAGGTACTCTGGATATTTCTCTGTCCCAGGAGGGCTCACAATCTAAGTTTGTGCCTGAGGAAATGGAGGGTTAAGTGACTTGCCCAAGATCACAAGATGCAGCAGTGGGATTTGAACCAGCCACTTCTGGATTGCAAGACCGGTTTTCTAACCACTAGGCCACTCCTCCACTTAAGTCACCATTTGAAATTGTTGGAATCAGTGGCATAGCCAGACAGCCAATTTTGGGTGGGCCTGAGCACAAGGTGGGTGGGCACAACATTTTCTCTCTCCCCCTTCTCCCCAAAATTGGCTGTCTGGCTACACCACTGCCCCGACCCCCCACCCCAAACCACCCGCCAGCATGCTGCATGTTTTTCCTCTCCCTCTCTTCCCTCCCCCCCCCCCCCCGCCACCTGCTGATCCCTTCCCCCAGGCACCACCTACCGGCACGCTGCAGGCCTTCTTTCCCCTCCCTCTCTGCCCTTCCATCTTTGTCGGGCAGAGCCAGCCTAACTCTACAGCAAAGCTGCACGGCACCGGGTCTGTCAGCGTGCTGCCGCTACGCTGCTGCCCTCCCTTGTCATCTTTTGACAGAGGTGTTAGTTCTGCAGCGGATCCACATGGCGCTAGGGCTGTCTGTATGCTGCTGCGATGTGCGACTGCTTCCTCTGCGCTGGTCCCGCCTCCTCTTAAGAGTATCGGAGAAGGTGAGGCGGGGCCAGCGCAGAGGAAGCAGTCGCACATCGCAGCAGCATACAGACAGCCCTAGCGCCATGTGGATCCGCTGCAGAACTAACACCTCTGCCAAAAGATGACAAGGGAGGGCAGCAGCATAGTGGCAGCATGCTGACGGACCCGGTGCCGTGCAGCTTTGCTGTAGAGTTAGGCTGGTGCTGCCCGACGGAGATGGAAGGGGAGGGAGGGAGGGGAAAGAAGGCCTGCAGCGTGCCGGCGGGTGGCTGGGAGGGAAAGCTGAAGTGGGTTTGGGCTGTCTTTTATTATTGGCGTCTATGGGTGCACCATTGCTGGGTGGGCCCAGGCCCACCCAGGCCCACACGTGGCTACGCCCCTGGTTGGAATAGTGGATAAGACTGTATCAAATGGTCTTGACTGGATTGGAATAATCTCTTAAACCAAATGCTGACTTTACATAAAGAGTATGAAGTTTGGATTTCTACTGTTACAAAGTTCAGTAAAGTTTGCATAAAAATTTCAATTCCTTGGTGTGCTGAGCATTCTTTTGGGAGAGTGATCAAATAATCTATTCCTGGGTTGTTCAAATATACTCAAGAATGAGCCCAGCTTAATATCCTAGGGACTTCCGGATCTTTATCTGGCCCTGGCCTGTGCCCAAGCTCTATTCAGAAGGACTGAATGAGGCGTGAGGAGTGAGTTGATAAGTAAAGGTGAAAGTTCAGTTTGTGGCCTGGGTAAACACAACTGAGCTGGTAAGAGTGGACCCGGTTATAGAAGGGACAGCAGTGGACTTTGCAACACACCTTTTTATTCTATTTATGTATTTAGTGTTTTAATGCTGAAACTATGGGGATAAGTGCAGATTGTATCCCAATGGACACACCCTTGTGTTGCTGCCTTCATGGGAATCTGATTGGATGCTGGAGTCCCTGGGACCAGGAGACAAGTGGACTTGGCAAGCAGTAACCAATACAAACAGACTTGGCAAACAGAAACCAGAAGACAAGCTGAACTTTGCAAACAGAACCAAGAGACACTAGACTTGGCAGGCAGGAACTAGGAGACAAGCAGACTTGGTAGGCAAGAACCTGTTGCAAAGGTACTCGAGGTGGGGCTGGGTTTGCCTCCTCTGCTAAGATACATGCGGAGGTATCATGCTGACGAACGCTGGCCATTGTAGGTCACGGTCTTTACTCGTGGAAAAGGAAGCACCACAATAAGCTAAGTGAAAGCTGAACTACTGTCTTTTGGTGCATTAGACAGTGAGTGCAAACATTATAAATCTTTTGGCCTAACATTAAAGGGAGTTACAGTGTTGAAATAGGAGGGGGGTTTTTCAGCCGATGATGAAGTAGTCCTGCTTCCGCTGTTCAATGACGCTGGGAGTTTCTTGAGGCTTTTATTTCCTCCTTACGCTTCTTAATGACCTTGCAAGTTAAACCCTGAAATCAGTATCTCTTGCTACTAGATATATTAACATTAGCTCATGGACATTAACGCAAAAATTATTTTTTAAATGACATTTTTTGGCTGCGGGGAAAGATCTAAGGGTGCACAAAGGCCATTTTTCACCACAGCTTAATAAAAGGACTCCTTTTAAAGATGTGAGTTGAATCCAAATCAATTTAAAAATACACTGACGTTTTCAAGGTCACAGCCAAGGTTGACATTGAAGCAGAACTAGTACTGAGAGGGTTTCTGAATTCTAAGAGTCAGGTATTACTATGCATCAAAAATAATTAAGACATTTTAATTGACATGCTGATAAAATAAATATATGAGTTCAACCTTTTTTATGACTAAAATGTTGCCATGGAGTGCATATTTATTCACTGAAAATTACTATCAACCAAGCTGATTGCCATTTCAGCCATGTACTGTGAAACATGACAAGAAGCTTGATAGAAAAATCACACATCAGGTATATAAACAGTTTCAAGAAAGTCTAAAAATTTTCTCTCTCTCTTTCTCTTTCTTAATTTATTATTACTTTAAGTAGAAAGTATATTACTTCCTGCCGATCCCCCCCCCCCCAAAAAAAAGCCACATTGAGCCTGCAAATAGGTGGGGAAATGTGGGATATAAATGCAGAAAAATGAATACAATAATTAAAATGTGGAATCATGTCATTTATACCTTTATTTTTAAAGTATACACATGTATAGAAGGCAGCGTTTATATGCATAGAGAAGCATACATGTGTACACAAATTTCACAACAGTGTTTTCTATTATAAAGGATTCATCATAAAAGCAACATGATAATAAATAAATAAATAAATAATATTTTGCCAATTGTACTAGTGACTATACTTCTAATATTATTTTCAATCTTTTCTAGGTAAAGGAGAAAAGAACCACAGAAATACTGCCACAGGGCAAATTACTCACAGAAGATAATGATGATGTTTGTGAAGGTGCTAAAGATAAAACTGCCAAACATTATTAATAATTTTGAATTGGGCTATTAAGATATATTGAATATGTATTCCAATAATAATCTTTAAGTGAGACTATTACAATACACTGAAGATTGATTCCTATATGCAAGGAGTTTTTCTGCACCTGTGATTGCAAATTGAACTCGTGAGTAAGCTGCATCTATGTGTCTGGGTCCTTTTCTACTTTCTTTAGAAAATATTGTAAATGCTGTTTATAAATATGGTCACACTCTATCACAATTTACAAAATGTTAATTATTTATTGGCGTATTTCACAACAGGGGTCATTGGCATGTGAAAAAGCTAACTAGGTCTAGATGTGAAAGAGGAGTGGATAGGATAGGGAGAGGGAGAGACCTGGGTGTACCTAAACTACAAACATGGATTCACATCTGTATTGCAAAAAAGATAGACATTGACATTTAGAGCTGCCCCAATACTCAATACCCATATAACTGCCTGCAGGAAAGTACAGCTGTACATGTTGATGTTTGGCCACCACTAATCACCCCTCCCAACAGCCCACTCCCTGACACAATTACCCCTCTGACCTCCAACCTAACTCCATCACCCACAATGGAAGAAATCCTCCTGGTGCCATAACCTACTTTATGCAGGACCTCCCCCTGTAGCAACCTCCCTCCCCAAGGCAAGAACTCTCTATTTGGCCACAGCCCCTACCTTGTGGCAACTTCCCCAATGATGGCAAATCCCCAGGCAGTAACCTCCTCTCAAGTGGAGGATAAAGTGCCTTGAGGGCATTGGAGTTTCTAGGGGGGGCGGTGGGTGCGGTCCGCCCCGGGTGCACATCGCTGGGGGGATGCCGCGTGCGCCTGTCCTTCCTTCGTTCCGTGCTCCCTCTGCCCTGGAACAGGAAGTAACCTGTTCCGGGGCAGAGGGAGCATGGAACGAAGGAAGGGCAGGCAGCGCGCGGCACCCCCCCAGCGGTGTGCACCCCGGGGGGGGGGGGGTTCTTTCGATGGGGGTCCTTTCGCCGGGGGGGGGTCACGCTGCATCCGGGGGGTGCTGCACCCAGGGACGGGTGCATCGGTGGTCCGCCCCGGGTGTTAGCCCCCTAGGAACGCCACTGCTTGAGGGAGCATCCAGTGGTGGAATCAATTCCCTCAAAAGCAGACTAATTGATTTTGGAAAGGTGCTTCCAATATGTGTGTTGAGGGGGGTGATTTCAACCTTTTTTTTCACATTCTAAAATCATTGTTCACTATACACATGGATGGATTTACACATGCAGCATTGCACCTATTTTTCAAGATGCTATATGTTTGACCAATGTCTTGTAAAATAATATGGGAATTCCCCTCTCCATTTACTATGCAACTTATGTTGCTCAGGCAGGCACAATTTCTTGTTTTGCGATGACAAAAAAACCTCATTCATATCTATCAGGTCCTTTTACTAAGCTATGTTTGACTCCAATGCACACCAACACAGCAAAAATGGTCTAACGTTGGACACACTATAGTGTCACACATTAGTTTTGTATTGTATGTGCACTAACTGCATGGTAATTATTATTTTTTATTGAAGGGCATGTCAGGGGTGGAAAGTGACATTAGCCCATGGATAACGCAGGATCCCTCACTGCCTATAAATAAGTGGTGGTAAATGCTCCTGTAGTATTTTTTTAATAAATGGCTGCATGCTAATGGCAACATTAGCATAAGGCTATTAATGAAATAAATAGAAAATCAGGGTTTTGAGGAGGGAAGCGCTGATTAGCCCAAGTGCATGGAGGCATAGGAGAGGAGCTCCGAGGGACCCACATCATTTATCATATTACATCATCCAGTTTTTGTAATTAATAGCACCAGTGGATCCCTTATACGTCACAGACTAAAGAGGGCAAGTTGGAATCAGTTTTTAACCTTGGATTGGGTATAAAGATCAAAACCAAATCCTCCTCCTCCTGGAAAACTGGAACATGAGTGGGATTCTGCTGAAAATATGGCCCGACATTGTTGAGCAACTTCAAAAGATTACCTTAATGCTTTCAGAAATGAAAGAGGATATAAAAGATAGGAAAACAGTACTCACTCAAATAAACGGCAAGTTTCTTCCACTGGAATTAAGCCTCAAAACCTATATTGCTCCGTTTATGCTAGAAAAGTATATAGTGTGACCCCCTGGGAAAACTGGTAACGGAGTTAAGTCTGGGTGAGTTACCTCCAGAGGATTACTAGTTCATAGTTGACTCCTACCCAGAGGTTGGGAGGAGTTTGGGAATGACCGTCAGCTGGGGAGGAGGGATACACCCAGCTTTATTCATATGTAGAGAATGCGTCCTGGTACAGTTCTGTTGATGTGAACTGGGAAAAACTGATACTTTATAGGATTGACAGTGGTGATGAAGTTGGGGGGTGAGTGGGGTGGTTACTATGGTGATGGGAATAGTGAAGCTGCCTATGGTGGGCATAGTTGGGAGACTGATACAGTTGTGGATGGTATGAAAACATGATTGACAGTGTATTATGCATTGGGGGTGGGGTTTGAATGGGATAAAAGCATTTGCATTACTGAGATTGTGGTCTTTGCGTATCCAAAACCCGACAGGACCCATGGAGTTGAAGGGGTATCCTCCCAGCATCAGAATCAGGGCGCAAGTACAAATTGATTTCTGCTGAGGAGTGGAGGTTGAAATGAGGATGCTCCGGGGAAGGGAGAGAGAGAGAGAGAGAGAGAGAGAGAGAGAGAGAAGAGGCTATCCCTCCCCCCTGCGATTGAAACAGAAAAGAGACCTGTTTCGATCCAGAGGATGGGGGAAGAACAGGAAGTCTGGTCCTGGAATCAGTCCAGTAGCTGGGGAAAAGCCCAGCAGAACATTTGCCTGGTGAAAGAGTGGGCAAGCTGCTGTTGTCCTGCTGGATGAGACAAGCTTGAGAATTAAGAGTCAAGTGGACATCTAATGAGACTGAGGCTGAGAGATTACGATTTTCAGCAGTGTCATGGGCTTAACCTCTTGTGGGTTGGAATTCTGCTGACTGTTATCCTGACCCGATGTTGGAAATTCTGTTCAAGATTACAGTAGTAAAGTTCACTGTTTATTAAAAGCAATCTTTGGGGGTGAGAGTGGATTCTTTCTGGGATTGTGTTAAAGCTACAAAAGTGGTGACAACAACCCCCCCCCCCCACCCAGCCTTCCAGGATTTAACCTGGCCCAGGCTTGCACCCAGCTCATGAGAGCAGGATCAGGGTTACACAGAGGATCAAGAGGCCTTGGAATCAATGGGCACTTGAAAGCCTGTCTTCTGCTATATTCTTAAAGATGTTGAGTATAATGATCTTTCCTTTCATTACTCTGCAGGCGATATGACATCCAGAATACGTTCTACTTTGTTCTTCCTTGTTAAGAGTATTACCTATGTAGATAGATGGTGGTGTAATATTGCTATGTATGTTACAACTAATGTGGGACCTGGACCTCTTCTCTCTGTTTGCCTTCCCATGGGAACCACCCCTCCCGATTTAGTTTCTTTCTTTTTCAGAGAGTCTTTTTTGTAACTGATAGTCACTCTGTGTTGTTGCTTTATTTGGCCTAATTGGATGTCACTCTTTTAAAATTATGTCCTTATGTGCCTTACCCTTAAGAAGGATCCCTCAGATGCTGCAAACATCCTTAAAAACCCTTAGCCCCCCCAGGGAGGAAGTGAGATGGGAGGTTGGAGCCAAAACCAGGAACTATAAAAGGCAGGGCCAGAGTGGGGTTAAGGAGGCCCAGAGGGAAGGCTACTGCATACGCCTTCACCGCATACCTGTAAACTGGATCAACAGCCAGGTAGGCCAAGTTTAACTTGGACCTTGTAGCTTTGCATATTGGATCCTGCCTGAGGCAGGCTGACTGGCAGGGGAGCACTGACAGTAGTCTGGGCCTCCAGCTCAGCCGCTGACTGATGCCCTTCCCACCGCCGCATCCGACGCCCCCGTCATCCTGGTTCTTTTCTGCCTGCTGTGCTGCTATTCCCCCACCCGCAGATGCAAATTTCAAAAACTGACATATTTCAATCACTATACTATAGGTTAACAATTACAATAAAACAAAACATGGAAAATAATGATACCATTTTATTGGACTAAATACATTTTCCAATTGGCTTCAGAGGTCAAAAACCCGCTTTCCTTGGTGTCAGGCAGTATGCTGCTGTTTAAGGCATTCTGTTCTGACATGAAAAAGGAGGATTTGGTCGCCTAAACATTAGTCAAAAATATATTAAATTAGTCCAATAAAGATTATCACTTTATTTCCATTTTCTGTATTAACACAGCTACCACACTACTTTATCCTAAACTAAAAAATAAAATTCATCTTTTCCTACCTTTGTTCTCTGCCATTTACTTTTTCTAATTGTGTTGGTCCCAGTCTCTTGTATCTTCGGTCCTGGATCTCTTCGTAACCTCTCGCCAGCGTCTACCCCTCTCTCTCCCCTCCTTTCCATCCAACATCTGCTCCCTCGCTCTCTCTCTCCCCTTTTCCATCCAGCGTCTGCCCTCTCTCTCTCCTCTTTCCTCCAGCGCCTGCCCCCTCTCCTCCCTCTTTTCATCCAGCACCTGCTTCTTCTCCCCACCCTTACCATCTAGTGTCTGCCCCCTCTACCTTCCCCTTTCATCCAGTGTCTTGCCCCTCTCCCCCCCTTTCCATCCAGTAACTGGCCCCCTCTCTCCCCCTTTCCATCCAGCAACTGGCCCCTCTCCTCTCGTCACTTCCATTCAATTGAGGCCACCCTCTCTCCCCAGTTCTATCCAACATCTACTCCTCTCTCTCCCCTTTATCCGGTGTCTGTCACTCCTCTCCCCTTTTCCATCTGGCATATGCCCCATCTCTAATCCTCAACCAGTGTTTGTCCCCTCCTCTCCCTCTTTCATCTGATATCTGTCCCTTTCTCCTTCTCATCCAGCATCTGTCCTCCTCCCCCCTCCACTACATCCTGTAACCATCTGTTCTCCCTTTCATTGTTCCCCTTTCCCTCTCCATTCTTCCATCCAGTGTCTGCTCCCCTCTCCCCTACATCCAGTGTTTCAGCCTTTTTTTTTTCAGCCCCCAACACCCAAATCCTCTCTCCCCCCCCACCGGACACCCCCACTACCACTGGCACACCAGGATCTCCCCACTCCCACCCAATACCACCCTGTTGCGGTCACCACTGCTGCTGTTTAAGTAGTGGCGGCAAAAATAGAAAAAAAAGATTGCGGGGCCGCACTGTTCCCACTCGTGGCTGACTGCCTCTGCCCCAAAACAGGAAATTGTCAGAGGAAGGCGGGACCTGCAGCCGTGAGCAGGAGCAGTGCGGCTTCACGCTCTATTTTCTATTTTTGCCGCCACTGCTGTAACAGCAGCAGTGGTGGCCGCAGCAGGAGGGAGTGGGGAGAGCATTGGCGACAGACAGAGCCTCTGGGCCCCCCAGAGCCTCTGGACCCTCAGACACTGCCCAGTTGCCCGAATGGTCAGTCCGCCCTGACTGGTGTGGTTTATAGAATACTAGTAAAAAAGGCCCGTTTCTGACACAAATGAAACGGGCGCTAGCAAGGTTTTCCTCGGAGTGTGTATGTTTGAGAGAGTGTGTGAGAGTGAGTGAATGTGTGTGTGTGTGACAGAGAGAGAGTGAGTGTGGGTGCGAGTGTGTCTGTGAGAGAGTGTGTGTGTGAGAATGAGAGTGTGTGCGAGTGCATATGTGAGCCACAGTGAATGTGAAAGAGTGTGTTTCACACAGATACAGTGTATGTGAGAGAGAGTGTTTGTGTGAAACAGATAGTGTGAGAGAGTATGTGTGCGATACACAGACTCTCTGTGAGAGTGAGAGTGTATGAGATCGAGAGAGTGTTTGAGAGTGACTGTGTGACACATAGAGAGTGAATGTGATACAGTGTAAGATATAGAGTGTGTGGTAGACAGTGTATGAGAGTGAGAGAGACACTGTGTGTGTGCCAGAGATACCTCACCCCCCCCCTCTCTCTGTGGTCGCAGGACCCCCTCCCCTCCCTCTCTGTGGTCGCAGGACCCCTCCCCCTCCCTATCTGGTCCCCCCCTCCTCTCAGGTCTCCCTCCCCCCCTGCTTTCAGGTCTCAGGCCCCCCCTCCGTATCAAGACCCCTCCCCCCTCTTCCTACCCCTCCCCCTCCCAGGTCTCTGGACCCCCTCCCCTTGGTCTCAGGACCCCCTCCCCTCTGCCTTAGGACCCCTTCCCCTCAATTGTACCAGGCCCCAACCTGCGCCCTTGCCGCCACGCCCCTCCCCCCGAGTCACAGCCGCTCACCCATTCACACCCCCAGGGTGCCACCACTCCTCACCTCCACCCCCCCCCAAGGTCGCGCAGCCACTGCTCCCCCCTCCACCCCCTCCGATGGTCACGCCGCTCCCCCCTCCGTCCGCCGTCAGCTCAGCTGCCATTTCCGGCCACTGCTGTTTCTCCGTCGAGCAGCAGTGGCTGGTACAAAAATTAAAAAAAAACAAATTGAACCTGCAAAATGCATGGAAGGAGGCACAGCGATGTGAGAGTGAGAGGAGGAGCAGATGCAGAGCTGACAGCCGATGGCTGACTGCAGTGCCCCGCTTCCTTTTTGAAAAGCATTTTGCAGGTTTAAGTTGTTTTTTTTTTTGTTTTTGTACCAGCCGCTGCTGCTCAACAGGAGAAGAGCAAGTGGCCGGAAATGGGCAGCTGAGCTGATGTCGGACATAGGAGGGGAGCGGCAAGCGACCTGGGGGGGTAAGGGAGGGTGGAAGGCAATGGCTGCGGTGACTCGGGGGGTGGGTGAGGGGGAGCGTGGCAACCTGGGGGGTGGAGGGGCGAGGGGCGGCGACCTCGGGGGGGGGGGGTTGGCGAGGGCTGAAACTGCACCTCCAACGTTCCGAACGCTGCTGTGTTTGATTGGTGCATTTTCGCTGCTGACGCACCCGGAAATGGGAGGCATCAACAGAAGCACGAATGCCTCAAGGTTTATGTCCACGCAGTCAGCTTTCAGAACGTTGGAGGTGGGTTTTATGATATAGGACAAGTAAAAAAGGCCCATTTCCGAAACCACTGAAACGGGCGCTAGCAAGTGGTTTTTTTTGTGTGTGTGTGTGTGTGTGTGTAGTGTCACAGAGTATTTTGTGTGTGTTGTGTGTGTGTGTGAGTGGTGAGGGTGGGGTGTGTGTGCAGGTTGTTGATGTGTGTCTTTTTTTTTGTTTTGTTTTTTTGCTTGGGGGTTGGGGGGATATGCTGTGCTATGCTGGCAAAGTGGGAGGATTGGTGTGTGGCTTTGAGGGTGTGTGTCTGTTGTATTGTGTGTGTGTGGTTTTGTCTGTCAAGGAGGTTTGTGGAGGGGTGTCTTTCTGTTGGTGAATGTAAATGTGGTTGTAGGGGGGTCAGCCTTTGCTGAGGTGGTGGATTGTTTTTTTCCGTTTTTTTTTTTTTTTTTTCTGCTGAGGGAGCAGTGTGGTTTTAGATGGGCGGAAGGTAGAGGAGTACGTTCTTGGTCTGTCGGTAATTTTTGGCCATTTCAGGGCTGCTGTAGGGGAACACTGGAAGAGAAATGTGCTGTGGGAAGCAGCACCGTCTTTTTCCGTTGGGCTGGGGTTCTGGGCATCCTGGAGGTGGGAGACGGCTTGCCTGAGGACGGGGATGGTTGTTTAAGTTGGCGGAAGAGAGAGGAGCACGGTCTCGGGCCATCGGGTGGTGATCCGGTATGTTCGGTCCATTTCAGGCCGGTCTGCAGGGGAATGCTGGAATATGCGCTGCGGGAAACTGCGCCGTCTTTTTCCGGGTGCTCAGGGAATCCCCGAGGTGGAGACGGCTTGCCTGAGGCTGGGCATGGTTGGGCACGGCCGCTTTGGCAAAAGGGGAAGAGGAAGGGGGTGGGGAGTTACCTGTAGCTGCGTGAGAAAACGGGTATTCTTTGTTTTGTATTATTAGTTTGCATTTCTGTTGAAGAAAGAGTGGATGCCTTTTGAATGATGGAGGTGGTGCGTCGGTGTGCGGTTGTTTCGTTAGTTGGCAGCCAGTCTCCAGCGATCCCTAGCAGGGAAGGAGTAGGGAAACACGCTCCACGTGTTTCCCTACTCCTCCCCCTTCCTTGGTCGCTGTTTGCTGCTGGCTGGGTCGCGGGTAATCCTTCAGCTGGGCCTCAGTTGTCCTGTATCGCCCACGTCCCAGATGGTGATGGGCACGTTGTTTTCCGGCTCCTCTGACTCCATGTCAAGCGATGCCAAATATAGTCTTGCTATGGGCACTCTGGCACTCTTCAGTACTGGCATAGGCATTAAAAATTTCTCCCCCCCCCCCCCCCCCCCCCCCCCGGGTTATTTTTTTGAACATACCACAGCAGGGAATATCTTCTCTCGTTCCAGCGTGGTTCTGTGCTCTCCGTGCTGCACAGATAATGAGCCATTCTGCTCCTCCCTATTGTCACGTAGTTTCTCTGATTGGTCCATCTTACCATTGCCTAGTGTTGCGGGAACGGTATTGTGATGGTCCTTTGTGTTGCAGAATGTTGAGGGTGTTTTTTCTGATTGGTCCGTCCTGCGAGGGGTGGGGCAGAGAGACATGGCCCCAGTGTTGTGGCTTCACCACCATGAATCTATGAACCCTTCAGGGAGTGACTGAGTGACTTCAGAACGTTGTCTTCAGACCGTTGAGGGTGAGTTTTATTATAGTAGATTATACTGTGCAACGGTTTCTCTCTGGAGTGGGTGCTGATCCAGCAGGATCGATGAACTATGTTTATTATGGGACACAGAATAGGAAAAACTATTAAACAGCAACAAATTGTTTGATACATTGGGAAATGACTAAGGGGGTCTTTTACTAAAATTTAGTACATGTTATCTGTCACAGGAATTATTTTATTCCTATGCCCCCATGCTGTAGATAACATGCACTAATCTTTAGTAAAGGACCCCTAATTCTTAACCAGTGTGCTTTTGAGTCTAAAAGTTATTTGATGGACTGCTGTCATGTGTCAACATTTGAAAACATAAAGTGTACTTTCTTACTGCTGGTAGGTGGTTTTATGATATAATTTGTTGCTGTTATGTGTCATACAATAACCACATATTTTACTTCAACTGAAAAAAAATGAACCTAGCATTCAATCTGCTAAAATACTTTCAATATAAAATTTAGTGTTATTCTATGTAGTTGATATATAAAATGCAATATCACAGTTGCTAATATAAACTGCAAAATAAAAATTTATAGCAATATAAAAGCATTGTAATGTATGGAATAGTAATTTTATTGTTCTGAGTTAAAGTAGTAATTCCATAAGCAATCCTGAAAATATCACGTGAAGAGTGTTTTATTGATCTCATTTTTCTTTCCGTGTTGTCTAAACATATATTGTCCTTTGTATTTTAAAATTATTTTGAAAAAAAAGTATCTTTTGCCTTGGTCAATCAGCTACTTATTTTGGATGTCATCCTATAGCAATTTTTCAATAGTTTTGTATGGATGAAGGGGGGGGGTGAAGGTAGTGTTACGGTAGAGATAGCTGATGATCAATGCTTCATACCAGATTAATTACAGTGGATTCATATACTTGAGTAAATCCTAACTTGCCAACATTTAAAGTGTTTTACCGCATTTTTTCTATTAAGTAATTAATGTCTGAAAGAACAATAGGGACTCATTTGTTTTGCTTTAATTGCTAGGGCTCTCAAAATCTGGTCTCCAAATTTGCATAAATAAAATTAATT
The DNA here is from genome assembly GCF_901765095.1 of Microcaecilia unicolor. Taxonomy (NCBI): domain Eukaryota; kingdom Metazoa; phylum Chordata; class Amphibia; order Gymnophiona; family Siphonopidae; genus Microcaecilia; species Microcaecilia unicolor. The sequence continues at coordinate 60,885,243 of NC_044037.1, forward strand.
CTGCAAAGTTATTTAATTGTACGTTGTTAAGTCACAGGTAGTTTGATTGAGAAAGATTCTACAAATACTTCTTGCTTTGTTTTTATTAATGAAATGTATGTTGTTTTGAGGTTGATTTTATTCTTTTTTTATGTATCAGTATAGCTGGATCCATAAATTCTGTTACGATATAACGAGAGGTTGAATAGGTGGTAATTGAGAGCTGAATTTCTTTACATATCCTGCCACATTAACTATATAACTCAATGGTAGATAGAACAATCTGGAGTCAAATTGTTATATTTTCTCATTGATTACTCTTGTTTTTTTTATATAAGGGGAAGTCTCATAGGTAGTCACAGGGTAATCTTTTACTCACTCCTGGTGAGACCCTTTTTGTGACAATTCTTAATCATTGACATAACCCCCTACCTACTTACATCTGTACTCAATCAATTTTTCTTTTTATCCAAATTATTTTTCTTTTTTACTTGTACATGTTTAGCTGTGTACTGTTCTTGGCAATTTTTGCCACTGTCTTTGCAGATATATCTCAAATCATAAACATGCTAAGTGATGGCAGGCTTGTGGTAATCACTTATTCTGAACTCATCTGGTGTGTTATCCTGTCTTCAACACCCGATTATGGAGTCTTAAACACCCCAAAGCTTGACACCCCAACAGGTGCCTGTGTTTCGCTTAATTAAAGTGGAATGCCTGAACGTCGGGTCTGTTAAAAAAAGGAAAAATGCCTGTCAATCTTTATATTAGCCATCTTGCCCCAGCAAACATGTTAATGGCCTGTTCATACCGTCCACTGTGCTGCCTTCTTCCGTCGACTGCAACGCTGAACTCACCCCAGCGGCATCTATTCACGGTGACTGGCCGGAAGTGTATTTGACGTCATGATATAACCATACCTCGTATCCTGGTTCTCTTCACATAAAACATCCCCAATACATCATAGGCATTCAAGTCCCTTGGGTTCCACAGTATCTAAATGAAAATCCAAAAGTTTCTTGCTGTAACAGTTTTTAATTTAGAGTCACCGCCCCTCCATTGACAGGACTAAATGATCTATCACCATGCAGTCTCAGGTCGGACACCGTGTGTTTGTTCTGTATACAATGTTGCACTAACGGTGACCCGTTGGTTGAATTGAAATTCTCGAACGATGTTCTGTCATCCTAGCATGGAATGTTCTACTTGACTTGCCGATAAAGACTTTATTGCATGGACATCTGATGTAATATATGACATTCCAAATGTGGCATTAGTCTGGTGTCTTAATGGTATAATCGTCCATATGTGAAAAGCTACTTGCCCTCCAATGTTATTTCACATTGGGATATTTGTGAGGACGTCCTCAGCAAAACTTGGGCATCCTTTTCGATTATGCCCCTCATAGGGTCTCAAGATATTTACTATTTAACATCTCTTTAGCTGAATTACCATACAATATGAAATTATAAAAATGTTAATGATTCCAACAATTAGCATTCTCCAGGCTTCCTATCTTATTTATCTTATTCTGTAAATTGATGCCACCCCTCACACACACACCTTGGAAATGTCTATCACTTTTGAAATGTAAACATTTACCTTTCAGGGCTGTGTTCTTTAATTGGCTACACTTATACATTTAATTGTTGGTACTATTTCTGGAGGCAGCAAAACCCACCACTTACATGTGTTCTCATGGTATTTACACATAGAAGCTGCTGAACAATACCTCTCATTTTCTAAATATATGCTTGTGAAATCAATGCTTTTGCTGTACATGCTGGCAAATAGACAAGTGCCAATATCCTTATGTGTATTTTACGAAGGGCTGCATATTTGGCAGAAAACTTTAATAAAACAGTGGGGAAAATTGTAAATGCTCCACTTGTATGTCCCCACTTCAATAGAAAATGAACTTCACATATCTCAGACATATCATCATCCAGATTTACATAGACGCCTTGTGATGGGATTAGAAAGAACTTTATGTAACAGGGTCACTACTATTCCCTTCAGCATTGGGGTGGGTGAATTCTTCTTCACTGAATGATGATGGGTGGAAGGAAGAGGAGCTGTGAGACATGCATAATGGTGTGATCACCTACCAATACAATAGTCCCCAGGAAGGATAAAGGAGAAGACAAATAGATTCCAGAAAAAAAGGAGGGGTTAAATCCAAGGAGTCTAGGCCTCAGGCAAAGAAAACAAGTCCTCATAATAGGCTAAATTTGAGAATAAACAGAGGGATGAGCTGTTTGCCAAACCAAACTATACTATGTGGCTGTGCTAGTACTAGTCCTAGTTTGGTTTGGGATGCAGAGGAAAGATTGCCTGATAAGGAGCCTACTTAGTTGAACTGTACTATGTTGTGTCCTGCAGTTAGAAGAATACCAGGACCTAACAGAGGGCCCCTTTTACTAAGCTGTGTAGGTGCCTACGCTCGCCAAACGTGTGCCAAATTGGAGTCACCACCTGGTTACCACGTGTCCCTTGCAGTAATTTCAATTTTGGTGCATAAGTACATAAGTACATAAGTAGTGCCATACTGGGAAAGACCAAAGGTCCATCTAGCCCAGCATCCTGTCACCGACAGTGGCCAATCCAGGTCAAGGGCACCTGGCACGCTCCCCAAACGTAAAAAACATTCCAGACAAGTTATACCTAAAAATGCGGAATTTTTCCAAGTCCATTTAATAGCGGTCTATGGACTTGTCCTTTAGGAATCTATCTAACCCCTTTTTAAACTCCGTCAAGCTAACCGCCCGTACCACGTTCTCCGGCAACGAATTCCAGAGTCTAATTACACGTTGGGTGAAGAAAAAATTTTCTCCGATTCGTTTTAAATTTACCACACTGTAGCTTCAACTCATGCCCTCTAGTCCTAGTATTTTTGGATAGCGTGAACAGTCGCTTCACATTCCACCCGATCCATTCCACTCATTATTTTATACACTTCTATCATATCTCCCCTCAGCCGTCTCTTCTCCAAGCTGAAAAGCCCTAGCCTTCTCAGCCTCTCTCGTAGGAAAGTCGTCCCATCCCCATATCATTTTCGTCGCCTTCGCTGTACCTTTTCCAATTCTACTATATCTTGTTTGAGATACGGAGACCAGTACTGAACACAATACTCCAGGTGCGGTCGCACCAGGAGCGACTACAAACGGCATTATTAACATCCGCACACCTGGACCTCCATACCCTTCCTAAGAACACCCAACATTCTATTCGCTTTCCTAGGCCGCAGCAGCACACTGAGCAGAAGGTTTCAGCGTATCATCGACGGACACCAGATCCCTTTCTTGATCCGTAACTCCTAACGCGGAACCTGCAAGACGTCAGCTATAATTTCGGGTTCCTCTTACCCACATGCATCACTTTGCACTTGTCAACATGAACTTCATCTGCCACTTGCACGCCCATTCTCCCAGTCTCGCAAGGTCCTCCTGTAATCGTTCACATTCCTCCTGCGACTTGACGACCCTGAATAATTTTGTGTCATCGGCGAATTTAATTTACCTCACTAGTGTATTCCCATCTCTAGGGGGGAAGGCCGACAGTCGCTCAAAAGAGCATGGTTCGGGATAAGGTATCTTTCAAAGATATCACCATAACAGGGAAGATAGAGTATCCTGATAGTGAGGTTGCAAAAGAGATTGTAGTAGATCGGGTATCTTTAAATAACAATAAAAATCAGACAAAAGATTGCCGATTAATACTGTCAAGTACTAAGCATGATGTACTTAGGAACAACAAACATAGTTTGAAATGTCTATATGCGAATGCCAGGAGCCTAAGAAATAAGATGGGGGTGTTGGAATATATTGCACTAAATGAAAAATTAGATATAATAGGCATCTCTGAGATCTGGTGGAAGGAGGATAACCAGTGGGACACTGTCATACCGGGGTACAAATTATATCGTAGTGCTAGGGTGAATCGGATTGGTGGAGGGGTAGCATTGTATATTAATGAGAGCCTTGAATCAAATAGATTGAAAATTCTGCAGGAAACAAAACACTCCTTGGAATCACTGTGGATTGAAATTCCATGTGCAAAGGGGAAAAGGATAGTGATAGGAGTGTACTACCGTCCGCCTGGCCAGGACGAACAGACGGATGCGGAAATGTTAAAGGAAATCAGGGACGCAAACAAACTGGGCAACACAATAATAATGGGGGATTTCAATTACCCGCATATAGACTGGGTTAATGTAACATCTGTACACGCAAGGGACATAAGATTTCTTGATGAAATCAAGGACACGCTTCATGGAACAGCTAGTTCAGGAGCCGACAAGAGAAGGAAAAATACTAGACTTAGTCCTTAGTGGTGCTCATGATCTAGTGCAGGGGGTAACGATACGAGGGCCGCTTGATAACAGTGATCATAATATGATCGGTTTTGATATTGGCATTGAAGGAAGTGAAACTAGGAAATCAGTACACTAGCGTTTAACTATAGAAAAGGTGATTACGACAAAATGAGAAAAATGGTGAAAAAAAGACTGAAAGGAGCAGCTCGCAGAGTAAAAAACTTGCATCAGGCGGTGGATGCTGTTTAAAAACACCATCCTGGAGGTTCAGGACAAATATATTCCACGTATTAGAAAAAAGGGAAAAAGACTAACGTCAGCCGGCGTGGCTAAACAGTAAGATAAAGGAATCATTAGAGCCAAAAAACAATCCTTCAGAAGTGGAGAAGAGAACCAACTGAAAGTAACAGGATAGATCATAAGGAATGCCAGCCAAATGCAAAGCGGAGATAAGGAGGGCAAAAAAAGGACTTTGAGAAGAAATTAGCGTTGGAAGCAAAAATACATAGTAAAAATTTTTTTAGATACATTAAAAGCAGGAAACCGGCCAAAGAGTCGGTTGGGCCGCTGGACGAAAATGGTGTTAAAGGGGCGATCAAGGAGGACAAAGCCGTAGCGGAGAAATTAAATGAATTCTTTGCTTCGGTCTTCACCGAGGAGGATTTGGGGGGGACACCGGTGCCGGAAAGAATATTTGAAGCGGGGGAGTCGAAGAAACTAAACAAATTCTCTGTAACCTTGGAGGATGTAATGGGTCAGTTCAGCAAGCTGAAGAGTAGTAAATCACCGGGACCTGATGGTATTCATCCCAGAGTATTAATAGAACTAAAAAATGAACTTGCGGAGCTACTGTTAGAAATATGCAATCTGTCCCTAAAATCGAGTGTAGTACCGGAAGACTGGAGGGTAGCCAATGTTACTCCGATTTTTAAGAAGGGTTCCAGAGGAGATCCGGGAAATTATAGACCGGTGAGTCTGACGTCGGTGCCGGGCAAGATGGTGGAGGCTATTATTAAGAATAAATTGCAGAGCATATACAAAAAACATGGACTGATGAGACAAAGTCAGCACGGATTTAGTGAAGGGAAGTCTTGCCTCACCAATCTAATTGCATTTTTTTGAGGGGGTAAGCAAACATGTGGACAATGGGGAGCCGGTTGATATTGTATATCTGGATTTTCAGAAGGCGTTTGACAAAGTGCCGCACGAAAGACTCCTGAAGAAATTGCAGAGTCATGGAATCGGAGGTAGGGTATATTATGGATTAAGAACTGGTTGAAAGATAAGGAAGCAGAGAGTAGGATTGCGTGGCCAGTATTCTCAGTGGAGGAGGGTAGTTAGTGGGGTCCCGCAGGGGTCTGTGCTGGGTCCGTTGCTTTTTAATGTATTTATAAATGACCTAGAGATGGGAATAACTAGTGAGTAATTAAATTCGCCGATGACACAAATTATTCAGGGTCGTCAAGTCGCAGGAGGAATGTGAACGATTACAGGAGGACCTTGCGAGACTGGGGAGAATGGGCGTGCAAGTGGCAGATGAAGTTCAATGTTGACAAGTGCAAAGTGATGCATGTGGGTAAGAGGAACCCGAATTATAGCTACGTCTTGCAAGGTTTCGCGTTAGGAGTTACGGATCAAGAAAGGGATCTGGGTGTCGTCGTCGATGATACGCTGAAACCTTCTGCTCAGTGTGCTGCTGCGGCTAGGAAAGCGAATAGAATGTTGGGTGTTATTAGGAAGGGTATGGAGTCCAGGTGTGCGGATGTTATAATGCCGTTGTATCGCTCCATGGTGCGACCGCACCTGGAGTATTGTGTTCAGTACTGGTCTCCGTATCTCAAAAAAGATATAGTAGAATTGGAAAAGGTACAGCGAAGGGCGACGAAAATGATAGTGGGGATGGGACGACTTTCCTATGAAGAGAGGCTGAGAAGGCTAGGGCTTTTCAGCTTGGAGAAGAGACGGCTGAGGGGAGATATGATAGAAGTGTATAAAATAATGAGTGGAATGGATCGGGTGGATGTGAAGCGACTGTTCACGCTATCCAAAAATACTAGGACTAGAGGGCATGAGTTGAAGCTACAGTGTGGGTAAATTTAAAACGAATCGGAGAAAATTTTTCTTCACCCAACGTGTAATTAGACTCTGGAATTCGTTGCCGGAGAACGTGGTACGGGCGGTTAGCTTGACGGAGTTTAAAAAGGGGTTAGATAGATTCCTAAAGGACAAGTCCATAGACCGCTATTAAATGGACTTGGAAAAATTCCGCATTTTTAGGTATAACTTGTCTGGAATGTTTTTACGTTTGGGGAGCGTGCCAGGTGCCCTTGACCTGGATTGGCCACTGTCGGTGACAGGATGCTGGGCTAGATGGACCTTTGGTCTTTCCCAGTATGGCACTACTTATGTACTTATGTACTTAGGTCATTTATAAATACATTAAAAAGCAACGGACCCAGCACAGACCCCTGCGGGACCCCCACTAACTACCCTCCTCCACTGAGAATACTGGCCACGCAATCCTACTCTCTGCTTCCTATCTTTCAACCGTTCTTAATCCATAATAATACCCTACCTCCGATTCCATGACTCTGCATTTCTTCAGGAGTCTTTCGTGCGGCACTTTGTCAAACGCCTTCTGAAAATCCAGATATACAATATCAACCCGGCTCCCCATTGTCCACATGTTTGCTTACCCCCTCAAAAAAATGCATTAGATTGGTGAGGCAAGACTTCCCTTCACTAAATCCGTGCTGACTTTGTCTCATCAGTCCATGTTTTTGTATATGCTCTGCAATTTTATTCTTAATAATAGCCTCCACCATCTTGCCCGGCACCGACGTCAGACTCACCGGTCTATAATTTCCCGGATCTCCTCTGGAACCCTTCTTAAAAATCGGAGTAACATTGGCTACCCTCCAGTCTTCCGCATGTCCGCTATGCACGTTTGAAATATATTTTTTATTTTCTGGCGCATGTAACGGATACACGCCAAGTGGCATTTGATGCATGTAGATCATTACAGCCCAGATTCTTTTCTGCTAGGTCTATGGCTGGCGGTAAGGTCTCAGACCCAAAATGGATGCATGGCAATTTTGATTTTGCCGCACGTCCATTTTTGGCAAAAAAAGAGGCCTTTTTTACAGGCGTGCTGAAAAATGGATTGGCGTGTGCCCAAAACCTGCACCTACACTATCCATTTTTCAGCGCATCTTTGTAAAAGGGACCCAGAGTGTAGCTGAATCTACCATCAGAAACTCCACAACAAGAATGAAGGCCAGAAGACAATTGGATCCCCAAGGAAATAAGGGACAAATGTGTTCATATGCTTCACAGAGGGAGGACACTGTGGAAAACCAAGAATTTTTTTTTTTCAGAGAGAGGCTAAAATGAGAGATAAAAGGAAAACTGAAAAAGACAATAGCAAGCAGAAAATCTAAGGAAAAGCCCAAAGAAAGCATTTTATTTGAGATAAATAAGTCAAATTTTTTCATATCTGCTCTATATTTTATGTTTTTAAACTTCTCAACTGAGTTTTTTGAGTAGTTTGTGCGCCCATGTGGATTGTAGACTATCTGCAAAATATGGCCTTCAGATATTGGTTTTACCCCTTCTCATCAGGACCCAGGGATAGGATCTGAAATATATCCTTCCCCCATCCTGTAATAGTGAGGTGCAGCACCTCACTAGGGGGGGGTCTTTTACTAAAGTTTAGCTCGAGTTATCTGCAGCAGGGCCCATAGGAATAAAATGGGACCTGCTGCAGATAACTCAAGCTAACTTTTAGTAAAAGACCCCCTAGCTGCCTTGGGACACCTACATGCTTATTTTCGAACGAGAAGGCCGGCAATCTTCCAACACAAATCCGGAGAAGGCCGGCCATCTCCTAAACCTGGCCAAATCGGTATAATTAAAAGACGATTTTGGCCAACTTCAATTGCTTCCTGTCGCAGGGCTGGCCAAATTTCAAGGGGACGTTTTGGCAGGGTACGGAAAACGGGATGGGGGCGTGGTTACGAGATGGCCGGCTTCGGCCGATAATGGAAAAAAGAAGGCCGGCTCTGACGAGCACTTTGCCGGCTTCATTTGGTCCATTTATTTTTAGGACCAAGCCTCAAAAAAGTGCCCCAACTGACCAGATGACCACCAGAGAGAATCAGGGATCACCTCCCCTTACTCCTCCAGTGGTCACTAACCACCTCCCACCCCCCAAAAAAAATTTAAAACATTTTTGTGCCAGCTTTTATGCCAGCCTCATACCCAGCTCCATGACAGCAGTATGCAGGCCCCTGGAGCAGTTTTAGTGTGTGCTGCAGTGGACTTCAGGCAGGCGGACCCAGGCCCATCCCCCCCCTACCTGTTACATTTGTGGTGACAAATTTGAGCCCTCCAAACCCACCCGAAACCCACTGTACCCACATGTAGGTGCCCCCTTCACCCATAAGGGCTATGGTAGTGGTGTATAGTTCTGCGGAGTGGGTTTGGGGGGTTTTGGGGGCTCAGCACACAAGGTAAGGGAGCTATGCACCTGGGAGCAATTTATGAAGTCCACTGCAGTGCCCCTAGGGTGCCAGGTTGGTGTCCTGTCATGTGAGGGGGACCACTGCACTATAAATGCTGGCTCCTCCCATGACCAAATGCCTTGGATTTGGCCGGGTTTGAGATGGCCGCCATTAGTTTCCATTATCAGCGGGAAAGCAATGGCGGCGATCTCTAACTCCGGCCATCTCTAATGCCAGCCCAAATGTTGAGATTTGGCTGGCCCCAACCGTATTATCGAAACGAAAGATGGCCGGCCATCTTGTTTCGATAATACGGTCGGGTATGCCACTCTCTGGGACCGGCCTTGGAGATGGCCACCCATATATATGGCCGGCCCCGTTCAATTATGCCCTTCCTATTGTATTTGAAAAAAATATTCACCTGAATATCTTATATGAAATTAATTAAACAAGAAAGACAAGGACAATTTTTCACCCATATTGCTGCAAAGCCCAGGTACAGTTGATCTATAGCCTGCATCAATTTTCAAAGACTTAACATACATATGCTTTCACATTGAAAATCACTTATATAATATGCACCCAAAGACATTTGAATCTATTTTTTCTGAAGTACTTCTTCCAACTAATACAATTTACACATCTTTAAAACATAAAAGGGCCCTTTTGAAAAGCAGCGGGAACTACCGCCGGCCAAACGCAGAGGCTGGTGGTAGTTCCGGCTCAAGCAGGCACCATTTCTGGTGTGCTGGAAAAACATTTTTATCTACCATGGCGCTAACCTGGCGATAATCGGACATTGTTGCACGCTGCCTGGTTACCACCGGGTTACAGTGGGAGCCCTTGCCACCACCTCAATGGGTGGTGGTAAGTGCTCCCCGCCGCAGAGCCATGCAATAAGAGTTATGTTGCTGCATGGCCATTTGGGGGTGTGTGTGTGGGGGGGGGGGGGGGGGGGGGGCTTTTTACACACTGCGTTAAAAAGGGCCCTGGCACATGGGAAAAATGGCCCCGCCACAACCACAGGGCCCTTTTTGCTGCAACTTGGTAAAAGGACCCCAAATTATGTGTGGTTTAGCAAATCTTGTTCTAACTCTACCCCAGGAATGCCTCTTCTGAATTTAGGTATTGTGTACATACAACTTGAACAAAGGGTGGGAGATTTTCAAATGTCTCTTTCTACTCGTATAAATAACTTGCATTTACACAGGTAAATGGATTTGAAATTTGCCCATCCTACAATTTTTATTCTAATAGTTGGACAGGTCACAAAACAGAAGCATTTAAATGAAAATAGTAAAATGTTTCAATATGCTACAGTATGTTGTTTTTGATTTGGGGGTGTGGGATGGGTTTTTACCCAGTAATACTCATTATAATATGGTTTTAGCAGCAGCATTCATTTCTCTACAGTGCTCCATTGGAGCTTGAAGCACTATCAGACGAGAGGATAGTTATCTTTCTATATAAACAGGCCTGGATCCTGGAGGAAATAAACTCTTAATTGAGAATGTTTACAGAAATAAATTTATGCACCAAGCAACCCTAGGGAGCTTTTCAGCTTTGCTGACTTTTGTGTCAGCAAAGTTGAAATGCTTCTTTAAAACATGGTTGTGATTCCATCACTGATTAAATGAATGTCAAGGAAACTTTGTATAAAAATGTGCAAGATTTGAACTAAAATCCAGGAGATAAGGAATATTAGCAACAGCCACATGATGATTAAGGTTCATCTTTAACACATAAATGTCATTTTGGAAGTCTCTTTTTATTCCTTATGTTGTCTTTGTTTACATTTTAGCATACTATTACAAAAAATGCCCTTTGCTGAAAACTGTAAGGACAATACTCAGTGTTGCCTATTCAGTTTAACCATGTTGATTGGGTTGGGTGCACATATTCAGTGGCATTTAACCAGAAATTGATGCTGAATATCTGTTTTGATTAGTTCCATTGCAGTCTGGGGCAGAGAAGGAAGCAGAGTGGAGGAGTAGCCTGAGAACCAGGCAAACTGGGTTCAATTCCCTCTGCAGCTCCTTGTGACTCTGAGCAAGGCACTTAACCCTCCATTGTCTCAGGTACAAAAATAGTACCTGTCTGCATATAATATATAAACTACTTTGATTATAATCCCAGAAAGGTGGTATGTCAAACCCCATCTGAGCAGTGCTGGTGTCTGGATAATATCTGGGGAAAGTAAGACCACAGAAATAGCATGCTAGCACTGAATAACAGTAGAACCTAATTAATTTCCAGGGGTTGCAAGAATCTCAGCTATTCAATGCCAGTGACTGAATTAGGCCCAGCACTGAATATTCAGTCTATGATAGCATTTAAAAAATGATGACTGCCATAGACTGAATATTGCACATGGATGAATTAAATATAATGGAAACTACAGAATGGTGGAGGAGTAATTTAGTGTTTACCAGGGATATGCATGCCAAAAATCTTTGGGTTGCAAGGATGAACAGATGGATGCAGAAATGTTAAAGGAAATTAGGGATGCAAACAAACTGGGCAACACAATAATAATGGGTGATTTCAATTACCCCGATATTGACTGGGTAAATGTAACTTCAGGGCACACTAGGGAGGTAAAATTCCTTGATGAAATCAAGGACATCTTTATGGAGACAGCTGGTACAGCTGGTACAGGAGCCGACGAGAGAAGGAAAAATTCTAGACCTAGTCCTTAGTGGAGCTCAGGATCTGGTGCGGGAGGTAATGGTGCTGAGGCCACTTGATAACAGTGACCATAAATTGATCAGATTTGATATTAGCTTTGAAGTAAGTGTACATAGGAAATCAAATACGTTAGCGCTTAACTTTAAAAAAGGAGACTATGATAAAACAAGAAGAATGGTGAAAAAAAACAGAGGAGCGGCTGTGAGGGCCAAAAATTTACATCAGGTGTGGATGCTGTTCAAAAACACCATCCTGGAAGCCCAGGCCAAATATATTCCGCATATTAAAAAAGGAGGACCGGATGGTATTCATACCAGAGTACTGATAGATCTGAAAAATGAGCTTGCGGAGCTATTGCTAGTAATATGTCATTTATCCTTAAAATCGAGCGTGGTACTGGACGATTGGAGGGTGGCCAATGTAATGCCAATTTTTAAAAAAGATTCCAGAGGAGATCCTGGAAATTATAGACCGGTGAGTCTGACGTCAGTGCTGGGCAAAATGGTAGAGACTATTATAAAAAAACAAAATTACAGAGCATATTCAAAAGCATGGATTAATGAGACAAAGTCAACATGGATTTAGTGAAGGAATATCTTGCCTCACCAATCTACTATTTCTTTGAAGGGGTGAACAAATATGTGGATAAAGGTGAGCCGGTTGATATTGTGTATCTAGATTTTCAGAAGGCGTTTGACAAAGTACCTCATGAAAGACTCCAGAGAAAATTGGAGAGTCATGGGATAGGACGTAGTGTTCTATTATGGATTGAAAACTTGTTAAAGGATAGAAAACAGAGAATAGGGTTAAATGGTCAGTATTCTCAATGGAGAAGGGTAGTTAGTGGGGTTCCAAAAGGGGTCTGTGCTGGGACAGCTGCTTTTAAACATATTTATAAATGACCTAGAGATGGGAGTAACTAGTGAGGAAATTTGCTGATGATACAAAGTTATTCTAAGTTGTTAAATCACGGGAGGATTGTGAAAAATTGCAAGAGGACCTAACGAGACTGGGAGACTGGGCGTCTAAATGGCAGATGACGTTTAATGTGAGCAAGTGCAAAGTGATGCATGTGGGAAAGAGGAACCTGAATTATAGCTACGTCATGCAAAGTTCCATATTAGAAGTCATGGACCAAGAAAGGGATCTAGGTGTCATTGTTGATGATATGTTGAAATCTTCTGTTCAGTGTGCTGCTGCGGCTAATAAAGCAAATAGAATGTTAGGTATTATTAGGACAGGAATGGAAAATAAAAAGGAGGATGTTATAATTCCTTTGTGTCGCTCCATGGTGCAACTGCACCTTGAATATTGTGTTCAATTCTGATCGCCGCATCTCAAAAAAGATGTGGAGGGGCATAATGGAACAGAAACGCCTATCTCCATGGGCGTTTATCTCCGAGAACGGGTCCGTGAAGGGGCGGGGCGGATCGTATTTTTTAAAAGAAAAAGACGCCCATGTTTTATTCGTCAAGGTGTGAGCTGGGCGTTTTTGCTTTTCAGCGATAATGGAAAATGAAATCGCCCAGCTCAAAAACGAATAAATCCAAGGCATTTGTTCGTGGGAGGGGCCAGGATTCATAGTGCACTGGTCCCCCTCACATGGCAGGACACCAACCGGGCACCCTAGGGGGCACTTTTACAAAAACCAAATAAAAGGTAAAAGAGCTCCCAGGTGCATAGCACCCTTCCCTTGGGTGTTGAGCCCCCCAAATCCCCCTCAAAACCCACTGCCCACAAGTCTACATCATTACTATAGCCCTAAGAGGTGAAGGGGGCACCTACATGTGGGTACAGTGGGTTTGGGGGGGTTGGACGACTAATAGCATTAAGCAGCACAATTGTAACAGGTAGGGGGGGGATGGGCCTGGGTCCACCTGCCTGACGTCCACTGCACCCCCTAACAACTGCTCCAGGGACCTGCATACTGCTGCTTGGGAGGAGGGTATGACATTTGAGGGTGAAAGTAAAAAGTTGTGAAACATCATTTGTTGTGGTGGGAGGGGGTTAGTGACCACTGTGGGAGTCAGGGGAGGTCATCCCCGACTCCCTCTGGGGGTCATCTGGTAATTTAGGGCACTTTTGGGGGCCTTATTCGTAAAAAAACAGGGTCCAGGAAAAGTGTCCTAAATTCTAGCTCAAAACTGTTCCATTATCGGCGAAGGGCGCCCATCTCTGTTCGCCCGATAACCACGCCCCAGTTCCGCCTTCGACACGCCTTCGACACGCCCCCGTCCACTTTGTCCGCATCCGCGACGGAGTGCAGTTGAAAGCGACCCAAATTCGGCTTTTGATTATACCGCGTTATTCGTTTTTGTGAGATAAACGCCCATCTCCCGATTTAGGTCGGAACTTGGGCGTTATTCTCGTTCGATTATAAGCTGGACAGTGGAATTAGAAAAGGTGCAGAAAAGGGCGATGAAAATGATAAAGGGAATGGGATGACTTCCCTATGAGTAAAGTCTAAAGCAGCTAGGGCTTTTCAGCTTGGAGAAAAGGTGACTGAGAGGAGATATGATAGAGGTCTATAAAATGAGTGGAGTTGAACGGGTAAATGTGAAGTGTCTGTTTACACTTTCCAAAAATACTAAGAGTAGGGGGCATGCAATGAAGCTACAATGTAGTAAATTTAAAATGAATCAGAACATTTTTCTTCACTCAACGTGTAATTAAACTCTGGAATTTGTTGCCAGAGAATGTGGTAAAGGCAGCTTAGCGGAATTTAAAAAAAGGAAAAGTCCATAGACTATTATTAAATGGACATGGGGAAAATCCACTATTTCTGGGATAAGCAGTATAAAATGTTTTGTACTTTTTTGGGGAACTTGCCAGGTATTTGTGACCTGGATTGGCCACTGTTGGAAGCAGGATGCTGGGCTTGATGGACCTTTGGTCTTTTCCAGTATGGCAATACTTATGTACTTATGTAGTATTCATCCCTAGACTCTCACTGGTGTTTCACAATTGAAAAGTGGGACTGGTCATCCATTTTATTCAAGAATGCTTGAAACCTGTTGGCAAACATCTGTAACACAGGCAACAGCACTATGATCCATCAAGTAAACACCATAATGCACAAGAAAAGGGACAGAGGAGAATCACAGTGGAATGAAGACTAGAAAACATTTCAGAAGGGAAAATCTACATTAAAAAACCTAAATGAAAACCCCAAGAGAATGGAAATATGAATAGAAGCATCCAAATTAGGAGAACACCAAGAGAGGCATAATCAAATGGGGTGCCCACGTTTTCCCGAGGATGTCCTCGCAGGACGTCCCTGCAAAGGGGCAGGGAAACCCGTATTATCAAAACAAGATGGGCATCCATCTTTTATTTCAATAATACGGTCGGGGACGCCCAAATCTCAACATTTAGGTCAAACTTAGAGATGGTCGTCCCCGGTTTTCGACGATAATTGAAACCGAGGACGCCCATCTCAGAAACGACCAAATCCAAGCCATTTGGTCATGGGAGGAGCCAGCATTCGTAGTGCACTGGTTCTCCTCACATGTGAGGACACCAACCAGGCACCCTAGTGGACACTGCATTGGACTTCAGAGAAAGCTCTCAGGTGCATAGCTCCCTTACCTTGGGTGCTGAGCCCCCCACACACACACAAAACCCACTCACCCCAACTGTACACCACTACCATAGCCCTTAGGGATGAAGTCTACGGCAGTACCCTCTAGGGTGCCCGGTTGGTGTCCTGGCATGTGAGGGGGGACCGGTGCACTACGAATGCTGGCTCCTCCCATGACCAAATGGCTTGGATTTGGTCGTTTTTGAGATGGGCATCCTCGGTTTCCATTATTGGCGAAAACCGAGTTCACCCATCTCTAAGGTCGACCATCTCAACATTTAGGTCGACCATCTCTAAGGTTGACCTAAATGTTGAGATTTAGGCATCCCCAACCATTTTATCGAAACAAAAGATGGACGCCCATCTTGTTTCGATAATACAGGTTTCCCCGTCCCTTCGCAGGGACATCCTCAGAGATGGGTGCCCTTAGAGATGGGCATCCCTGTTCGCAAATGCCCCTCTCTATGTAACAACTAAGTTGCAAAACAGGAAAAGAAGGAAAACTGCATCAATTCACTAAGACATTAATTGCAGAGCAATGCTGAAAAAAATGTCAAAGAACCCCAAAGGCATAAAAAGAGGGTGACGTGGTAGAACAAAACATAGCAGAAGGAACATGGAGACTGGCAACAATGAAAGGACCCAGATCACAGCACAACAAAGAAAAATGGGTGACATGAACTATCACAGGCAACAGAAGAGAGGCAATGGTGCTTATTGTAGAAGCTCTATTCATGTTTTGGATGTCTGAAAACCAGCATTTAGACATCCATATTGCATGGGTATCTAAATAACAATTTTTATAAATCCAGAATATGGCTGTCTAAAACTGCTCTACATCTATATGGCAAGGGTGAGTGGTATGGGAATGTTTTGGATAGAACTAGGGAGCTCCAATTGCAGAAGGAGAAGGGATGTTCATACCCATTTCAATCACCTGTTCATACCCATTTCAATCAATCAGGATGACTTTTATTCTCTGTAATAATTGTGGTGCTTTAGTTTCAAGACCAATTATCTGGAGACTTAAGGCTTGTCCTATCTGTCTGCAACTCACTAGATTAAAACACGAGCTCAGTAAAGTAAAACAGGAACTAGATGCACTTAAAGCAGCATCTAGGACCGCACAATATCATACTGCACAGAATCATACCAAATTATCACCACTACCACAAAGGATAAAACCACCTAAAATAGATGGATCACTGTAGGCTCAGGCAGACTTCGTTATGTGACAAGTGTTACCCCTACAAAATTATTTTACTCCATTACAGCACTGTGATGTTCTTGAAAACAGAACGGAAGCCAAAGAAAAAATAATAAAAGTGGGACTAAAAGATATGAAGGTACCCAAAGAGAAAAGAAACCCCCAAATCACTAATGTTGAAATGCATACCAGGAAATGTAGATGGAAAGTGATGACCACAAATGCTCGCAGTCTAAGCAATAAAGTTCATGACCTTCAGGCCCTGATGTTGGAGGCAGACTTGGAAGTTGTTGCAATCACAGAGACGTGGCTAAATGGTTCCCATGAATGGGATGCAAACATACCAGCTATAATCTATTTAGGAAGGATAGAGAGGGTCGTAAAGGTGGCGGAGTAGCTCTGTATGTGAGGAATGATATCACTGCGACTGAAATGACAGGGACCTGGGGAAAGGAAGAAGCGATATGGATCACCTTAAAAAGAGATGATAGAACCTCTGTCCACGTAGGTGTTGTCTACAGACCGCCGACACAATTGGAGCAATTAGATAAAGACCTGATCGCAGATATTCAAAAGTTGGGAAGCAAGAGAGAAGTGCTGTTGCTGGGAGATTTCAATCTGCCGGATGTAGATTGGAAGGTTCCGTCTGCGGAATCAGAAAGAAGTAGAGGGATCATGGATGCTTTCCAAAGTGTTTTGCTCAGACAAATGGTGACAGAACCCACGAGGGAGGGAACGACGCTGGATCTGGTGCTCACAAATGGGGATAGTGTGTCAAATGTCCGAGTGGGTGCACACCTGGGAAGCAGTGACCATCAAACGGTTTGGTTTGATATAACGGCTGAAGTGGAGGGCGGCCTCTCTAAACTCAAAGTCCTGGATTTCAAGCATGCTGACTTTAGTAAAATGGGGAAATACCTGAGGAAGGAGATGATGGGCTGGGAGGAAGTACGAGAAGTGGAAGGACAGTAGTCCAGGCTGAAAGAAGCTATAAATAGGGCCACAAACCTTTATGTAAGGAAAGTAAATAAAAGCAAGAGAAAAAGGAAACCGATATGGTTCTCCAAGCAAGTGGTTGAGAAAATAAAGGCTAAAGAGTTGGTGTTCCAGAAATACAGAAAAACTCAAGAAAAGGAACACATGGAGGAATACTGGATGAAAATGAAAGAAGCCAAGAGAGAGATACGACTGGCAAAAGCAAAAGCGGAAGAACAAATGGCTAGAAATGTAAGGAGGGGTGACAAAAATTTCTTCAGGTATATTAGTGAAAGGAGAATGACTAAAAAGGGAATTGTGAGACTAAAAGATACTGCGAACCGCTATGTGGAAAATGATGAAGAAAAAGCAAATTTGCTAAATAGATACTTTTGTTCTGTTTTCACAGAGGAAAATCCTGGAGAAGGACCGCGATGGACTGGAAATAGTACAATTGAGAATGAAGTGGATAGAGCACCGTTCACAGAAGAAAGTGTGTATCAACAACTTGAAAAGCTAAAGGTGGACAAAGCCATGGGACCGGACGGGATCCACCCCAGGATATTGAGGGAGCTCAGAGAGGTTTTGGCAGGTCCTCTTAAAGATTTGTTTAATATATCCTTGCAGACGGGAAAGGTTCCGAGGGATTGGAGAACAGCAGAGGTGGTCCCTCTTCACAAAAGTGGTGATAGGGAAGAAGCTGGAAACTACAGGCCGGTAAGCCTCACTTCGGTTATTGGAAAAGTAATGGAAGCGATGCTGAAGGAAAGGATAGTGGATTTCCTGGAAGCCAATAAGTTGCAAGATCCGAGACAACATGGTTTTACCAAAGGAAAATTGTGCCAAACGAATCTCATTGAGTTCTTTGATTGGGTGACAGGAGAATTGAATCAGGGACGAGCTATGGACGTAATCTACTTAGATTTCAGCAAAGCTTTTGACACGGTTCCCCACAGGAGGCTCTTAAATAAACTGGAGGGGCTGAAGATAGGACCTGAAGTGGTGAACTGGATTAGGAACTAGTTGACCGACAGACGCCAGAGGGTGGTGGTGAATGGAATTCGCTCGGAGGAGGGAAAGGTGAGTAGTGGAGTGCCTCAGGGATCGGTGCTGGGGCCGATTCTGTTCAATATATTTGTGAGTAACATTGCCGAAGGGTTAGAAGGTAAAGTTTGCCTATTTGCGGATGATACTAAGATCTGTAACAGAGTGGACACCCGGGAGGGAGTGGAAAACATGAAAAAGGATCTGAGGAAGCTAGAAGAATGCTCTAAGGTTTGGCAATTAAAATTCAATGCGAAGAAATGCAAAGTGATGCACTTAGGGAATAGAAATCCACGGGAGACGTATGTGTTAGGCGGGGAGAGTCTGATAGGTACGGGCGGAGAGAGGGATCTTGGGGTGATTTGAAGGCGATGAAACAGTGTGTCAAGGCGGTGGCCGTAGCTAGAAGGTTGTTAGGCTGTATAGAGAGAGGTGTGACCAGCAGAAGAAAGGGGGTGTTGATGCCCCTGTATAAGTCGTTGGTGAGGCCCCACCTGGAGTATTGTGTTCAGTTTTGGAGGCCGTATCTTGTTAAGGATGTAAAAAGAATTGAAGCGGTGCAAAGAAAAGCTATGAGAATGGTATGGGATTTGCGTTACAAGACGTATGAGGAGAGACTTGCTGAACTAAACATGTATACTCTGGAGGAAAGGAGAAACAGGGGTGATATGATACAGATGTTCAAATATTTGAAAGGTATTAATCCACAAACGAACCTTTTCCGGAGATGGGAAGATGTTAGAATGAGAGGACATGAAATGAGATTG
Organism: Microcaecilia unicolor; assembly: GCF_901765095.1. Taxonomy (NCBI): domain Eukaryota; kingdom Metazoa; phylum Chordata; class Amphibia; order Gymnophiona; family Siphonopidae; genus Microcaecilia; species Microcaecilia unicolor. Next base: position 60,904,300 of record NC_044037.1, read on the forward strand.
AAGGGGGGCAGACTCAAGAAAAATGTCAGGAAGTATTTTTTTCACGGAGAGAGTAGTGGATGCTTGGAATGCCCTCCTGTGGGAGGTGGTGGAAATGAAAACGGTAACGGAATTCAAACATGCGTGGGATAAGCATAAAGGAATCCTGTGCCGAAGAAATGGATCCTCAGGAGCTTAGTCAAGATCGGGAGGTGGGGCTGGTGGTTGGGAGGCAGGGATAGTGCTGGGCAGACTTATACGGTCTGTGCCAGAGCCGGTGGTGGGAAGCGGGACTGGTGGTTGGGAGGCAGGGATAGTGCTTGACAGACTTGTATGGTCTGTGCCAGAGCCGGTGGTTGGGAGGCAGGGCTGGTGGTTGGGAGGTGAGGATAGTGCTGAGCAGACTTATACGGTCTGTGCCAGAGCCGGTGGTTGGGAGGAGGAGCTGATGGTTGGGAGGCGGGGATAGTGCTGGGCAGACCTATACGGTCTGTGCCCTGAAGAGCACAGGTACAAATCAAAGTAGGGTATACACAAAAAGCAGCAAATATGAGTTATCTTGTTGGGCAGACTGGACGGACCGTGCAGGTCTTTTTCTGCCGTCATCTACTATGTTACTATGATGCCTACGTTCAAAAAGATGGACGTCTGTATTCAGACCTGGAACTTGGCATGTCCAGGTTACAGAAAGAGTCCAAGAAAGCACAGAGGCAGATGGTCTGCGAACTCCAAGATGGAAAATAAACGGAGCAGATCGTAAACAAACACTGAAAGTTTGTATAAAAACATTGAGTTAGACAACTGTGAAGTAATGTGAAGCCTGTACAATGTTTATAAGGTTAAATATAGAAGAACTAGATTAGAAATAACTTAAATTACATCAAGAAATTTAATGCAAACTTTATCTTGCAGAGTAAAATCATCCTGACGCAGAGCAATGCTCAAAATGTGATCATATCAGCAACTACTGTTTTGATGATACTTCAGAATGAAAGCTAAGAAATTGTTTATATATATTTAAGTATAAACAGGACATGCTTTATGGTCATTTGAAAAAAAATATTTAAACTATTGAGGACCTGATGATTACAATCATTAGCACTAACAGAGGGAAAAGTTATTGTCTCTGAATACCATCAGTATGAAGGTCTAATAAAAAGTAATAAATGTATACGTATTGTAATATCTCCTAGATACTTTGGAATGTATGCAAGGTTTTCGATATTAATTGTTGTTCTATAGGGTATGGTTTGTTGTAGACATTTTATAATATGGACATTCCAGTGCTGCCACACAGATGTCTACGACCCTTTTTTTACCCCGTCCTTAGTTTGCAGGATGAAACTACATGTGGACAAATGCAAAGTGAAGCACATTGAGAAAAATAATTCAAATTATAGTTATTTGATGTTAGGTTCTACCTTAGGAGTCAGCACCCAAGCAAAAGATCTGTCATTGTGGACAGTATGCTGAAATCTTCTGCCCAGTGTATGGCAGCAGCAGCCATAAATGCAAACAGAATGCTAGGAAATATTAGGAAATGGATAGAAAATGAGATATAGAATAATATCAGCCTTATTTTCTAAAGTGATGGGGGCCCATATTTCGACCCAAATCAGGAGATGGGCACCCATCTCGCAAAGGTGCCCAAATCGGTCTAATTGAAAGCCAATTTTGGGTGTCTTCAACTGCAATCTGTCGCGGAAACGGGCAAAGTTGACGGGGGAGTGTCAGAGGCATGGTGAAGGCAGGTCTGGGGCGTGTTTATCAGCTGAGGAGAGATGGGTGCCTTCGGCAGATAATCAAAAAAAGAAAGGCGTTTTTAGTGCGAATTTGGGTCATTTTTTGTGGACCCTTTTTTTCCACGAACAAGTCCACAAATGACCAGATGACTACCGGAGGGAATCGGGAATGACCAACCCTGACTCCCCCAGTGGTCACTAACCCCCTCCCACCAAAAAAACCCAACTTTACCAACTTTTTTTCCAGCCTGTATGCCAGCCTCAACTGCCATACCCAGCTCCAGCACAGCAGTATGCAGGTCCCTGGAGCAGTTGTTAGTGGGTGCAGTGGACTTCAGGCAGGTGGACCCAGGCCCATCCCCCCTACCCGTTACACTTCTGGGAGCCCTACCAACCACCCCCTAAACCCACATGTAGGTGCCCCCCTTCAGCCATAAGGGCTATGGTAATGGTGTAGTGTTGTGGGCAGTGGGTTTTGGGGGGGATTTGAGGGGCTCAGCACCCAAGGGATGGGAGCTATGGACTTGGGAGCTATTTAACTTTTTTTTTTTACTTGTTACAAATGGTTGGGTGCCCGGTTGGTGTCCTGGCATGTGAGGGGGCCAGTGGACTATGAATCCTGGCCCCTCCCATGACCCAATGCCTTGGATTTCTTTGTTTTTGAGCTGGGCGCATTTGGTTTCCATTATCGCTGAAAAACGAAACTGCCCAGCTCAAATCCACACAAATCCGATGCATTTGCCGGGCACAAACTGTATTATCGAAAAAAAAGATGGGCGCCCATTTTATTCAAAAATACGGTCTGTCCCGCCCCTTCATGTACCCGTTCTCAGACATAGACGCCCATGGAGATGGGCGTTCGCGTTCGATTATGCCCCTCCACAATACCTCTATACCACTTCATAGTACAACCTCACCTTGAGTATTGTATACAGTTCTGGTCACTATGGGGTCCTTTTACTAAGGTGCACTCAAACATGTTTTGCGGTAGTGTAGACACGGGATTTGGGTGCACGCCAATCCATTTTTCAATGCGCCTTTTTAAAAGTTTTGCCAAAAATGGACGTGTGGCAAAAATAATAGTCTCACACGGTACCCGGGCGGTAATGACCTATGTGTGTCAAATGCAATTTGGCTCGCGTTCAATACCCACATCCAAAAATAAAAAATAATTTTTCAGCCGTGCATATTGGACTCATGCCAAAAATGAAATTATCGCAATAGCCACACAGAAGCCGGGCAGCAAATCCATTTTGGCGCACATTGGGTGTGCGAAGATGCTTACGCGGCTTAGTAAAAGGGCCCCTATATCTCAAAAAACATATAGTGAAATTAGAAAAGGTTCAAAGAATGGCAAACAAAATCTAGTTTTAAAAAATGCTTTGGACAAGTTCCTGGAGGAACATTCCATATTCTGCTCTTGAGATAGAAATAATGAAGGCCACTGCTGTCCCTGGGATGGGTAGCATGGAAGTGTGTTACTATTTGGGATTCTGCCAGGTACTTGTGACCTGGATTGGTAAGTGCTGAAAGCAGTATACTGGGCTAGACGGACCATAGGACTGCCCCACTATGGTTATTCTTATAGATGTTTCAGTTTTTTAAATTATTTATTTATTTTATTTATTTATAATTTTTTTTTTTTTTTTTTTTGCAGAAAATAGTCGTGTGGCAAATTAAAAATCAGCACACATCCATTTTGGGCCTGAGACCTTACCGCCACCTATTGACTTAGTGGTAAGGTCTCACACGTTAACGGGCGGTAATTGTCAGCATGTGTACACTGCTGATTACTGTCTGGTTAGCGCCACGTGGTAGAAAATAGAAATTACTTTCTGCTGCATGTTTTAGATGTGCGTCAAAATTAGAATTACTACTCGGGGCATGCGGTAGCTGGGCAGTAGTTCTAATTTGATGTATGTTGTATGTGCATAGGCATGTACGCATCTTAGTAAAAGGGCTCTGTGGAGGGGCATAATCGAACGCGAACGTCCATCTCCATGGGCGTCTATGTCCGAAAACGGGTATGTCAAGAGGTGGGACAGACCGTATTATCGAAAAAGATGGGCGTCCATCTTTCGTTTCGAAAATACGGTTTGGACGGACCACATGCCATGGATTTGGTCCCTTCTGAGATGGGCTTTTTTTTTTTTAGTGATAATGGAAACTAAAAACCCCCAGCTCAGAAAGTCCCAATCCAAGCCATTTGGTCGTGGGAGGGACAAATATACAACACTACCATAGCTCTTAGGGGTAAAGGAGGCAACTACATGTGGGTACAGTGGGTTTTAGAGGCCTCCCATTTACCACCACAAGTGTTACGGGTGGGGGGGATGGCCCTGGGTCTGCTTGCCTGAAGTGCACTGCAGTACCCACTAAAAGTGCTCCAGGGACAGGACTTGTTGCTGGTGTATAACCTTGGCACAGCAGTTCACACCTGAAGACTAATCTCGCTGAAAATGTCCTTTATTTGAATAAGCACCTTTACTCACAGTTAACTGCAGATCAGAGGTTGTGCCCCACTGGCAACAAGTCTCGCTGGTATTGAGATTAGCAGTAGGTCCGAGCTGGCAGAATGGTGTACAATGCCCTCTTTCAGCATCATTCAAGGTAATAACTAACGTTCTCTAACGTGGGTAACACATGAAAGGGATCTAAAAGTGTCTTACACAAATGGCCACTACCACATGGACTACCGGAAACAAAACAAGGCATACTCTGACCCAGTAAGCAGAGGGAAAAGCACGATGGGAGTACAGCCTACCAACTACCAACATCGTGAGCATTTAACACAAGCTAGTGGAATCACGGAGCCCAATACCCTACACTCACCACGATGCATTGGTGATGTGACTCTGTAGTGCCCTTAACAGAAAAGGTGTCACACTCACCCGAGACCCACATCAGAACCAGGGAAAGGCTGTCAGAGGATAGAACACATTCTGCCATCATGGAGGTGGGTACGGCATTTGAGGCTGACATACAGGCTGGAAAAAAAGTTTGTAAAGTGGGTTATTTTTTGGTGGGAGGGGGTTAGTGACCACTGGGGGTGTCAGGGGAGGTGATCCACGATTCCCTCCGGTGGTCATCTGGTCAGTTGGGGCACTTTTTTGGGACTTGGACCTGAAAAAAGGGTCCAAATAAAGCAGACCAAATTCTCATCAAAAACGCCCTTCTTGTTTTAATTATCAGCTAAAGACACCCATCTCTCCTCAGCCAATAACCATGCCCCAGTCCCGCCTTCGCCACGCCTTCAACACGCCCCCATGATCTTTGCTCTTCTCTGTGACGGACTGCAGTTGAGGACGCCAAAAATCGGGTTTCGATTATACCTATTTGGGCGCCCACTGGAAACAGACGCTTATCTCCCAATTTGGGTCGAAATATGGGCGTCTTTCTCTTTCAAAAATAAGCTGGATAGTGTCTAGCAAAAAGAGTGACAATAGTGATGTAAGGACAATTCAAATTAATTGATTGATTAAAATTATAACAATTTTCAGAATTCAGTAAATTGTATAGTTAATTCAGAAATTTTTGAAAGAGGAAGGCTTTCAGAAATTTGCAAAATGTTAAGTAATTAGAAATGCATTTGATTTCACATGGTATAGAATTCCACAATTTGGTACCTACATGTGAAAAATCTCTGCACAATATAGACTTGAATTTGATGTTTTTATAGCTAGAGTAGTAAAGCATGAGACATTATCTTGATCTTACGGATGCATTGCAGGCTGGAAGATCAATCAAATCCAACATGTACTCAGGTGCTAAACCATGGATTATTTTGTAGATGAATATGCAGGTTTTAAAGATGATTCTAACTTTGATCGGAAGTCAATGAGTGTTTTAGAGTAAAGATGGATGCCCATCTTGTTTCGATAATACTGGTTCCCCCGCTCCTTCGCCGGGACGTCCTGCGAGGACATCCTCAGGAAAACTTGGGCACCCCTTTTGATTATGCCCCTCTTTGAGTACAAGTCTAGGGGCTGTGTTTAGAGTAGTTTTAGGTTAAAGATGCTTTGTTCCCCAAATAAACTGCATTGCAGTAGTCCAGTTGTGACAATATATATAAAAGACTGTACAACTTTGACATCAAGGAGACAACCTAATGGATGTTCATGCTGGACATACCCAGAACTTGGCCATCCATTTTCATGTATTTTAAAACAGGTTATATATCAACAGATCCTGTTCTAAAATACATGAGAAATGCACATTAATATCTGACATACAGACTTGGACATCACATTCTAAAATGGGTGTCCTTTCTAAAACTCTGCTGAAACAGAACAACAGCAGCAGCATAATGTGTGGTTGGGATATTAGAAAATGTGCAATGTCATTTTATTTCTTTGTCAATGTTCAGCTAGTGATTTTTATTTCAAAGATGACCTGTTAGAGGTCATGTCTCATTTTAATAAGATTTTACAAATGCTTTATGATTGGTTTCATAGACACAGTTTGATCCCAAATTTAGATAATTGTTTAGCAAAGTGGATATCCAGGAGAAATAACCCTTCATTTGCTAAATCTACAATGCAAGGAAAGTTAATTCCATTATAGGAGGAATTAGGGCCCTGTTCATTAAGCTACGCTGTAGGCACACAAACATTTTAGTGTGTACTAAAAATTAACATGTGCTAATGCTAGAGACACCCATAGGAATATGATGAGTCTCTCTCTTGTTAGCACATGCTAAGTTTTAGAACGCACTTAAAAAGGGCTTAGTAAACATGACCTTTAGTCACTAGGATTTCATTGTAACGGACACATGAGGTTCTTTTTTCAAACAGGTGCTGTTGTAGGTTTGTGTTTTTATCATCTCCGAATGATTCATCAGTTAAAATCCTGTTTTACACTTATAAATTTGTTATAAGTGGTTTAGGCAACAATTACTTTCCGGCTTGATTATTGTAATTCATTATATCAAGGATTGATGAAAAACAGCTTTAAAAGATTGATTAATCCAAAATACAGCTGCTAGGTTAATTACTGAAAAAGACTTGATCACATAACATCTATACTTGTTAGAACTGCATTGACTTTTGATTGCGGGACATATTTCATTTAAACTATTGTACTTGGTTTGCAAGGCTTTCTTCATGTTAATTCCTTTCTTCCTTTCATGTAACTTGCAGGAATGCATATGTTCATGAAACTTGCATTCTTCTCAGCACCTTTGCTGTGATTACCATCTAGAAACAGAGCATTTTGTTATGCAGGACCTTCCTTATGGAAAGCCTTGCCATTTGAATTGTGTGATATTCTTACTTATCTTTTCAGAAATCCATGAAAACCTGGCTTTCAAGGCAGATGTGTAGTTGACGTGATTATGGGCTGGGTTAGTATTGGATAACTCACCCTCCTGTTTACAAACCCATGTTAGTGTCTGCTGGTGCACTACTGCATTGTCGCATGGAAGCTGCTAGTTCGGCTTTGTAAACAAGAGGGGTGATTCAGAAGAGTATGGATAGATTACTCAGTGGATTATTGGATTGATTTAACTGTTTGGTTTTTCATTTATTGTAAATCATAAAACAGAAAAAAATAATGAAGGCAGAGAAAGAACATGTGGAATAACTAGTCTGTCCATACATGTCATCTACGATCTCTTCCTCTCCCTTAGAGATCCTATGTTTTTGTCCCAAACTTTCTTGAATTCAGATATAGTTTCAAACAGTTTTCATCTCTACCACCTCCACTGGTAGGCCATTGCATTAATTCACTAGATATTCCGTGGAGAAGTATTTTATATTTTATTTATGTGAACTTCATTAAACTAGGAAACGGACAATACACAAACCTTTCCGATCATGCGACGGAATACACAAAACTTCTGTCGCATGATCTCACCCCATGCAACCTGCTTGGGGCGAACCACACTAACTCTTTTTAATTGTACTATACACTCTGTATTTGTCTACTCTGGAGTCTGTAATCCACCTCTCCAAACTATGTAAGCCACATTGAGCCTACAAACAGATGGGAAAATGTTTGGATACAAATGTAATAAATAAATAAATACATACATACATACATACATAAAATATCATATTATTATTATTATTATTATTATTGTAAACTGCTTTAATACCATGGTTGTGCAAAGCAGTAATACCATGGTTGTGCAAAGCAGTATATCAAGTAAATAAATTAAATCAAACCTTTAGATTTAGAAGTCCCTGTTAGTCACTCACCTTTCCAAATCTGAGCACTAGATGACATATATGTGGGCAGAGTTACATGTGTATCTTAGTATTAACTCAACTTCAAAGCTTCTTCATGTGTTTCCAAAATCTTTTAAATTCTCAATTACATATCTTAAGTGGAATCAGGAAATATTATGCTCTAAGTGGAGGAGTGGCCTAGTGGTTAGGGTGGTGGACTTTGGTCCTGAGGAACTGAGTTCAATTCCCACCACTTGAGGCACAAGCAGCTCCTTGTGACTCTGGGCAAGTCACTTAACTCTCCATTGCCCCATGTAAGCCGCATTGAGCCTGCCATGAGTGGGAAAGCGTGGGGTACAAATGTAACAAAAAAAAAAAAAAAAGAAGCATCCCACTGTATCACCGGAAAAGTGTTAGAACCAGTCCTTATCCAGGTTTAACACAAATTTGTCTTGGCTTTGCTATTTTTCACTAAGTTTTCTACAAATTATGTCAAATTACTTATCTTGGAATGAGATAAGGTCTGAAAGCACTATCTCTTAAATCTCTTCATGAAAACACTCAGGGCCCTGTTTACTAAGGTGTGCTAGCATTTTTAGCGTGCGCTAAAAAGTTAGCATGGTTTAGTAAACAGGGCCTTTCAATCTCAACAGATGCAAGTTGATACATTAATAGTAGCAGAAAATGCCTCCACATCATGAAGAAAATATAAAAATTATTCCTTAAAAAGACATGCTATTTGGGCCCCACCTCTTCTTATGCTCCAACAAAGTCATGGTTTCACTGATGTAGTCTTCTTGAGGGAGCAAAAATATAAGATCATTCAAGGCTAAAACTTATGAAACATTAACAAACTTCATCAATAAATGTAAAATTAATAACACAAAGGAGCTAATTTTCAAAAGAGAAAAACATCCAAAAAGTGACACAAAGTGGCAGATGGACGTGTTTGCCAAAAAATCCAAATCACTATTTTTGAAACCCATTTTTAAGACATTTTTCTATGCAGTTCATAAGCAGTGTGTCCAAATCACAAGGGGGCATGTTGGGGTTGGAATTTAGGCATTCCCAAAACTTGGGGACCTGTTTACTAAGCCACACTGCAGGCACGCTAACATTCTTAGTGCACACTAACATTAGAGACACCCTTAGGAATATATGGGTATCTCTAGCGATATCATGTGCTAATTTTTAGTATGCACTAAAACCACTAGTGTGCCTTAGTAAACAGGTAGCATTATGGTGATTTTTCTGCCATAATAGAACAACAGGGCGTCTGACGTAATAAAATCAGGTGATCGGCGCCATTTTGTGAGATACACTCAAGCAAAGAGACAGAGAAGCTAAGCAGAGACAAGATATAACTGTGAGTACATGAGATGTCATATAGATATAATAAAATGAAGTAAACACAGCAAAAAATTGATAAAAGATGTTTAATTGCAGGGCACAAGAACTGGCATATAAAAGTTTAGCTCCAGATGAAGATGTTACGAAACAGAAGCGCACTGTAGAGCAAACCAGTGAGAAAGCCTGGAAGATAAGATAAGTGCAAAGTTAAAAAAGTAATAAGAACAAAAAGTGAAAAAGCAAAAAAATTATTAATCTAGACTAATGAGGATTCCCGCTGGTAGAATAATGATACAGCGGAGAGGTGTAGTTTATGAAGCAAAGAATTAATAAGCACACCGGAAATCTGAAGTCAAGATTATTATCCAGCTTATAATTGAAAAAGAGAAACGCCTATATTGCGACCCAAATCGGGAGACAGACGTTTATCTCACAAAAACGAATAAAGCGGTATAATCGAAAGCCAAATTTGGACGTTTTCAACTGCACTCCGTCGCGGATGCGGACTATGTTGATGGGGGCGTGTCAAAGGCGTGGTGAAGGCGGAACTGGGGCGTGGTTATCGGCCGATCAGAGATAGGCGCCTTTCGCCGATAATAGAAAAAAAATATGCGTTTTTAGCGAGAATTTAGGGCACTTTTCCTGGACCCTGTTTTTCCACAAATAGGGCCCCAAAAAGTGCCCTAAATGACCAGATGACCACTGGAGGGAGTCGGGGATGACCTCCCCTGACTCCTCCAGTGGTCACAAACCCCCTCCCACCACAAAAATATGCCATTTCACAACTTTTTATGTTCACCCTCAAATGTCATACCCACCTCCCTGGCAGCAGTATGCAGGTCACTGGAGCAGTTATTAGGGGGTGCAGTGGACGTCAGGCAGGTAGACCCAGGCTCATCCCCCCCCCCACCTGTTACACTTGTGCTGGTAAATGGGAGCCCTCCACACCGCCCCCCAAACCCACTGTACCCACATGTAGGTGCCCCCCTTCACCCCTTAGGGCTATAGTAATGGTGTAGACTTGTGGGTGGTGGGTTTTGAGGGGGATTTGGGGGGCTCAACACCCAAGGGAAGGGTGCTATGCATCTGGGAGCTCTTTTACCTTTTTTTTTGTTTTTGTAAAAGTGCCCCCTAGGGTGCCCGGTTGGTGTCCTGGCATGTGAGGGGGACCAGTGCACTACGACTCCTGGCCCCTCCCACAAACAAATGCCTTGGATTTATTCGTTTTTGAGCTGGGCGCTTTCATTTTCCATTATCACTGACAAACAAAAACGCCCAGCTCACAAATTGTCGAATAAAACATGGACGTCTATTTTTTCCCAAAATACGGTTCGGTCCGTCCCTTCACGGACCCGTTCTCGGAGATAAACGCCCAAGGAGATAGACGTTTTCGTTTGATTATGCCCCTCATTATTTATCAAAAAGACTGTATTGATAAGTGTAAAGTGCCATAGTGGTATTAATAGTCATAATAGAACAAAGCAAAAATATCCAGGGCTAAATGTTAGACATTTGGGGCTAGACCTGTTTCGATCATGACTAAGTTATAAAAAGGTGCTCTAAATGACCAAATCACCACTGAAGGGATTAAGGCATGACTCCCTTACTTTGCAAGTGGTCACTGACCTCTTCCCACCCCCAAAGATGTGAAAGAAACAATACATACCAGCCTCTATAACCACTTCAAATGTTATCACTAGCCTAGTAGAGCAGGAAGCAGGTCCCTGGAGTAGCATAGTGGCTGGTGCAGTACACTTTAGAGAAGGGGACCCAGGCCCATAGCCCACTCTGTTACACTTGTGGTGGAAAGTGTGAGCTGTCCAAAATCCACCAAAAACCTAATGTACCCACATATAGGTAACACTTGCAGCCATAAGGGATACTGTAGTGGTGTACAGTTGGATGCAGTAGGTTTTTGGTGGGCATTGAAGGGCTCCTCATACAATATAAGGGGGTAATGGTGAGATGTGTACCTGTGACCTTTTATGTGAAATCCACTGCAGTACCCTCTAGGGTGCCCCACTGCTCTGCTATGATGTCTGTGTGGCCAGTTTAATAAAAATGGTGGCTCCCCCATACAGCCAAATGGCTTGTTTTTCTGAATTTTCCCTTGGATTTTTTTTTTTTTAAATGGTCCAAAAAGATAGATGCAGTGAACACAAAAACATCTAGCAAATGGCCATTTCTGAAAAATAAAACATTTCTCTGGTTCAAAAATCCCTATGTTCGCCACTTGATTTTTGGACGTTTTCAGGAAAACATCCAAAATTGGATTTAGATGTAATTTTGAAAATGCCCCTCTACATTATAGTCTCCTTTTATGAAGCAGCATTACTGATTAGTGTACACAGAATGCGAAAAAGCCCATTCAATTCCCATTGGCTTCTTCACTTCCAGTGCATGTTAATCAGTAGTGATGCTTTGTAAAAGGAGCCCTTTTTGATTGACTCAATATTCTATTCTATTTTCATCTGGGTATTTTTTTTATTTGCTGCATTTGTACCCCACATTTTCCCACCCATTTGCAAGCTCAATGTGGCTTACATTATGTTGCAAAGGTATAATCATACACAGAGTAAGAGATTTGGCCTAATGAAACATATTACTGTGTAAGAGATTAGGTAAATAGCTCAGTAGAATGATTTACATAACACAAAATAAAACAGGTAAGATATACTGACGAATAGTGATAATATGATTAACATAATCAAATTAGAAGGGATCAGTATTAGTTGGTTTAGATATAGAATGGAATCAAGACATTAAGGAGGATTCTTATTGTAAGTCTCTTCGAACAGGTGTGTCTTCGATAACTTCTGTAAGGCTGTCTAGTCACGTGCTGTTTTTATAGCATTCAGTAGTTTATTCCATGATTTTGTGCAGAGGTATGTGAAGGTAGATGTGTGTAATGATTTGCATTTGAGTCCTCTGCAATTGGGGTAGTGGAGGCTTAGGAAGGTACATGATGAACTTTTGATATTTTGTGCTGGTAAGTTAATTAGGTCTGACATGTATGAAGGGGCTTCTCCATGGATGATCTTATGGGTTAAGCTGCAAATTTTGAATACAATTTGATCTTTTAGTGGAAGCCAGTGTAATTTTTCTCTAAGGGGTTTGGCACTCTCATATTTCGCCTTTCCGAATATGAGTCTAGCTGCGGTGTTTTGGGCAGTCTGGAGTTTCTTAATGTTTTTTTCTTTGCATCCTGCAAAAAATGGCGTTACAGTAATCCAGATGGCTCAGTACTAGTGATTGCACCAGTTTGCAGAATACTTCCCTTGGGAAAAAAGGTTTCACACTTTTCAGCTTCCACATTGCAAAAAATATTTATATTAAGCTTCAATCAGTAAAGAATCTACGTGGTTACATATAGTTCAAAACACACAGAGATATTGATAGCCCTAGTGTATTATTTATCAAAATATTTACTAAACAGATACGTCTTCAATCCTTTATGACGTTGTAAACATCCAAAAAGTATTCAAATTTGTTCAGGTATAGAATTCCACAGTTTGCTAGCTTCATAAATAAAAGAGCCATCAAGAACTGTTTTGTAACAAACATTTTAACAGACACTTCTGTATAAGAGTAGAATAGTAATGAGAAGTCTTTTGAAAAGCATTCCCCTGTAAGATTGTACACAGAGTACAAGCAGTTTTAAAATAAATTTGTGCAGAAACTGGTAGCCAGTGCAGGCTTTTGAGTGCACATGATCATATCGGGAATGGCCATAGATCATTTTAGCTGCAATATTTTGCAGCAACTGCAATTTTATTAACGAATCTTAAATTTAATCCAATGTACAGGACACTGCAATAGTCCAATTTAGACAAAACAATAGCCTGTATCAGAAAAAAAAAAGTGTTCTGTAAAAAAAGATCAATCTGATTGCTCTTAATTGTTGAATTTGAAAAATACCTTTTTACTCAAGTAATTTATTTGAGATTCCATCGTTAATTGGGTGTTTAATATAATTCCCAAAACCTTAGAGGATTTTTCAAATGACAACTGTTCTCCTGAGACAATTGTAATGCTACAAGGGAACAAAGACATATCATTACCAAAATACAGTAATTTTGTCTTAGCTGCATTAAGCGTTAACAGACGTTAATTGGACCAAGAATGAATTAAGGATATGCAGTCATAAATAGAGGTTTGTAGTGTACAAAATTTTGATGTTATGGGGATCAACACAAATATGTCATCTGCATATGAACAGCTGAAATTGCCTGATGCATGCAACATTGATCCTAATGAGCTCATAAATACATTGAATAATATTGGAGATAATGGTGAACCCTGCAGGACACCAAAATCTGGTCTCCAACTAAAAGAAAATATATTATTCTTCTTAATGCAATATGATCTATTTTTAAAGCCTTCTATCCATTTATAAATTGCTCCAGATATTCCATATTTCCTCAATTTACACAGCAAAAGTCATGGTCAACTGTATCAAATGCTCCGGAAATATCAAATTGGAGAAAGACAAAATGGACTCCATGACTTAGAAATTCTCTAACATTAGACACCAAGACTAACAGAAATGACTCCATGCTATGTATAGCCCTGAATCTAAATTGAAAATCATGTAAACAATGTGAAGATCATATATGATGTAATCTTTAATGCTACTACTGACTCCATTAATTTTGTCATCCAAGGGATGCTAGCCACCGGTCGAAAATTTTACACAACTATCAAATATTCTCATTAAGATTTTAGAATTGGAGTTAAAATGATTTGTCCTAATTCCAAAGGAAACAAACCTTCTTTTAATAAATTATTAACCAAGACTGTGAGCCATTCTATCAATTCAGATGGAATATCTTGTAGTAAATGTAAAGGACATATCTAGCAGACATGAATTATGAGAGAGTTTTTTTTCAACATAGAGGTCACTGTATCCATTTTCACAGAAGTAAAAGAAGACCAGTCTCTATCTGCTGGTAAATGGAAAGGCTCACCCCTTAAAGGGGGGGTCGATTACAACCGGGCCGAAGGCTCATGAAGAATCTGGGGGGGAGGGAGGAGTGTGAGTAGATAGAAAGGATAGGAGAATGAAGGGTTAATGGGAAAAGAGGCGGGTAGGGAGGAGTGGTGAAGAAGGGTTTGGAAGAGAATCGCAGCGCCATTTGGTTTTCAGCAAGCAAAGGGATCAGGCTGACCCGCCCTCCTGCCCATGAGGTACAGGGAAAGGGTAGTTGTCGCAGCAAGGCGTAAGCTATGGAAGTTAGGTAACATTAGCGACGAGTACACAGCACCTCAGCGGATAATATGGCAAAGTGAGTTACTATATATATGTTAATGAGCTGTTGAAAGTTACAATACTGAGCGAAATGGTATGCCTGCATGCGGGCAGGCTTACAGAACAAGATGGACACGGCTAGTCTCCTGGCTTGGATGGCCAGGGGGCCAATAGCTTTGGTTAAACTGGTAAATGCATCCTTGTGTGGGATGCATTTGAATTGACAGCGTGTGCTATAGCAGACAGCACTGAGGAGGAACAGGGTGCTTGGACGGCACATCCTGTGGTAATATAAGAAAGAAAGGCTGTGTACTCGGAGTGAGATGTTTATCAATGATGTTTATCAATGATTGTTTATGTGAAGGTTTATGGTAAATAAATTGTTGCGGACCTGGCTGTGGCCTAAATAAATCCACATTCGTTAAAGAAATTGGCTTCTGGTGTGGTGTTGGATATGGGAGGTGTGTGACTGAGTGAGTGCCGAATGCCCGTGTTGTTTAATAACATCTTCACTTATTGAACTGAGTTCGATTCCCACTTCAGGCACAGGCAGCTCCTTGTGACTCTGGGCAAGTCACTTAACCCTCCATTGCCCCAGGTACAAATAAGTACCTGTATACAATATGTAAGCCACATTGAGCCTGCCATGAGTGGAAAAGCGTGGGGTACAAATGTAACCAAAAAAATAACAATATCAGACATAGTGTTATTATGTGATTGTCTAATGAATTTTACCTTTTCTATAAAATAATGTGCCAATTTGGTTGATTCTGAGTGGTCCTTTTAATAAGCCATGGTAAAAAGTGGCTTGTGGTACTGTGGGCGTGGGTTTTGGGCACACACAGAATTATTTCTCAGTGCGCCTGTAAAATGCCCTCTTTTTCCCCCTGAAAATGGATGTGTGGCAAAATCAAAATTGCCACGTGTCCATTTTGGGTCTCTGACCTTACCACCAGCCATAGACCTAGCGGTAAAGAATGAAAAAAAAAAACCTCACACACACACACACACACTTAAAATCTTTGCAAGTGATTAGATCAATTTATATTAATTGGGTCATTAAAGAAAACACTGCCATTCAATGTCCAATTTAACCCCAGGAGTGACAAGGTACACCAATACACAATATATTCCAATTCTTAGCATGTCAAATATGTGGTAAAAGCACCTTATCTATTACTAAATTTTCAATTGTTCCAGCATGAGAGATGTTTGAATCCACGGGGCAAGCAGTGGAGCAGACACTTTTGGGCTCATTTTTGAAAGAGAAGGGCGCCCATCTTTTGACACAAATCGGAAGATGGGCGTCCTTCTCACAGGGTCGTCCAAATCGGTATAATCGAAAGTCGAGTTTGGTCGTCCCCAACTGCTTTCCATCGCAGGGACGGCCAAAGTTCAAGGTGGAATATTGGAGGCATAGCGAAGGCGGAACTTAGGCATGCCTAACACGTGGACGTCCTCAACCCATAATGGAAAAAAGGGTGTCCCTGATGAGCACTTGGACAGCTTTAACTAGTCCTGTTTTTCTTACGACCAAGGCACAAAATGTGGCCAAAATGACCACCGGAGAGAATCAGGGATGACCTCCCCTTACTCCCCCAGTGGTCACTAACCCCCTCCCATCCTCAAAAACCATTTTAAAAAATATTTTTTTGCCAGACTCTATGCCAGCCTCAGATGTCATACTCAGGTCCATCACAGCAGTATGCAGGTCCCTGGAGCAGTTTTAGTGGGTGCAGTGCACTTCAGGCAGGCGGACCCAGGCCCATCCCCCTCCCTACCTGTTACGTTTGTGGAAGAAACAGCGAGCCCTCTAAAACCCACCAGAAACCCACTGTACCCACATCTAGGTGCCCCCTTCACCTGTAAGGGCTATGGTAGTGGTGTACAGTTGTGGTTAGTGGGGTTTGGGGGGCTCAGCACACAAGGTAAGAGAGCTATGTACCTGGGAGCAATTTATGAAGTCCACTGCAGTGCCCCCTAGGATGCCCAGTTGGTGTCCTGGCATGTCAGGGGGGACTAGTGCACTTCGAATGCTGGCTCCTCCCATGACCAAAGGGTTTGTATTTGGTCGTTTCTGAGATGGGCGTCCTTGGTTTCCATTATCGCCGAAAATCGGAAATGACCAAGTCTAGGGATAACCATCTCTAAGGATGACCTAAATGTCAAGATTTGGGCGTCCCCGACCGTATTATCGAAACAAAAGATGGACGTCCATCTTGTTTTGATAATATGGATATCCCCACCCCTCCATCAGGATGTTTTGCGAGGATGTCCTCAGCAAAACTTGGGCATCCCTTTTGATTATGCCCCTCCTTACCACCACCCATTAAGGAGGCGATAAGGGCTCCAACGCTAACCCAGCAGTAACCAGGCAGTGTGCAGAAATGGTCAATTACCGTCAGGTTACCGCCATGCTAGCCATTTCAGGGGGTTTCTTTTTCCTTCAAAAATAGTGTGCACTAAGGGCAGGACTATTGCTGGTGGCTGCATTGGGCTGGCAGTAGTCCTGAAAGAACAAGCAGTAAGCCCATGTTGGGCTTACTGCTGCCCTGTAAAAAGGCCCCTAGGGGAAACCAGTCTGGCCCAATCTGTTTCCAACTCAAAATGTTATATGGTTTCATTCCAGATATTTATAAATAGATGTTCATTTACAGTCAAAAGGTGGTTCATAATCTTAAAATCATTGGTTATTCCAAACTGGGGGGGGGGGGGGGGGGGGGGAACTGGGAGGTCTTTTATTAATCCACGGTAGCATTTTTAGCTCACAGTAGGTTATCAATAGAAATCAAACAAAATAAAACATGGAAAAGAAAATAAGATGATACCTTTTTTATTGGACATAACTTAATACATTTCTTGATTAGCTTTCGAAGGTTGCCCTTCTTCCTCAGATCAGAAATAAGCAAATGTGCTAGCTGACAGTGTATATAAGTGAAAACATTCAAGCATTACTATGACAGTCTGACAGGGTGGGAGGAGGGGGGTGGGTAGGAAGTATGCATGGGGACATCAAAGCATATCATTAATATTCTAACAGGGTGGGTGTGGATAGGTAAGGGGAGGGTGATCAACAGAGACATACAGCTTTATGGTTTATAATGGGCTAGGAACCCCAGATCCTTGTTAAGTCCTTTCTGTTGGGTGTTAGCCCATTATAAACCATAAAGCTGTATGTCTCTGTTGATCACCCTCCCCTCACCTATCCACACCCACCCTGTTAGAATATCAATGATATGCTTTGATGTCCCCATGCATACTTCCTACCTACCCCCCTCCTCCCACCCTGTCAGACTGTCATAGTAATGCTTGAATGTTTTCACTTATATACACTGTCAGCTAGCACATTTGCTTATTTCCGATCTGAAGAAGAAGGGCACCCTTCGAAAGCAAATCAAGAAATGTATTAAGTTATGTCCAATAAAAAAGGTATCATCTTATTTTCTTTTCCATGTTTTATTTTGTTTGATTTCTATTGATAACCTTAAGAGTGGACTAACACGGCTACCACACTCCTCTACTTAGCTCACAGTAGAAATCAGCTGTCAATAAACGCCAAGATGCCTATGATATTCCTATGGACATCTTTGTTTACATCGATTGGATCAGAACTGAAACAGACTACATTTTTATACAAGCCCTATCAAATAAAATCCCAAAAGATTTACCCAAACTTATTGATCATAATGCTGCTATGAAAGAAAGCCATTCATAGAGTAGTTTGTGTAGGTCCTAGTGGGTTTTTGTTTTAGTAGTTGATTGCTATAGCGGTACTTATCATTTTACTATTTTTTCTTGCATTTAATATTATGATTACAGTTTAAAGTTTATATTCTTTATAATTGTAATAATACTCATATTAGTTATATTTTAATTTCCTATTGTTCATGCTTGCACAGTTATTGCCCCTGGATTTTATAAATGACATGCAAATCTCCACATGTAAAATTGTGTGATATTCTGAGATACGCATGCAACTAAGGGGTATGTTTACTAAGGTGCATTAGCATTTTTAATGAGCCTGTAAATTTAAGGAGTGTTAAACACTAACATGCCGATACATTTCTATGAATCATCAATGAAGCACCAATATATTTATCTTGAAGGGAGCTCACAATATAACCAGAAAAAGGGTGCTCTACTTCAGTCCATTTCCAACATACCTTTATCATAGCTTACTGAGTTCAAAACCACAGTATTTATCCAGATGGATGGACCTTTTGATGAAAAGCTGTTGATCGCTTTTACACGATCTAAAAATATCGGCGAAATGTTATCATGGAAGAAATTATATAGAAGTACGAACATGATACCTATGGCTACACAGACTAGATGTGAGCATTGTCAATGGTGTACTACAGCCAGAATAGGACCTTTATGGACTGACCCCCATCTGGGTAAACAAATTTCTTCGAAGTTGGATTCAAATTGTAACACAAAGATGGTAATATATGCTATCGAATGTCCCTGTAGGAAGATCTATGTGGGGCGAAGTATGCGATCGATAAGAATTAGATTGACAGAGCATAAATCTAGGATTTTGAATAAAAAAGTGGAGGCACCCCTAGTTCAACATTGGGTGGATCATCATCATTCTACTGCAGATCTACAATGGCGGATTATTGATCAAATTGTAGAAGGGTGGGAGGGAGGAGATCTTGAAAGTATATTAAATTACAAAGAGCAATATTGGATATTTACTCTGGATACGATTGAGCCTTTTGGACTAAATCGAGAAATTGATTGGCAGACTCTTATATGAATGATATACAATGAGAGCTGAGCTTCTGTGATTATTTTGACTTTTGAATTCCTATCAGCTGGCGGCCTGGGAGGTTAGGAGTGACGCTATACATTAGTATACGTTAGTTTACGTCAGTATACGTCACCGGATATATAATCCGTAGTAAGCTTATGTCGGCCATCCCTGATGGAGACAGTTTGGCAATAGCATGGTGAGTAAAGCTTAACTGCAGGTCAAAACATAGTACTATATATATATATATATATATATTGATTATAAATTTCCTTTATATATAGGAGACTACCTTGAAACAGCGTTTTATAACGCGAAACATGGATCTGTGTCGGTGTGACATCTGGTCTCCAGTTTTTGAAAATAAAAATAAGTGAATACCGGATATGGGAAAATCGGATAAGCTAAGTATTTGAATATATTGTTTAACCTAGTGAAACTTTTGGATATATTAACTGAAAATAGAGATAAATGATTTAAAAAGAAAAAAAGATATTAAAAAAAATATATATATGTAAGGATCGATGAAGATTGCGCTACGCCCCTTCTAGACATATGCTAGGCTCATTTAGCCTTATTAGGGGAAGGTGCGCTGATCTGAGAGATCCATTTACAAAAATATCTATATAAAAAATATCTATATAGATAAATACTGTAGTTTTGAACTCAGTAAGCTATGATAAAGGTATGTTGGAAATGGACTGAAGTAGAGCACCCTTTTTCTGGTTATACATTTCTATGGGCACATTAGCGTTTAACGCACGTAAACCATTTACGTATATTAAAAACGCTAATGTGCCTATAGCGCCGCTTAGTAAACCTAGCCCTAAATTGACTAATGAGCCAATTAGCATCAAAAATTGGGTGTTAACAATTATTGCCATTAATTAGCAACATTTTGGATTTGTGCATGCATCTTGTTAGGTACCATTCTATAAAGATCCCCATGTAAATCTTATAGCATGCAACTCAAAAGGGGGCATGGCCAGGAGGGGCACAAGCTGTTCAGGGGTGTTCATTAAAGATGCATGCAGTATCCCTGAATACTGGGAATCTGAGACAAAATTACATGCTAGGATTTACACCAGGTTTCACTTCATGTAAATCCTCATGCCCAAAATTTGGCATGGAAATCGGCTCTAAGCACTGTTCTTCAAACAGCGCGAAACTCAGAGTACCATTTATAGAATGACGATCCGTGCAGATATTTTTCGGTGGTGTTTTTTGAGTGCCATTTACTAAATATAGTCCATGATGTTTTACCTTATGTTCTGCCTTGCCATGTATGTTTTTACCTGGTGAGTAACTCATTTCAAAATAAATTAATGTAAACGGCCAGCATTATTCATGCCTTTAAATTTTACTATTTAATTTATTATAAAGCAGTCTAACAAAACTATTTAAGCAGCGATTTCCAATGCAAATTGTATTAGATAAAAACTGGCATTTTTAGCATTTTAATTGAATACAGCCAAAGGCCGCCCAGAGCAATCTAATTCATCTCTATAAATTTAATATGGAAACATGATAGCTTTTATAATTTTTAATGACAGTAATTGATATATGTCATGATTGCTGTCAGAATTTTTTCTCTGGGTTCTAAAAATATATGATGAAAACCTATAGTGCTGAGGAGTTGGTTTTAGGAGAATTATGTGTCATTCAAATGTATAAAGTGCAGATTTACATGTGTAAAAATCCTTAGACATTACGGTGGCGATTCTATACATGGCGCCTAGATTTGCACACCAAAACCAAGTTGTTTTCTAAAACTATGCATCTAACTTAATTGGCTCAACAAGCCAATCAACATTTTTAACAGCACTTAACAAGCAATAATGAGCACCAATTGACAATAATTGAAAGTTACATGCACAACTCAGTAAGCATGTTCTATAATAAACTGTGAATCGCACAGTTCAAAATAAATGTGTGCAGTTGAAAATGTACGTGTTTATAGGTATTTCATGGGCATTCCAAAATGTACACACATAGTTATGTATTATAATCTTTAACCTCTATTCAAAACATCTTAAGAAGTCATCAAACAAGTTTACATGCAATTTTATTTCTTTGCTGATGACATATAATTTTATGTCACACCTAGGGCCAAGATTATTGTACTATTTCAACAGCCTCCACCACACATTTTCATTCCATAACTCTAAAATTCACATTTGCAAACTGAGAAGAAAATTCTTATAGATAAAAATGAATGTAGCACTTATTAATTTCCCTACAATATTCCTACAGAACCTCTGTGTTTTATTTATAGAGTAGCCCATGCCTTCATCTGGACACAAAAATCTTATAACCAATGTATGCTTTATCGTACAAGAGGCAACATCCCATTATAGTAGGCTGACCATAACAGTCATCTCTTTCCTCAGCTGGAATAGAGTTGGATACCAACCTATCTTTCCTCTTATAAGTACATAAGTATTGCTATACTGGGACAGACCAAAGATTCATCAAGCCCAACATCCTGTTTCCAACAGGGGACAATCCAGGTCACAAGTACCTGGCAAGTTCCCAAAAAGTACACTACATTTTATGCTGCTTATCCTAGAAATAAGCAGTGGATTTTTCCCAAGTCCATTTTAATAATGGTCTTTAGACTTTTCCTTTAGGAAGCCATCCAAACCCCTTTTAAACCCCATTAAGCTAGCTGCTTTTACCACATTCTCTGACAACGAATCCCAGAGTTTAATTACACATTGAATGAAGAAACATTTTCTCCGATTCATTTTAAATTTACTACATGCCCCCTAGTCCTAGTATTTTTGTAAAGAGTAAACAAGTGATTCATGTCTACCTGTTCTATTCCACTCATTATTTTATAGACCTCTATCATATATCCCCTCAGCCATCTTTTCTCCACGCTGAAGAGCCCTAACCACTTTAGCCTTTACTCATAGGGAAGTTGTCCCATTCCCTTTATTATTTTCGCTGTCCTTCTCTGTACCTTTTCTAATTCCACTATATCTTTTTTGAGATGTGGTGACCAGAATTTAACACAATATTTGAGGTGCGGTCGCAACATGGAACGATACAAAGGCATTATAACGTCCTCATTTTTATTTCCCATTCCCTTCCTAATAATACCTAACATTCTATTTGCTTTCTTAGCCGCTGCTGCACTCCGAGCAGAAGGTTTCAATGTATCATCAACTATGATGCCTAGATCCCTTTCCTGGTCAGTGACTCCTAATGTGGAACCTTGCATTACATAGTTATAAGTCAGGTTTCTCCTTCCCACATGAATCACTTTGCACTTGCTCACATTAAAAGTCATATGCCATTTAGATGCCCAGTCTCCTAGTCTCATAAGGTCCTCTTGTAATTTTTCACAATCCTCTTGCAAGTTAAAAACTTTGAATAACTTTGTGTTGTCAGCAAATTTAGTAGCCCTTTTACTAAGGCATGCTAAAAATGCCCTGTGCTGGTATAAGCGTGTGATTTGGACACACATAGGTCCATTTTTCAATGTGCCTGCAAAAAAAGACCTTGGGGGGGGGGGGGGCTGAAAATGGATGTGCAGCAAAATTAAAACCAGCATGTGTCCATTTTCGGCCTGAGACCTTACTGCCACCCATTGACTTAGCGGAAGGTCTCACGCATTAACCAGACATCAACTGACGATTACCACCAGGTATGCACCACACAGTAGAAAATTTCTTCCACATGTTTTAGACATGCGCCAAAAATGGAATTACTGCCCGGGTCATGCTGTAGCCGAGTGGTAGTTCCAAGTTGATGCGTGTTGGATGCGCGTAGGTACCTTCACACCTTAGTAATTACCTCACGAGTTACTCCCATCTCTACATCATTTATAAATATGTTAAAAAGCAGCGATCCTAGCACAAACCCCTGGGGAACCTTACTATCTACTCTTCTCCATTGAGAATACTGACCATTTAACCCTACTCTCTGTTTTCTATCCTTTAACCACTTTTTAATCCACAATAGGACATTACCTTCTATCCTACAACTCTCCAGTTTCCTCTGGAGTCTTTCATGAGGTACTTTGTCAAACACCTTTCAAAAATCCAGATTGCCTAAAAACTGGTCTCTTTGGTCTCTTACTTGCTTTATCATCCTTGTTTGTAAAAGAGCAGGATTAATCACATTATGCATGTGAGCAAACTTGGGATTGAAACTAGTCCTGTCCTAATGTAAAACTTACACCGATACAGCATTTCACCACAGATCTTTCAAACTCGTGTCCCCAAGTTGTGCACTCTTTCAAAAACAGTGAGCATTTTTTCCCGATAGCATGCACATGCAGAGTAGTTTGCACATGAATGGTGGTTTATACGTGTACAGTGGTACACTACCTGAAGTTAACATACACTTTTTGAAAAGTGTATTCTTTCTAAAAGAGAGAATGCCCTTTTCAAAAAGTGTATGTTAACGTGCACTACGGTAATATAATGTTCTTTATTGCCATTTAATGCATGTTAAAGGACAAATATGTTATTGCCGTAACACATGCTACTGTCCAGTATTTATTAACACATTTTATTCATTGCCATTATTTTTTCTTGTATTACAAAATGTCTGGACAACCTTATAAGTAACATGCATAACTAACATGTTCTGTTCAGATATTGCTCTAGGTTATCTATTGATCTGGACATTATTTTTAATTTCTTGTCTCAGATCATTTGGAATTTCCAGGGTGAATGTTGAAGCATCATGTTAATAAATCCCATTTACACTTCTCATGTTATACTGAGAAAAAAAACAGGTCATGTTGTTTTTTAATTTGTTTCATAGTATTAAAAAAAGACACCACAAAAGACTGCATTCTCCTGTATTTGCAGTATAAACACAATACAGTCAGACTAGATTTATGGATCAAACATAAATTAGCTTTCAGGGGAAAAAAGCATATGCATTTGGCAATAACAATTTAACAAGCCACTTGCATACTGTCATTTGAAAATTGAATTAGATAAATATAAGGTCTATACATGGAGATTATTTTTCAATAATCTACTGATATATTTGCAGAACATCACTTTGTAAAATGGCTAATTTGAAAACCACTCAGTTTTTAATTTGTAAACCGCTCAGTTATGTGAGTCAGCTTGGGTGGTTTATCGAGTTTTAATAAATTATAAACAAAAACTGGCACTGTAAGACAGGACACTTTAGGTCAAGATTGTTTTCCCCTTGAAAAGGGAGGAGAAAATCAAAGGACAAAAGATTCTTTTGACTTTTCCATGGAGTTAAAATGATGTATTTACTTATGACTGGCATCTAAGGTCCACAATATTCTAAGTGTATTTGAGGATCAAAGTAAATACATTTGCATTTGTTCTCTATCTCCTATGATGCCCTTTTTCACACTTTCATTAATAATAATGAGATGTCCCAGAACTTAAATAATGATGTGGAACACTTTTTTTTTCTTTTCAAATGCCTCTGCAAACCTGGTTAATTGCTGGTTGCCATTATTTCCTCTTTTATCTTAAGGATCACCTTCTTCTTTTCCTTAACAAAAGGATCTAGAAGTCTCTGCTTTGGATACACAAAATGGCCTTTATGACATTGCTCTTGAAAGCACTTTCATATAACTTTTAAATACACAATGGTCCCCAAACACAAAATAGCATTTAAAAAACTGGAACAGTTTCTAAAACTAATTGAGTCTGAAAGTTAAGTGATGACTGTACTGAATTTTATATTTAAAAACTTATAAAGTTATATTTTATTTGTCTTCCTTTTTTAAAAAGTTTGCAGAATCATTTATAAATATCACCTGGCTATCAGATATTAGAGAATACAGTGTGTATATAGTGTGCAGTAAAAAGTTTTAGTATATATTATTTATACATAACATGTACAATTTTATAAGAAGATGCTTAGCTTAAGAGATGGATGAAGCACCTACTTAAGCACTATATTAGAAAAACACGCAGGTGTCTGTGCAAGGATCAGAAAGTGTGCCTGCATTGCTATTGTGGACAGTTAGACCTGCTCTTAAGCAGGTGTAAATTTCCATGCCCAACACGTGCCAAAATGGAGTTACCGCACGGCGCGGTAGTTTTTTTTGTTGTGCGTCCGATACATGCGTCCAAAAAAACTTTTTATTTTTGGATGGGCATTTCAGATGCGTACCAAGTGGCATTTGATGCGCATACGTCATTACCGCCCGGTTACCACGTGAGACTTTACCGCTAGGTCAATGGCTAGCAGTAAGGTCTCAGACCCAAAATGGATGCAAGGCAATTTTCATTTTGCCGCACATCCATTTTCTGCAAATATTTTAAAAAGGCATTTTTTGTAGGTGCATTGAAAAATGATTCTGCACATTTCCAAAATACGCGGCTACACTACTGCAGGCCATTTTCAGCGCACCTTAGTAAAAGGACCCCTACATTTTTAAAATATGCATGTATATTAACTTGTTTTAGAAATCTATATATTTAATTGAGCACTCTACCCAAACTCTCTGAGATTTCTATGCGGAAATGAAAGCGTATTCCATAACAATTTGCAAAAGCTAATTGGTTAACAAGCTAATCAGCACTGATAATTGGATGTTAACATCCACTTATCAGCACTAATTGGCATCAAATAGAATTTACACACACTACTTGCTAAGTGTATTCTGTAATGTGGTGTTTGTAAATTCTAAGTTGCATAGTTGAAAAGGTGGCATGGCCATGGGCATGGAATAGACGGGTCATGGACGTATGTAAAATCTATTTGCATTGTTGTAGAATACATCAGGATTTTTGCCAAGTTTCACTTGGTATTTTTGACAGTGAATAAATGTAATCCTTTGGACCGGTGCTCAACGTATTCTATAAACCGCATGGAAATGTAGACTTATTCTATAAAGTATGCCTAAAATAAGATGTACATTATAGAATATGCTTAAGCAAATTTCATTTCAGTGTTGAATTTTTAGGCGTGATATATAGAATCTAGTCCTAAATAACTAAAACAACCAAAAAATTAAAGGGGTCTTTAAAAAAGGTACGCTAGCGTTTTTAGCTAAACACTAGAGATGCCCATAGGAGTATATGGGCTTCTCTAGCATTTAGCACACACTTATTTTTAATGTGCGCTAAAAACACTAGCTCACCTTTGTAAAAGGACCCCTAAATTTGGTCATCTCACTTACAAATGCTATTAATATTTCCTGTGTTGTTTCTAAGGACAGCAGATCCCTGGATAATTGACTAGTGGTGATATTGACTAGTGGTGAAATTTTCCCAACAAGGTTTCAACAAGCACTCATGAATGAGTGCTTGTGAAAATCCCGATGCAGAGTAGTTATTTGCTCAAAGCATGATTGCATTGGTTGGTTCTAAAGTATAATTAAGCAGTTGGTATGATCAGATAAGTAATGATATGAAAAAGATTGTTGCACTTCTTGTAAAAGTTGTTTTTTAAGTGATATATGCAGTGATGTATCTCTTAATTTTTGGAGCTAGCCATTTGCCTCATATATGATTATATGATTTGTTTGTTTTATTACTGATATGTGAAGGAAAGTGGAAGATAAGAAGTTATGGGTGATGTTGAGGGGAAAAAAGAAATACAATCTGATAAACTTCAACTCCTACTTTGCCTTCTGTAAATGTTTGCTTATTTAATCTTTCTTTAAATTCCATGCATATTGGGCCAGATTCTACACATGGCTCCTAGAAAACCTGTGCAGAAACATTTCCCACCTAAAAAGTGTATTCTATAAAGGGTGTCTATATTTAGGCATGGTATATAGAATACACTTAATTGATATCCTAGTGGTATATACAACACACTTAATTGATATCCTAGCGCCTAAAACTATGCACTTCCATTTACACCAACGAAAACATGGCGTAAATCCCATTGCATAGAGTTAGACTCATTGGACCATATTCTATAACTATGTGTGTAAGTATTGGAGCACCTACGAAATGCCCATTTCTATGCCTAGAATCACACACCTTTTTGACAGCACATGTTAGAATTTAGGCAGAGTTCATTACAGAATATGCTTAGCAAGTTGTGTGCGTAAATTCTAATTATTGCCAATTAGTGTTCATTATTGCTTGTTAACTGCTGTTAACAATGCTGATTAGCTTATTAAGCCAAATAAGTTATGCACTTTGTTACAGAATATGCTTGGATTTCGGCATGGAACGCTAGGTGTGCTGTATAGAATCTGGGGGATTACTTGCAAGAAAATATACCTCTCATACAACAAATATTGTATTTGCTTTCAAAAATGTCTAAATTATCATTTATCTAATAGCTAATTTTTAATGGAGTTAAGCGCCTTTTAGAAATTTGACCACAAACATATTTTGATGGATATATTATGAAGAGATAAAATTATATCAAGTGTGCCGTAAGGTCTGAATAATATTCAGGCAAGCATTGCTGTTAGCTCCTTTTCAACAAATTTATGAGTTCAGCATTACAAGAAGTCATGAAATCATCTTTAACTTACCTAAGGCGACTGAAAGCTTGGCATGTTGCAGAAGTTACAGATAAGGATGGAGGCAAAATGTTTCTTGATCACTCTCGGTGACTATTATTCTGATAGCTCTGGGAAAGTAATATAGAACAATCGATTATGTGGATGTAATAGCTTGATTACTAGCCCCAAGTTCTAAGAAACAGAATTGTGTGAGATGGTTCTTTAACCACAAACATAGCCAGCATCTTTGTCCTTGTCAAATTAACTTTTATTAGAATACATTCTTTTGCATTTGTAAACCATATTCTATTTCAGAGCAGAATATGTTTATAGTATCCTAATGAATTCAAGAAGCATAACTTTAACAATTATTTGAACAGTTGCATTATCAGTTGAACCTTTATATTCTCAAGGAACAGTTATGTTTAGATTCATCAGGCTAACCTTGAAATGAAATACTGCAAACATTTTAAATCAAAATGTACAGCAGTCATATTAATATGTAACCTGGGATTTTAATATGCATATTCTGAGTAAAAAAAAAGATATGATATCTTTTAGTTTAATGTAAAGTAGATTTAGAGATGCAATTTTCTAGTTTGCCAAACTCTATTAACCTGATGTCTACTTAATATATGGAATTGTACCTCAGAGGGTAAATTTCAAGCATATAACAGCCTGGTTGCATTTAGCCAAACCATCTGATTAATTGCTTCTAATACATAAATAAAGTACCTAGAGAATTTTAATCCACCTAATCTATTAAGAAAGTTATTCATATAATTCAAGTTATTAGATGAAACATAGGGGAGCAGTAATTGAACATAAATCTTTATTTAATATTTTTACATTGCTATATTTTGGTAGCAACAGACTAAACCATTAAATTGCTTTGGTTTTCGATAGTACAACTCAGTCAGTACAAACTGAAAAGATTATATTCAGTAAAAATGAACTGTGGTCATAGGGAATATTATTTTTAGCTGGTACAACATATAGCACTCAGGACCATATACTAGTGGTTCCATAGTATGAAGGATAAAAAAAATACAAGCATTAAACATGGAGATTAACCAACATAATCTCCATACACATCTTGGTCAGCATTTATGAAAGGCAAGTGGTTTTCAGATTGTTAATGGATAATCCTTCATCATGGGTGCCACAACTATGGTAGGATAAATCAAGTTAGGTAATTTGATTCTGGAAGGCAATGCAAGCTGAGAAATTTAATTTATGAAGACCATGTAGTCCAAGAAACATTTCAGGTCTGTAAGGGTGACCAAAGAAATATTGGTTAGTAGAAGTAGGACTAGAGAACTGTGTGTTGTGTTTTCAGATCTCAGAGGCATAAGGAGTAGATTGGCTATTTAGCATTCAACCCAAATTGATATATGTTGAGTGGTAGATATTTTCTTCAGCTGATCTGACTTTTTTTATAACTATACTTTGTTTGACCTTGCTTCTATTATATCTTAGCAAGCAAAGAAAAGAAGGTTTTATGAATTGCATGCTTAATGATCATTTATCTTAATGTCAGTGGGGACAAGCCAAGCTAGTACTGGTTTTTCAGATTGCAGGTTCACACAGAGGGGCATAATCGAACGGGGCACCCAAGTTTTCCTGAGGACGTCCTCGCAAGACGTCCCAGCGAAGGGGTGGGGAAACCCGTGTCCATCTTTCGTTTCGATAATACAGTCAGGGATGCCTAAATCTCAACATTTAGGTCAACCTTAGAGATGGTCGTCCTTAGAGATGGTCGTCCACGGTTTTCGGCAATAATGGAAACCGAGGACGCCCATCTCAGAAACGACCAAATCTAAGCCATTTGGTCATGGGAGGAGCCAGCATTCATAGTGCAATGGTCCCCCTCACATGCCAGGACACCAACTGGGCACCCTAGGGGGCATTGCAGTGGACTTCAGAAAAAGCTCCCAGGTGCATAGCTCCCCTTACCTTGTGTGCTGAGCCCCCCAACCCCCCCCAAACCCACTCTCCACAACTGCACACCACTACCATAGCCCTTAGGGATGAAGGGGGCACCTAGAAGTGGGTACAGTGGGTTTGTGGTGGATTTTGGAGGGCTCACATTTACCACCACAAATGTAACAGGTAGGGGAGGATGGGCCTGGGTCCGCCTGCCTGAAGTACACTGCACCCACTAAAACTGCTCCAGGGACCTGCATACTGCTGTCATGGAGCTGGGTATGATATTTGAGGCTGGCAAAGAGGCTGGCAAATAATATTTTTTAAAAAATTTAGGGTGGGGGGGGGGTTAGTGACCACTGGGAGAGTAAGAGAAGGTCATCCCGGATTCCCTCCGGTAGTCATCTGGTCATTTAGGGCACATTGTTGTGGCTTGGTTAGTATTTGTAGTGCACTGGTCCCCCTGACATGCCAGGACAACAACCGGGCACCCTAGGGGGCACTACAGTGGACTTCATAAATTGTTCCCAGTATAGTGGGTTTGTGGTGGGTTTTGGAGAGCTCGCTGTTTCCTCCACAAATGTAACAGGTAGGGGGTGTATGGACCTGGGTCCACCTGTCTGAAGAGCACTGCAGTACCCAGTAAAACTGCTCCAGGGACCTGCATGTGCTGTCACGAACCTGAGTATGACATCTAAGGCTAACATGGAGGCTGGAACAAAATATTTTTAAAGATGTTTTTTGAGGATGGGAGGGGGTTAGTGACCACTCGGGGAGTAACGGGAGGTCATCCCCGATTCTCTTCGGTGGTCATCTGGTCATTTCGGGCACCTTTTTGTGCCTTAGTCGTAAGAAAAACATGTCCGGGTGAAAATGTCCAAGTGTTCGTCAGGGACATCCTTGATTTTTCGATTATGGGTCAAGGACGTCCAAGTGTTAGGCACGCCCATGTCCCGCCATCGCTACACCTCCAACACACACCCTTGAACTTTGGCCATCCTTGCAACTGAGTGTAGTTGGAGACGTCCTAAATTGGGTTTCAATTATACCGATTTGGACGTTCCTGGTAGAAGGACATCTATCTTCCGATTTGTGTCGAAAGATGGACGTCCTTCTTTTTAAAAAATGAGCCCCTTACTGTGCACTAATTCTATTAGTGCATACTAAGCTTTAGTAAAAGAGCCTCTTAGTCACATTCATTTTCACCATCAGTTTCTGTTGTTCACTCAGTAACACACTACTCACATCCTGCACTAAGTACATGTATTCCGCTAGACCTCACAAGACCTAAACAGACAAAAAAGTCATCAGAAAGTAAGGACAATTTGTTGAATATAAAATAGAAATTACATAAAATGAAGTGTTTGGGGTTTTTTTTCACCTGTTACCTTTTTTTTCTTTTTAACTGTTGAAGCAGAAAGTTCCTCTTTCCTTATCCAGGGGTTCACCATCTCTTTCTTTCAGGAGCAGAAACTTGCTTGAGAATCACTGAAAAAAATACAAAAGGAGGCAGTAATTCTAGAGGCTAGATATTCCACAGATGACAGAGAAAACAACAGATTTAAAGATATAAATACTGCAACTCACAAGATGGCAACTCTAATAGGGGGACATCTTTTCTTTTTAATTCAGAGCAAACCAAGGGATGCATCCATTGTTCATCCATGCATAACTGCATCTTTGTATTCAGGGATTTATGCATCCACTTGAAGTAACCAGTATCATATTTATTTTTATTTATTTATTTATTTAGTGCATTTGTATCCCACATTTTCCCACCTCTTTGCAGGCTCAATGTGGCTTACAATACATCATGAATAGTGGAGATATATAAGAGATAAACATTTAGTATTATATTAACATGATAATGATGGAGCATGAATTATATAACAAGCAAATAGTAAAGACAATACTAGGTATGTGTGAAGGAGTTCTTATTTGTTAGTCTTTGTGGTATATCTTGTTAAAGAGATGGGTCTTCAATAGTTTGCGGAAGTTGGACATTGAAAAGACTGTTATATATGTACATACTTGTCTTGGAGGGCAATGTCTCCCTAACAAAGGAGGCACACACTGAGTACACAGTAGAGACACGGTATTTCTGACCAGGAACCCAATAGCATTGACCAAGAGGACTAGGAGCATGTATAATGCTATAGGTCCTATGGCTCTTCTGCTCTGTACTATGGACATCTTGTTACAAAGTGGAAGCTTAAGTAGGAGGAGGTAAAGAGATATGGAACAGGCAGCAGTGTTCACACTTTGGGATCCTGTGGCCAAAGTAGGTTATGTGAATTAGGGAAGAAAGATGCATTATTATTTGTATTTATTTATTAGGATTTGAAGAAATTCACCCAAGGTAGTATACAGCAAGAATAACCTGGCACTACATGATTAAGGCAGTAAAAAATTCAAATATTAGTACACACACAGAAAAAAGGCAGAGGGAGAGATGGAGGGAAGAAAGGGAGTGGCTATAAATGATGATTCTGATGACTACAATGGAATGGGGTAGGGCAAGAATATGGTAGCATTGGCATAAAAGAGATGGGAAAATAAAGCGTGAATGAGTGCAAGAGAGGGAGAAAGAAGGGGCAGCTGAATTTGAATTTTCACTAAACTTGCATTAAATCTATAGGGTTGCAATTTGGTATTTCAGCAAATATGGCTAACTAAGAAAATCTAAAGAAAATCTATAAACTACAAATTGAGCCAAATAAAATATGCCATAGACTTCCAACTATTTTTGTGTCTGCTGCAATTATATACTTAGGTAGGAAAAATATGCTATAAAAAATCAAATATGTTTTTTGCATAAAACTTGGCAAAATCTAAGGGCCCTGTTTACTAAGGAGTGCACTAAAATTACCATGCACTAATGCTAGAGACACCCATATATTCCTATGAGTGTCTCTACTGTTAGCACAAGCTAATTTTTAGCACGTGCTAAAAACTTTAGTGTGCCTACAGCGCAGCTTAGTAAACATGGCTCTTATGTTTTTATTTGGAAATAGTCTGAAAACCTTCTTGCTTGAGTTAACCTCCTCAAATTAGATCCATACTAAATATCACTTTTAATGGACATCTCTAAAATACCTATAGCTTTGAGTTCACTTCCATTACAGAGTGAGTCAATATTTTTATTAAAAATGAGCTAGCAATATCTTTAAAGTACATTTGAGGATAGTATATCTTTCAGTATCAAAACAATGTACTATCAGCAACTTTATCACCTGTTATGCTAGTAAAATAGTAAAGTGAACACAAACTTTTGACAGGTTAATTACTACCATTACCACATCAACCTATACAATGTACTGTTTTGAAGCAAATTGTCATATTGTCATATTTTAAGTTTATAGCAAGCATGTGCTTGGTATTTTCAGGCTACTTTAATGAGGTGGTTCCATCATGTATGATGTATTATGCATGTCACTGTATAATGGCATGAATGATGATATGATCTGGAAGAAAAATGAAATTCATAAAATAAAATGCTATCTTTATTCCCAACATGCTTGCAGAGACTGGCTTCACAAGCTACAGTAATTGAGAAAATAGAAACCTGAAAGAAATTGCAGTGATGTATGACCATCCTGCATGCCACTAAATAAGATTCATTTTAAACCAAGTTTAAAAGTCCAGCACAAAGACAGGATTAAAGGTTTTTCTCCCAGAAGATACTAAATTTCAAGTTATTCATTCATGACCTTTTGCTTGTTCATTTGCAATTGAAAGTAACTCTCCAGTTCTATAACAGTATATAGAACAAAGTCAGATTAACCTTACTGTCTTTGTGAAAAAATATATTCATCCCTGCACAACTGTTTTTATTAAAAGGCTGAATGTGTGATTTTGAAATGTATACTCTCTTGTTCAATTTTCTTTATCATGGACTGCCTCAGCCTTGTTTAATTTCTCCTATCATAGGAATCTTCAGCTCAACTATCTTCATTTTTGAACATTTTCATACTGCCCTTTTTCTATTCCTACCTGACTTTGATCAGAGCATCTTGGAAAAGAGGAGCCTCAACGTCATTCCAACACCTCTTTACCTCATGATCTCTGTAGTAAAGGAGATGAATGTTTGTGCCTTAAACTTTTATGCAGCATATACAGGGCAGGTTTTAAACTTGTCTGGGGCTCAGGGCAAACAAAAGAAACCATCTACAAATACAGAGCAATACATCAGAAATTAGAAATGGAAATATGAAGACAAAACTGAACTGGGAACCCAAAGAAGTTTAACTTGGCAGGTACTACAACACTGGAGAAATAAAAATAAAAATGTATTTCCTTCTGTACTGAACACGGTACAAAGACATTTGTGATGCATATTCCCAAAGCAAATTCCAGTTAATATATTCAAAATATTTTTTTTTTTAGATATTTTATTTTTCCATCATGTTGGTCCCAGTTTCTCTTTTCTGCTTCCTGTTTTCTTCTAATTTTTTTTTTTAGTGGCTGCTGTCCATTTGTGTTTTCTCTATTATCTTGTCTCATCCTGTCTTGTTCCACAACTCGGGCATTCGGCACACACTCAGACACCCTCTTATATTCTATCAACCACGCTGTGAGGCCATAACTTTGTTAAAGTTGGATTTATTTTCGCTGGAATAGGCTGCTTTGCAGTGAAGTGCAAGCTCTGCTGAGGTCAAGCAAGGCTACATGGGAATGGAAACAAACACATGTGCCTGTAAAATTCAGGAGCTGCTGCCCAGCACTGCTCTTCTCCTGCCTCCTAATTAAAAAATGGTTTCCCTGTGTCCTTCCTATCCCTCACTCCTGCTCCTCCCCTCTTCCTCTTCCCTTTCCCATCCCCCCTTATATTGTTAACCCTTTGTTGCCCTATCTGCTCCTACCTATACTCACTAGCTGGCCCATCCCACCCTATACCCTCCCTTTCTCCTCTGTCTTCACTGGCCTTCAGACCAGTTGTGTACGGCCCCCCTTAACGGGTGTGCCTATTTCTTTTCCTATATTACACCTCCTTTTTAAAATTTCTGTCTCTATATCCACTCAAATTTCAGCCTTTCTCATCCTTTCCCCTTTCACCTATTAACTTTCCATCTCCTCTTACTCATAGATCTCCCAATTCCCATTTCACTCCTTCCTCATCCACCTAGTCTGTTCCCCTTTATCATCAAATCCATATTACCACATTTCTACCTTCTATTATCACTATCCTCCTCTAACTATCTTTTTGCCATCCCCACCTTGGCTTTTCCCACATGATTCCACCACTACCAGCACCTACCATCCTCCACCTCTGGTACAACATCTCTTATTCTCTCCCCCCCCCCCCCCCCCCCCAACTACTGCTGTCTAGAATCTTTTCTTCCCTTTCATCTGCTCCTAGGCCAGCATCTCTCCCTTTCCCTTCCCTACCTCTTTACCATTGTCCACCATCTCTCTCTCTCCCCTCCCTTCTGCTGCCAAACCAATCACTCTGCTCTCTTCCCCCTCCATACATGGTCTAGTATCACCCTCTGTCTCAACCCTCTGGTCTAGCTTAAAAAGGTATATTTCATTATTAAGGGATATAGTAGCATTAGCAATTCAGATACTCTGCTATCCCTAGAATATTCCCTCTGATATATCCTGCCCCCTCAGAATATGTAAAAGGGAAGGCTCCTGGGGTAAGCTCAGGCAAAGATTCTGAATCTCTCTCACTGTCAATGGCCCCTATAAAGATGGCACATTTTGAGGTAGCCTGGGAGGGGGAGGAGGGAAATGCTGAACCAGGAGGAAGAGTTGTTAAACCAGGAAGCCTTAGTAACGCTAAGGCCCAGAGTAGCTGCCCTGTTTGTTTGACCAAAGCTCAAAATATTATGGGTGACCCCTTGCCATAGTCTTGCACTACTACTACTACTAGAGATCAAGCTGGCATATAAGGGATACCAAGGATTTGGACAAGCAGATCAGTGGAGCTTATGAAAAGGAAAGGGATATTTGGGGGGGATGGGATATTCTGCAGAATGGGCTTTGTTTTGGGAAGGCTCTTCAGGAGGGGGTTGTTTTCAGGGGGTTATTTGGGAGAGAAAGGGAAAGATTGTTTGCCATTTACTGACCTCTTTAAGATGTTACTTAAGTGCATCAGACTTATATTTCATTATTATGTACTCCACAGTAATTTAAAGTGTATAATTGTAATATAATACACATTATTACAATTTATCTAATATTAAGGATTAAATAGCATACATTATTGCTGTAAAGCACCATACTAACCACCTACTTAATATGTATTAAACATTCCACTGCATCTGAAAACAATTTTTTAAAACTATGTTATGAAACAAACCAAATAAATTACAAAAAATGAGAATTGCAGAATTGTATGATGAAATAAGTAAATGTTTATCAGGTGCTCCTCAATCAGGCGTTCCTCCAGTTCACCTGCTCTCTCAAGCTCTCTCTCTCTCTCTCTCTCTCTCTCTCTCTCTCTTTCCAGCCTAACCATTTTTTCAACTCTAACTCCAACCCATCACTACTCTCAACATCACTTCCAACCTCCAGCTTAGCTCTTTTCTCTGATCCTAAGCTTCCCTTACCAAGGGCCCGATGTACAAAGAGAGCCATAAAATATGTCTGTCTCAGTGAAAGTTACCGGGTTGCAAACAGTGACCAATTCACTAAGGGGAGCACATGCAAATGAGATGCATAGTTCCTCCTTTGTGCATCAGTCACTGCTTGTGATTCAAAGCTATCAAATGCTACCACTTCTGAAGTTAAGCAAAATTTTTGTATGCACAATAGGTTGGGTAGAGGCAAGGTTGTTGCAACTCATTATTGGTCTGGGGTTATTTCTACCAAAAGTATACTTGATGAATTAGCCAGTGAATATGCAGTCAAATCCTCTAAGAAGATGTGATCCCCTTGGTTTACTAGTGAGTTGTCAGAATTAAAGAAGAGATGTCGAAGGCTAGAATGTTGATGGCAGAAATCCAAGGGTGAGGAAGAAAAGGCTTTTTGGAGGGCTGCTCAGACTATATATAAAAATCATTTAAGTTTAGCTAGAAAGTCTTATTAGTCTAAGCTGGTAGGAATAGAGAGATCCAAATTGAAGTTGTTTGATCTGCTTCAAGAAAACCTACAGCTTCCTAATTCATCCAGCTTAGTTTAGCCTTCTGCTGAGGACTTAGCTAGTTATTTTGCTTCTAAAGTTGACGTTAGCTATCACTCCTTTAAGACATATTGGGATTTTGAAGATAAAGTTGAAGGGAATTTGGATAATCCTATGCCTAATAATACCCTAATGCTGTTTCTGACCTCTGAGGTTTGAAATATTTTGTGCACAGGTGGAGACATGGTTTTGTTACAGTTTGACATCTTAGCTGCTTTTGATATTGTCAACCACAACATTTTATTAAATATGCTAACTGAATTTGACTTCACTTGTCTGGCATTAAATTGGTTTGAATCATTTCTGAGGAATAAACAGTAAGCAGTTTTGAAGGATATGTTTTCTTCTTTTTTTTTGTGTCCCCTTGTGGTGTCCCTCAGGGTTCCCCCATATCGTCACTTTTGTTCAATTTATATATGAGCTGTCTTGGACATATTAAGCTGAATCCAGGTAAGCTTATATTGTCTTATGCTGATGATATTTTTTCCTGGTCCCTGAAAGTCAAGGTGTAGAATTTGTTACTTTTCCAATTATTAGGTTTATAAACAGGATAAAAGATTGGTCTGACAGGGTTAAACTTAAGTTGAATACAGATAAGACCAAGATACTATGGTTTTCACTGGATTTGACTACATTTCTCTGAACATTTTGTGTAATGATGGGTCTGAATTTAATGTAGAGCGTACTTCCAAAGTTTTGGGAGTAGTTCTGGACTTGTCATTAAATATGGAATTGCATATTAATGGTTTAATTAGATGCACCTTTTTAAAACTGAAACAACTCAGTTTGTTGAGATCTTATTTTCTACATGATCAATTCAGGATTATTGTACAGTTAACTATTTTATCATTATTGGATTATGGAAATTCATTGTATTTGGGTTTGCTGGCTAAGCTACTTGCTAAGATTCAAATGATCCAGAATTCATCTGCTAGTTGATATTCTGGAAGTCTTGATTAGATCATGTAACTTTTTTTGCTGAATGCATTGCATTGGTTGCCAGAGCAGTCTCATATAATTTTTAAGATGTGTGTCTGTTTTCCAAGTAGAAACTTGGAAAACAGACACACATCTTAAAAATTATCTAGAAAGATGACACCTGTCCTGAAATTGGATCTCAGCTAGTGAATTTGCTAAATTCTAGGTCTACTTTTTAGGAGATGCAACTACCTTATGCTAGCTTATCCATCGACTAAAGGTATACACTGCAAAGCTGTTTTCTTTTTCTCTTTTTTTTTCTTTGCAGGTGTTCATCATTGGAATAATCTTCCACCTGAGTTACATTTGATAAGAAGTTATTTTTTTTTTTATTTTCTAAGGCTTTAAAAACGTATCTATACACTAGGTCAAGTGGAATATAAATTTATCCTTTTTAATTGTCTGTAACTTCTGTAATTTTTGTGCTTAGTTTATTAATTTAGCAAGCTGGCAAGGATTAAGTCCTTGATAACATAACAGTAAGCCCTTCTGAAATTCAGATTACCTAATAAAGACCCTCATTATCTCTGAGTATTACCTTATATTTAGGACTTCATATTTTGGCACCAAACAAAACTCCCCTAATACAAACAAGACTAATACTGGAAAAATTCTGCTTCATCCTAGAACACAAGAGACACAAATATATAGAATCCACCAGAAAAGAGACCCATCAATCGGTTGTGTGAAAACACATAACATCAGTTTTTGTACCCTCATAGAAGCCCCCAAAACCCACTCCCCACAATTGTACACCACTACCATAGCCCTAAGGGGTGAAGGGAGGCACCTACATGTGGGTACAGTGGGTTTCTGAAGGGCTCACATTTACCACCACAAGTGTAGCAGGTAGGGGTTGGGGGATGGGCATGGGTCCGCCTGCCTGAAGTGCACTGCACCCACTAAAACTGCTCCAGGAACCTGCATACTGCTGTGATGGAGCTGGGTATGACATTTGCGACTGGTATAGAGGCTGGCAAAAAATATTTAAATTTTTTTTAGGGTGGGAGGGGGTTGGTGACCACCGGTGGTCATCTGGTCAGTTTGAGCACCTTTTGAGGCTCAGCCGTAAAAAAAAAATGGACCAAGTATAGTCGCCCAAGTGCTTATCAGGGACACCCTTCTTTTTTCCATTATCGGCCGAGGACGCCCATGTGTTAGGCATGCCCCAGTCCTGCCTTCACTATGCTTCAGACACGCCCCCGTGAACTTTGGTCATCCCCGCAACGGAAAGCAGTTGAGGATGCCCAAAATCGGCTTTCGATTATGCCGATTTGGGCGACCCTGTGAGAAGGACGCCTATCTCCCAATTTGTGTTGAAAGATGGGCGCCCTTCTCTTTCGAAAATAAGCCTGTTAGTGGCTAGCCCTACAGCTCTTATTGATAACTGCTCCCTTTTGGTTTGTCATTTCATGAGTCACTGCCAGCATGCTGCCTGCATGTTTAGCTAAAAAAACAAGTGAATGTTACAATATCTGAGACTAAATTGGCAACAAAAATCCCAGCTGATATCAAGGGTGTTATGTCAGACTCTCTGATCTGCACAGTGATGGGGGTTGGCAAAACCCAAGAAGAGGATCAATTCAGTGACAAAGATTCAGATTTCTTAAACAGACCACCAACTTGATATAATAACATCTTATTCTTTGTACTTTTTGTAAAACATTATAGTTCCCATTTTAGTCCTGTTAATGCATAAATATAAGGATCAGTGAATTGTCAGTGAATATATATGTGACTAGCTTTTAAAAAGAGAACTATGTTCCTTTCATCAGCT
This sequence comes from Microcaecilia unicolor, assembly GCF_901765095.1. Classification (NCBI taxonomy): domain Eukaryota; kingdom Metazoa; phylum Chordata; class Amphibia; order Gymnophiona; family Siphonopidae; genus Microcaecilia; species Microcaecilia unicolor. The sequence continues at coordinate 60,943,774 of NC_044037.1, forward strand.
CCTTTCATCACACTGATCTGATAAAGGAATAATAGCTGTCAAAAGTTGCGTAGAACTGTTGACCCTTATTTCAACCTAGTTCTTTATAATACAAGTACATTCTGTTTCCTTTATTGAAGAATAAAGAATATGGAAGATAACTTTCAAAAATTTTCCATGGCTAAAGTAGAACATTACAAACTTGCCCACCTTGCATGCAGGTAAATTTAGGTATGTACAGCCAGTACACATGTAATGAAGAGATACTCACAAGGGCAGGGATGGGGGGGGGGGGGGGTTGCAACTATATCTGTACTTTGGTTTATTACCATATTTAAAAAATTACATACATTCTTCACTAACATTAAGGGAAATATACATAAGACCATAAGAATAGCCATATTGGGTTAGACCAAAAGTCCATCTAGCCCAGTATCCTGTTTCCAACAGTGGCCAATTCAGGTCACAGGTTCCTGGCAGAAACTCAAATATTAGCAATATTCTATGCTACCAATCTTAGGGCAAGCAGTGGCTTCCCCATGTTTGTCTCAATAGCAGACTATAGACCTTTCCCCTAGGAATCTGTCCAAACCTTTTTTTAAATCCAGATACTCTAACTGCTGTTAGTACATACTCCAGTAAAGAATTCCAGAGCTTTACTATTCGTTGAGTGAAAAAAATTTCCTCCTATGTGTTTTATTATTTACTAGTAAAACATGCCCGTTTCTGGAGCAAATGAAACGGGCGCTAGCAAGGTTTTCCTCCCGAACCCCCCCTCCCTACCCACCCCTTCAGCGTTGTGAAGCCACTGACGCCATTGCTCCGCCCTCGACGTCATCACGTTTGATGCGAGGGCGGGGCCCAAAGACAGTGATTTCGGTGGCTTCACCACCACGAACCCTTTGAACCCGAAGGAAGTGCCCGAAGGAAGTGACACTGACGTTAGTGTCCTCAGAACGTTAAGGGTGAGTTTTATTATATAGGATATACTGCCTACCTAAGTGGTTTATAATTTCTTATAGGTACTAGCTATGTCCCAAATGGAATCACAATCTAAGTTGTATATTGTACCTATGGCAATGGTGGACTAAGTGACGTGTCCAGGATTACATGGGAGCTGCAGAGGGAATTGAACCTGGTTCCCCAGGATCGCAACCCACTGCCAACCATTAGGCAGCAGGGGGAATTGAACCTGGTTCCTCAGGTCTAAAACCTGCTGCTGTAACCATTAGGCCTTTCCTCTGCTATTTCCATATAACTTCATTGAGTGCCCCCTAATCTTTGTACTTTTTGAAAGAGTAAAAAATTGATTCACTTCTACTTCACTCAGGATTTTGTAGACTTCAATCGTATCTCCATCCAGCTTTCTCTTTTCCAACCTGAAGAGCCCTAACCTCTTTAGCCTGTCCTCATACGAGATGAGTTCCATCCCTTTCATAATAATTCCTAGCATCCTTTTGTTTTTTTGTCCCCTGCCACACACTGCAATGACACCTAGATCTTTTCATTGGGTTCTGATCCCCAAGGTGGACCATAGCATCAGGTAACTATGATTTGAATTATTCTTCCCAATGTTCATCACTTTGCATTTGTCTACATTAATATGGCAGAAACTCCAACTAAAGTGGGACTTGAACCCTACTAGGTAACATCAGAGACCAGTGTGCTAGCTATTAGACCACACTGGAGAGATACTTATCTTAGAATGAAATAAAATAAGGCACACAAATAAATTATTCACTTATAGTCCACATCATGGGGTACAGGGAATAACTACAAGGTAAAATAATAACATACCATTGACAAACAATGGTGGAAATATATCCTTCTTACTAAAATACTCCCCAAATTGCCATCAAGGAGAGGAAGAAGAACTCTATCATGTTTAAATTTCTCGAGATGAGCAGGATCAAAAAAGAAATAATTCTCATTCTTAAAGGAAATCAAACACTGACAGAGAAAACAACTATATCCTTACTTTGAAAACGTGAATGTCTGCATGTAATTTAACTCACAGTATGCCTCCATTTGAAAATGGGCTTGCATGCCCATGAGGATATTATCCCCATGGGCCTGGAAGCTCTGAAGCTGGTCTGAAAATTGGTACCTTATCATATATGCCACATAATCCAATTTATTTTATCTATGAATTTGCTATAATGCCTTTCAAAGTCAAAAACACATCAAAGTGGTTTACACAAACATGGCACAGGATTCTTTGTCAAAAATAAATAAGAAAAGACTGGGAACAGTTGACCAACCTACATTTTCCCTGCTATTTGTACAATTCCATGTTTAAACAGAAAAAAAAGCATTAAGAAGTGCTCAGGTGAATCAGTTACATTCAAAATAATTTTGTTCTGGTGAATATTATAAAGAAAATGTACATTTTTCTTGAAAGCAAGTTGTTTCAAATTTAAAGATGAAAGATTAAAAATCATTACAAACAATATTTTTCTATGCTCTGTAAATGTTTCACTCAGTACATCCTTTCATATAAGCCAAAAACCTCTACATGATATCATAAGATAGCCGCTTAAGAGCCGTTTTAGTGGCCATTTTCCTTTGAATATTGTACAGTTAGCCTTTATATCTTTGTATTTGAGGCCAAACCTCTGTTATCAACACTTTAAAACAGATCTAAAATCTAGCCCTTTTCTCTTTAATTCATGGAGCAGTATGGTGCATCTGGGGTTGGCTATGCATGTCAAAATGTGGACAGTGGCTTCTAGGTGTCTACTGGATGTTAACCCTCCATGTATTTCCTTCATGTCCTACCTCCTGTTGCTGTTCTTTTTCCTGCTCTAACTTTTCTATTCCTCTGCTTAACTTTTCTACAGAAATATGATATGTTCTAAATTTTAATTTTATTTTGTAAACTGCTCCAATATGACTTTTGTAGGTGATATATAAGATATAGAGGGGCATAATTGAACGAAAACGCCTATCTCCATGGGCGTTTATCTCCGAGAACGGGTCCGTGAAGGGGCGGACCGAACCGTATTTTGGGAAAAAATAGACGCCCATGTTTTATTCAACAATGTGTGAGCTGGGCATTTTTGTTTTTCAGCGATAATGGAAAATGAAAGCGCCCAGCTCAAAAACGAATAAATCCAAGACATTTATTCGTGGGAGGGGCCAGGATTCGTAGTGCACTGGTCCCCCTCACATGCCAGGACATCAACCGGGCACCCTAGGGGGCACTTTTACAAAACCAAAAAAACAGGTAAAAGAGCTCCCAGGTGCATAGCACCCTTCCCTTGTGTGTTGAGCCCCCAAAATCCCCCTCAAAACCCACTGCCCACAAGTCTACACCATTACTATAGCCCTAAGGGGTGAAGGGGGGCACCTACATGTGGGTACAGTGGGTTTGGGGGGGTTGGACGACTAATAAGCATTAAGCAGCACAATTGTAACAGGTAGGGGGGATGGGCCTGGGTCCACCTGCCTGAAGTCCACTGCACCCCCTAACAACTCCTCCAGTGACCTGCATACTGCTGCCAGGGAGCTGGGTATGACATTTGAGGGTGAAAATAAAAATTTGTGAAACATCATTTTTTTGTGGTGGGAGGGGGTTAGTGACCACTGGGGGAGTCAGGGGAGGTCATCCCCGATTCCCTCCAGTGGTCATCTGGTCATTTAGGGCACTTTTTGGGGCATTATTCGTGAAAAAACAGGGTCCAGGAAAAGTGTCCTAAATTCTAGCTAAAAACGCATACTTTTTTCCCATTATCGGTGAAATGCGCCCATCTTTGTTCGGCAGATAACCACGCCCCAGTTCCGCCTTCGCCACACCTCTGACACGCCCCATCAACTTTGTCCGCATCCGCGACGGAGTGCAGTTGAAAACGTCCAAAAATCGGCTTTCGATTATACCGCTTTATTCATTTTTGTGAGATAAACGTCCATCTCCCGATTTAGGTCGGAACTTGGGCGTTTTTCTCGTTCGATTATAAGCAGGTTAATAAACTAAACTGCAGCCATGTTATATATTCTGATGGCAGCAAAAGTTACTTTTGAAAGAACTGGAGAAAATTCTGCCAAATCTAGATATTTCTCTCTAATGTTTGACAAAAGTTTATTGATAGGTTCAACTAGGTGCTCAGAATCTTTTCTTGTGCCCAAAAATATGACCATGCAACTCCTCTTATAATTCAGCACCATTGGCTTCCAATTCTTTATAGAATCCAATTCAAATTTTGTAGGCCACATTGAGCCTGCAGATAGTTGGGAAAATGTGGGATACAAGTGCAGGAAATAAATAAAATAAATAAATAATATGCTTCACTGGTGTTCCTGCTCATCTTACCTCTCTTATCACACTAGGAATTTACACGCCTAACATAATGGTCAATTGGTTGTCTCTCCAGTTTCTCGTGCACACAGTCTCAACCTGCAAAGCACCTTTTTCTGTGCTGATCCATTACTCTGGAACATACTCCCACATTGCCTCCATACAGAGCTCTCCTACCCAAAATTCAAGACTGCCCTTAACCCATATTTTTAATCAAGCCTTTGGCTGCCATGTATTCTAGGCAGTTACTATGATTTGGCATTCTCATATGTTTATGTTTAATTGGAACTTAGTATACCACCTTTCAGTGGGCATAAGCAAAGCAGTTTGAACTGCAACTTTCAAATAGGACAGATAGAAAAAGAAACAGAGGAGACAGAACAGACTGTAAAGACTAGATTTGGGCTGAAAACCATCAAATCAATCCCTGACAAAAGGAGTGAATTCCACAGTGTGGGGGTGTGGTATTGTGACCTGCCAGGGAGGCATAGAACCCTCAGAAAACATACCAGAGAGAAGGTATGATTAAAATGAAAACTTTATTATGTACAATGGAAATAAACAAGCCTGTTTCCTCACAAATCTAATACTCTTCAGTATTCATAACTATAGTTAGCAACCAAGGGATTCTAAGCCTACTATGGCAATCTTCTCTCTTACAAGCCCTCGTCCCTGGAATTCCATCCACATAAGCTTCAGACGTCTTCTCATTCATTGTATTTCTTCTTGGTTATTTTACTATTGTTATGCTGTTAACAAAAATTGTGAGTTTATGTTAAACTGTACCTGCTTTATACCGCCTTGGGTGAATCTCTTCATAAAGGCGGTTAATAAATCCCAATAACTAAATAATTAAATAAATACAAGGTGTGGGCTAGGGCCACCCTTCGTCCCCGGAACTCCAGCAGGTACTATAGCCTAAGCCAGACTACCTTATGAGGATCCTTACCCTCAGAACCTCTTCTGGAGCTCTCTTGCCTCAGAGCCTCTCTGATCCACTCTGCTCCAGGGCAGCTAACCACCTCTTGGCCTGAGCTCTACCCCTCTGACTCAGCCTCTGACCTGGCAGGTTTAGCATCATCTGCTATAAGGTAGCTAAACTGTAACCCCAGTAAAGGAGTATCCCTAGGAACATCTGCTGTTATACCACTCACTACCTCACAGGGGGCTACGGAAAAGAAAGTGATCTTCTAGGTTGAATCAAAATAGGTACAAAATATTAATGGTATGACTAGATGGTGTTCATAAGTAAAGCGAAGCACCCATGCTGGAGTGTAGTTTGTAATTAGTGGAGAAAGATACAGAGTCCCTCTCCCTCCTCCTTCTACTCCTCAATTTCTTTTTCTCCATATTTACTCATTGTCTGCCCTATATTTTTGTGGTGTTTCTTTCATTTTTCTTGTTTTATTTAGCTGCTTTATTGTCTTTGACTGAAAGGCAGGTAAAATCACCCAGAAATCATAAACCATTACAGAGCTATCCCTAAATATGAATGTAGGCCTCTGATACATGTGAAGTTATATTGATTAGAGAAATCTTTATCCAATGAATCTGTATTTTAAACATTATTAGATTTTTTTGGGTATTTCTTTTTGTTGTGAACATTGGAACAGTGTACTTATTTGGTATCAGGCGAGTTCCCACCTGGACAGTTCCCACCCACCAATTCCCCCCGAGACAATTCTCACCAAGGACTCCCCCCCCCCCCAACATCACCCCCTCCATCCCTAGCCTTTTTTATCCATAGTTTATTTCTTGTATCGGGTCCCATAAGTCCTGGTGGTACTTTTTTTTTATGGCATCTGGAACTCAGAGGTTACAGCAGCAAATGGAAGTACACAGAAGGTGTACAATAACAGAATAACTTTTCATAGGTAGAATAGTCATTTGTTATAAAACATAATCTGTGTGTCATTTTGAGGGGCTAAATTAGGTTGAAACCTAGTTTGGGGGTGTGTGAGGGGCATTGCCACCCCACATGAACTGCAGTTTGTATTTATCTATTTATTTATTTATTTATTTGCTTATTTATGACATTTAGATCCCGGATTAAACATGAATTAGATTGAAACCTAGTTTGGGGTGTGTGTGGGGATTTCCCCCCCTCACATACACACACACACACACACACACACACACACATGAACTGCAGTTTGTATTTATCTATTTATTTACTTATTTATTTACTTATTTATTTATGATATTTAGATCCTGGCTTAAACATGAATTAGGTTGAAACCTAGTATGAGGGGGTATGGAGGGCATTGGTCCTCCATATGCAAACTACATGTCTGGAAGGGGAAAGATATATGTAAAAGATAATGTTGTGGGGGAGGGGGGTTGTGAGGAGGTACTGGTTCCCAAATGATCTGGAAGAGATATAGAGGGAGATTAATTGTCCTAGTGTGTTTTGTATTTTGGGGGGGAGGGGATTATGGGTGGGAATTGTCCTCCCTAGTATGCTAGGAATTGGTTCAGTGGGAATTATCCTAGGTGGGGATTGTCCAGATGGGAATTGGTGGGTGGGAACTGACCTAGAACTACTAATTCATGTTGCACAAAAATATTGTCCTACTTCATGAAGGTAGAAAAAAAGTTTGTTTACATAATGTTTGTACTTGTACAGAATTTACTAAGGGGTCCTTTTACTAATCCGCAGTAAAAAGTGGCGCAAGTCAGGCCTGTTTTGACTGCGTCTGCAAAAAAAGGACTTTTTTTTTTAAAGGGATGGGAAAAGAGCATGCAGTAAAACTGAAACCAACACATGCGTAAAACTAGCATGAGCTCTTAACACCACCCATTGATCTAACGGTAATGGCTCATGCGCTACATGTATAGTGACTGGTCAGCGCATGCCAACTGCCGATTACAGCCACAAATGCCCCGCGTGCAAGGAAATAAATAAATAAATCATTCGGGCATTATGGGCGTGCGGCAAATCTGAAATTACCACCAGAGGGGCACTATAGCTGGTGGTAGTCTCATTTTGATGCACTGCACACGCCTGAAACCTAATGCGCCTTTGTAAAAGGGCCCCTAAAACAATGCAACCCGATGAACGATTAGAGTCATGACAGCACCTTTTCTCCAAATGACTAGTTTTTTTCACTTATTTCTCTGTTGATAATTTTAGAAGTAATTTTATAAGGGATTTTTTCTAGTATTATATTAAGAAGAAAAATTAGGTGTCTATGGTCTTTGTTTTAGAAGCATCCTGATGAATAAATGGCAGTATTTAAATATCTAGTATCTTTTAAATGCCATTTTATGATGGGGGCCTTTCAGTTGTCATGAAAGCAAATGTGTCCAGATGGCAAAGGAGCAAAGATAGGTAGAGGAGATGGAATGGTCTGAGCAGAATAATAATACAGATATGCATTCCCTATTTCACATAGGAAATCCACATCTGCAATGTGAAACCCAGACTTTGGAATTTAGACCTTCTCTGAACTAATTGCCTGCTTTAGGGGCAATGGTAAATCCCAATGTTTTAGGTCCCACAATTCCAGCACTCCCCCCACCACTGAACATACCACAATATCACCTGATAGCCCTCCACACACACTCACATATCATTTCTCCCACCTCCAATATTAACTGAACTTCTTTGGCATCATCTGACCTCCCCCTAAAAAAAAAAAAAACATTGCTCTTACATCACCAACCACTCCCCCACCCCCACCAGCATAATTCAACCCACTTATCCCAGCAGACAAGTAGCACTATATAAATGATGATGATGATTAGTAGTAGTAGTAGACAAGACCCCCAGCATAGCCTGATCACTCATTCCATCTATCAAAGCACCCCCCTTCATCAGCTACGGCCTCCCTTATCATGGGAAGGCTCTCATATGGTATTCTACCCCAGAGTTCTTTCCCCTAAACCCAAGACCATTAAAAATAGCCTTTGGGCCACAGGTTTCTAACCCTAGCCTCTGACCCAGTCACTGGGCTTAATGGCGGTCCCTGGTGTCTAGTGGGGTGGAAGCAATGCTTACTCTCTCCCATCTATTGTCCTCCTGCCCAATCAAAATGATTGCCAAGACCTCTAGCAGTAATACCATTATTTTAAAACCAGGGGCCAGGCTTCCAAATATGGGTATTTCCCTCTCTCCTCTGACACCCTAACCCTGCCCCATACAATGAAAACCATGCCCTTGAAAACAAACAAACAAACAAAAAACTGTTCCCCAAAAACCTACCCTCCCCCTAAATCCCTATCTCCCCAGGATTCACCCAAGGGTCGGCACTGGTTAACAGTGGCTGCAGGTTGTAGCAATCCTCCTCCACTGTTGTCTGGTTCAGTGCCAGAATCCAAAATGATACCAATGACCCCTAGCAGTGGTGTTGTAGTACTACAGCTAGCGCTCATCCTTCCATTTAAGGAGATATGGTAAGTGTCTGCCCTATATATTAAATGCAGGACAGATGCTAGACATGCCCCCTGCATTTACTGCAAAGGCTGTGCGGTTACCACATGTTAAATTTTGTGATAAGCATGTGGTAAGTGCAGAACCTATTGTGCTTTAGTAAAGGGCATCTAAGTATCTACATAAAATATGCTAAAAATGGGTGCCTGTATGCCTTCACACATACATGATTAGGTATAAATCACCATCAATATGCCTTAGTCAATTCAAATAAAATGGAAAGAACAGGAAACAATATTATTATTTCGTATACAGATATGTGTGACACAATAGGATTTATTTTAGAAGCCCTATTTGCAATTTTTATATGAAAGCAGTAGGGGTAATTCTATTAAATGTGTCAAAAGTTAGGTACCAATGAGGCACCAAGCTTTTGGAGCTAAAATGGAAATTAATGGTAATTAAACACAAAACAGGGAATAATGGCAGTTAGATGCCTAATTTCACTTAGGCACTATTTTAGAACTGGGTGCCTAAGGCGCTTAATTTCAAAGCATATGGATGTCTCAAAAGTTCAGACTAGATGTGCATGAAGTGACATAGCCATGGATAGGTCCAAGTGGGCCTAGACCACCCACTTTGGGCTCAGGCCCACCCAGTTGCCACAGACCTATGATGTGGCTGGCAGGGATCCCCAAGCCCCACCAGCTGAAAACTCCCATCACGCCTCCCCGTGTACCTTTTAATGCCACTTCTTCACCACTAGTGAGCAGCAACCAATGCCCCATGCTCAGTGCTGGCTCACAGACTTCCCTCTGACATAGGCCCACTTACGTGGAAGCAAGAAGCTGCATCAGAAGGAAGGTTGTGAGCCAGTGCTGAGCAGTGTGCATTTAAAAAGGTATGCAGCCTGGACACAGCCTGGATCGCCTATAGAGGAAGGGTGGAGTTGAGAGCCCAGATTACCTGTGAGGGGATGATGAGAGCCTAGATCATTTGCAAGGGTGGAGGGGGAGTGGAGATGCCGGGCAGAGGGCACAAGGTGGGGTTCCTGTGCCCACCCAAAACTGGATGTCTGCCTACACCACTGCATCCATGTGCTTGAAACATCCAAATACCGATTTTTCAAAGGCAGAAAAGGGATGTCCAAATAGCAAGAGGGTGTGTTGTGGGCATGTTTTGGATGTGATTAGGGAGGGCCTGAAATCTGGACATCCAAAAGCAATTACTGAATGGGAAGAAATGTCCATGTCTAAAAAGAAGGGTATATGAAGGTGCTCTGATTGAGCAGCTATCCGCTGGAGGAATTAAGGCACATCACCTCCTTAATTCCCTAGGGTTGCTGCCCCCTCCACCTCCCCTGAAAGTGAAACCAAAAGAAGATAACAGGCTGTATGACAGCTTCAGGTATTATAGGCATTCTTTACAAAGTAGGATAGAAGTCTGAGGAGTAACCATGGGACCAAGGTTCAAATTCCACTACAGCTCTTATTTTTTATTTTGTTTGTTTTGTAATTGTGAGCCCTACAGAAACTGAAAAGTATCTACTGTACCTAAATATATAAGCTACCTGCAAGCCTAAAGGCAATAGAAGTAGTGTGCATTCAGGTACAGTGGTATGTTGCTGTTCTTGGAGGGCTCACAATTAGAAACTTAGTGATCCTTTTACAAAGCTGTGGGAAAAAGGGCCCTGCGCTAGCAGCAGGGGCCATTTTTCACACGCACCAGGGCCATTTTACAGTAGCAGGTAAAAGACCTCAGAAACATATGGCCATGCAATAAGACAATTACCGCATGGCTATGTGGCAGGGATCCCTTACCACCACCCATTGAGGTGTCACCGTGCAGCGTGTAGTGATGCCTGATTACCACCAGGTTACCGCTGCGCAAGCCATTTGTGTGTTTTTTTTCCCTGGAAATGGCACGCTTGGGGCAGGACTTCTGCCGACAGTAGTCCCACAAGAGCTAGCGGTAAGCCTGTGTTGGGTTTACTGCTGCTGTGTAAAAGGGCCCCTTAAAGAGTTAGTGGGATTTGAACCTGAATCCCTTTGTTCACAGTTCACTGCATTAAACACTAGGCTGTTCCTCTGCTCTGCACAGGCATCTGTGTGGCCATGTTCAAAGAATGCCGGCATTCAGACATCCATATACCTTGTACGCCTTGTAGCGCTATAGAAATGCTAAATAGTAGTAGTAGTAGTTTTCCCGTTCATAATTTGGATATCTCAGTTTGTAAATGAATGTTCATGCTGGATGTTTCCAGCATATGGATATCCATCTCACCTATTTTTGAACAGGAAATCTTGATGCATTTCCTGTTCAAAAATACATGTGAGATGGATGTCCATTTGCAATGTTCTGACATGGAAGCTGCCAAGCCATGCCATTCAACATATATATTTGTAAAGTAGATACTTCCGCTGAATATGCTGTCAAATCTATGTAAACTCCTGAATGTATTTCAGAAAAAAGCATTGACGTGATTAGCCAGTTACTTTTAAAGGCTTTGTACCTTCGACAAAAAAAAAAAGGAAAAAAAAAACGCACTTGTAAAGCTATTGCTTAGAATAACACAGTAGAGATATTCTAAAAGGAATTATGTCCAAAATTGATGTCACAGTATGAGACAATCAGAGTTCCCTGCTGTTACCTACAGTACGGGCAAATTGATCCCTAACTGTTTTAAATTCTAGTCTGCAGCTACCTAGAAAATATAAGGTTTGTTCAGATTTCCTCTGTAGGAAATAAAAGGAGCCAAATTGCATCTAAATCTGCCAACTAGATGAAACCAGGTCAAACACAGTGAAAATTCTCCATGTTAAATTAACTGGTTGTAAAGAATGTTCCACTTATGTGGATTGGGAGTGAGAAAACATTCATTGCAGAACTCTTATTACCCAACTTTCAATTATCTTTATTAGGTGGTATATAAAGTATAGTTTTCTCTTAAAGAACTTCAAAAGAATTCTTCCGTTTTGCCCATTTCATATCACTTCAATGATTAAAACTTTGAGCAGTCGGATAACACATTTACACTTTAATTTACAAACATTTTTTCAGGCACGCACCCATTGTCAGCAAACATATCAATCTCTGAAACATTTGCCCAGGGAATCCCTTGTTTTTAATATGTCACTTCTCTTGATAAATGTCTAATGTTTTAGGTCCTGGCTAGTAATGGATGACTTCTGCCTGTAGGGAAACACTAAGGGCCATGTTCAAGTTGAGACTATGAATTCATCCATCACATAAAAAGCCTAGTTTAAATGCGTAAACCAAATAAATTACTTTAGAAAGTCTTGAAAAAGAGAGTAAGCACATTTGTTTTTCACTCAGGAGGACATTTTAAACAGCATCCAAATCAATCTAATGTTTCTTAAACACTGATATCTTAATAGCTTGGGCACTTCATATCTCAAGTTTAAGTAATGTTTGTATATAACTATAAAGTTTTCCAAGCACCAACTAAAACACTATTCAATTATGCAATTGATATTAAGATTGGTGATTGATGGAAATTATTCAATATATCAAAACAAATTGTTGCTATTATTATGCAGATGTAGTTTATAAATAAAATTGCAAGGATAAGAGCCATGATTTATTGAAAGAATTAGTGTGCATTTGCCTGATCTCCCTCCACATACTGCTCTAATTGCCTACTGTTCATGTTTGATCATTGAGTGAATTCCTTCAAAAAGGCGGTAAATAAATCCTAATAAATAATAAATAAATCTGACTTGAACATATCTGATCCTGTAATCTATGGTTATTTAAAATTATTTCTAAAACTTAGATACCAACATCCATGTGGCTAACAATAAAAACAATCCCCCTGTTATTCAGCCTGCAATGATCAGCATTTTTTTTTTTTAATTCTGGCCAGCATAGGTTTTTCATACCTAGTTCTTCAGCACCAATCTGTACCTAGATATAGTTCAATTTCTCAATATCTGCAAATAAAGCAGCTGTTGGCAATCATCTGGGAACCAACAATATTTAAACTGGTATCCAGATAAATACCCAGATAAAGTTAGAACAGCCTTTTTTGCAGTCATATCATATAGTTACATGGTTAGCGGTACCTGGTTAGTGCTGAAGTAGTCTTCCTGGATTTTTAGTAGCATTATTTGGCTAATGATGCTGAAAATCTGGTTATGGACCTAGTGGACAGGACTTATCAGGGAGGAGCCATTTCTACCTGGATAAGTCTTATTGAATTTGAACACAGAAGCATAGAAAAACAAAGGCAGATAGACCATTGGGCTCATTTTCAAAAGAGAAGGACGCCCATCTTGCGACATAAATCGGAAGAAGGGCATCCTTCTCACAGGGTCGTCCAAATCGGTATAATCGAAAGCCAATTTTGGACGTCCCTAACTGCTTGGATGGCCAAGGTTCAAGGGGGCGTATCAGAGGCATAGTAAAGGCGGGATGGGGGCATATCGGAGGCGTAGCAAAGGCTGGACATGGGCGTGCCTAACACTAGGACATTCTCGACCCATAATCGAAAGAACTGGTTGTGTTTTTCTTACGACCAAGGCACAAAAAGGTGCCCAAAATGACCAGATGACCACTGAAGAGAATCAGGGATGACCTCCGCTTACTCCACCAGTGGTCACTAACTCCCTCCCACCCTCAAAAAACATCTTTCAAAATATTGATTGCCAGCCTCTATGCCAGCCTCAGCTGTCATACTCAGGTCCATGCAGAAACCATAATTCGGATCAACATAATAAAATAAAAAAAAATTATAAAATCAGTGCAACTCAAAACCCACATACATTAAGTAAGTAGTAATGTGCACATTACTACTTACTTAATGTATGTGGGTTTTGAGTTGCACTGATTTTATTATTTTATTATTTTTTTATTTTATTATGTTGTTTTAAATTATGGTTTCTGGATAAAGTTAGCAATTATAGGAATTGAAACCAATCGATTGTGGACACCCAGTGTTTGATTTGTATACTCAGGTCCATGACAGCAGTATACAGGTCCCTGGAGCAGTTTTAGTGGGTGCAGTGCACTTCAGGCAGGCAGACCCAGGCCCATCCCCCCTACCTGTTACGTTTGTGGAGGATACAGTGAGCCCTACAAAACCCACCACAAACCCACTGTACCCACATCTAGGTGCCCCCCTTCACCCCTAAGGGCTATGGTAGTGGTGTACAATTGTGGGTAGTGGGTTTTGGGGGGCTCAACACACAAGGTAAGGGAACTATGTACCTGGGAGCAATTTATGAAGTCCACTGCAGTACCCCCTAGGGTGCCCGGTTGTTGTCCTGGCATGTCAGGGGGACCAGTGCACTAGAAATGCTGGCTCTTCCCATTACCAAATGGCTAGCATTTGGTCGTTTCTGAGATGGATGTCCTTGGTTTCCATTATCGCCAAAAATCAGAAGCGACCAAGTCAAGGGATGACCATCTCTAAGGACGACCAAATATCAGGATTTGGATGTCCCTGACCGTATTATCGAATCGAAAGATGGACGTCCATCTTGTTTTGAAAATACGGGTTTCCCAGCCCCCGGGGCAGAGGGAGCATGAAAACGAACGACGCTGACCGGCGCGCGGCACCCCCCCCCCCCAGTGGCGTGCGCTGCACGGGGGGGGGGGCTGCACCCGGGGGGGGGGCGGGGCGCATCGGCGATCCGCCCCGGATGTCAGTGCCCCTAGGAATGCAACTGCGTATAGCATATATTGCAATATAACATATCTATTCTTGAGCTGTTCTTGCCATTTTCAGCACATAGACTGTAGAAGTCTGCCCAGCACTGGTCTTATTTACCAATTACTGGAGTTACACTCTAAGGGAAAGGGAAAGGGACTTGACATACCACCTTTCTATGGTTTTTGCAACTACATTCAAAGCGGTTTACATAGTATATACAAGTACTTATTTATACCTGGGGAAATGGAGGGTTTTTAAAGGCCCTTTGTGCTATTTTTTCTGCTTGGGTTAAGTGATTTGCCCAGAGTCAGTCACAAGGAGCTGTAGTGGGACTTGAGCCCAGTTTCTCAGCATCAAAGTCTACTGCACTAACCACTAGGCTAAGCAGCTCTAAGTTTTGTTTTGCTTCCATTCTCTTTCCATGTAGGAATCCTTTGTCTTTAACTTACCTTGATACCAATGATGATTTTTATTATGCAGACTACTTACTTCTGTAGTCTTTATTGTATTTTGTAAGTATAAGCATAATTGTTTTTACATTGTAACATAGTAAAGGTTGGTAGAAAAAGACCAATTGACTCACCTAGTCTGTGCAATTTCATCTTTCAGCTATTGGTGATACAAGCCTGATTATCATCACTGTTATCCCTCAGTCTTCTCTTATTGCCTCATCTTCTTTCTGTACTGGGAAGCATAGACAAGTCAACCTTAAGCCAATATTATGAAAACTAGGTAACAGTCCCCCTCTTCAGTTAATATTTAAAAAAAACTATTTCATACATGTAAGTGATAAACTTACAAAAATCGTAATTTAAATTCAACCTAATAAAAAGATTATTATTGGTACAATTTTGCAATATATCACTATCCTAGATGACAGGCTATATAGAGTATTTTCAAAGCACTTAGACTTACAAAGTTACGTGGAGGGGCATTTTTGAAAGGGACGTCCATGTTTTGATATGATCTAGGGGCGGGGAAACCCGTATTTTAGAAACAAGATGGACGTCCATCTTTCATTTCGAAAATACCGTCAGGGACGTCCAAATCCTTAAATTTGGTCATCCCTAGACTTGGTTGTTTCTGATTTTCGGCGATAATGGAAACCAAGGACGTCCATCTCAGAAACAACCAAATACTAGCCATTTGGTCATGGGAGGAGCCAGCATTTGTAGTGCACTGACATGCCAGGACACCAACTGGGCACCCTAGGGGGCACTGCAGTGGACTTCATAAATTGTTCCCAAGTACATAGCTCCCTTACCTTGTGTGTTGAGCCCCCAACCCCCCCCAAAACCCACTACCCACAACTGTACACCACTACCATAGCCCTTATGGGTGAAGGGGGGCACCTAGATGTGGGTACAGTGTGTTTGTGGTGAGTTACTCCACTGGGGGAGTAAGAGGAAGTCATCCCTGATTCTCTCCAGTGGTCATCTGGTCATTTCGGGCACCTTTTTGTGCTTTGGTTGTAAGAAAAAAATGATCAGGTAAAGTCATCCAAGTATTCATCAGGGATGTCCTTGTTTCTTTCGATTATGGGTCGAGGACGTCCAAGTGTTAGGCACGTCCATGTCCCGCCTTAGTTACGCCCCCTTGAACTTTGGCAGTCCCTGTGACAGAAAGCAGTTGGGGATGTCCAAAATTGGCTTTAGATTATACCGATTTGGACAACCCTGTGAGAAGTACTCCCATCTTCCGATTTATGTCGAAAGATGGGCGTCCTTCTCTTTTGAAAATGAGCCCGATAGTAACCTGTGGAACTTTGTAAGTCTAAGTGCTATGAAAATGAGCTCCTATATTATCTATCTATGCTTTCCATTGCTGTTCCCTCCGCAACACTAATTTTCCTTAGAAGAAGAGGAGGGGATAATGTTGCGGAGGGAACAATGGATATCGTGTTTGAATAGAATATAGTCTAATGGTTTGAATATCAATATTGACTGGAAAGCATTCTATTAACGTAACAGATGGACTTGATTTAAAGATTAGAAATCTTTTCTATACATTTATATGAAAAGACTTTGATATGTATTTCATTAGACCAGAAATTTATTATACCGGAAATGACGTATGCCTAGCAGTCAGCATCTTTAAAAGCGTAGGGCCCTGTTTACTTAGGTGCACTAGCATTTTTAGCATGTGCTAATTTTTAGCATGCACTAATGCTAGAAACACCCATAGGAATATATGACTGTCTCTAGCATTATCGAGCGCTAATTTTTAGCATGCGCAAAACACGCTAGTATGTCTACAGTGCAGCTTAGTAAACAGTGCTCTAAGTCTCCATTTTTAGAATACAGTTCAATGTAGTAAGAACATTGACCTACAAGAGAAGGAATTAAAAAGTGTAAGTCATTAAACATTAATTTTCCTAGCCTTAAGAGCCCATTAGGTCCTTTAGGGAGCAAATCTATAAGTGGGTGCCTCCATTTAGGCACCTGAGGACACGCAATATTAGACATTCTGATACTGGATTATGGATACTGGGTTATGTTACTATTCTGTAACAGAACTGGGATCCTATGTTCCATTATAGAATAGACTAACAGTTAGGTGTCCACAGCTTCACCAGCC
This sequence comes from Microcaecilia unicolor, assembly GCF_901765095.1. Lineage (NCBI taxonomy): Eukaryota > Metazoa > Chordata > Amphibia > Gymnophiona > Siphonopidae > Microcaecilia > Microcaecilia unicolor. Next base: position 60,960,670 of record NC_044037.1, read on the forward strand.
ATAGACCTGGTATAATTGCAGGTGACTAAGGGGCCGTTTTACTAAAGCTTAGCACACACTAACAGACATTAGCATGTGCTAAATGCTATGCAGCACATTTTATACTGATGGGCCACTTGGCACTTAGTATATGCTAATGTCCATTAGCATGTACTAAGCATTAGTAAAAGGGCCCCTAAATGCCACAAAGATGCAAATAACTTACAGTATAAAGTAAGTTCTAGACTAGATTCTATATACTATGCCTAAAAAAATTGACATCGAAACGAAATTCAACTAGGTGTATTCTATAAAGTAAGCCTACATTTAATGGTATTTTATAGAATAAGTCTGCATTTCCACATATTTTGTAGAATAGGCCAAGTGCCCGTCCTTGCAACTAATTGCAGCAAAACATGGTGCAAATGCCGACAGCTAAATTAAGCGAGAACCGGGTGTATTCTATGAAATGCACATAGATTTGAGAAACATCCATGACCTGCCCATTCTATGCCCATGGCCATACCCCCACTCCAACTAGGCAGCTTAGAATTGACACTCATCACGTTATAGACTACGCTTAGACAGTTTTGTATGTAAATTGTAAATAATGCCAATTAGTATCAATAATTGCTTGTTAAGTGACAACTATTGGCACTGATTGGCTTGTTAACTAGCCAAACTTCCATGCTCAAATGCAGAATACGACTGGATTTGCACACACAACTTAAGTCATGCTATATAGAATCCGGGGGTATATATGTAACTGCTACTACTACTTATCATTTCTAAAGCGCTACTAGACGTATGCAACGCTGTACACTTGAACATGAAGAGACAGTCCCTGCTCGACAGAGTTTACAATCTAATTAGGACAGACAAACAGGACAAACAACAGATAAGGGAATATTAAAGTGAGGATGATAAAATAATGGTTCTAAACAAGTGAATAAAGGTTAGGAGTTAAAAGCAGCACCAAAAAGGTGGGCTTTTTAGCTTAGATTTGAAGACGGCCAGAGATGGAGCTTGACGTACCGACTCAGGAAATTTATTCCAGGCATATGGTGCAGCAAGATAAAAGGAACGGAGTCTGGAGTTAGCAGTGGAGGAGAAGGGTGCAGATAAGAGAGATTTACCCAGTGAACGGAGTTCCCGGGGAGGAATGTAGGGAGAGGTGAGAGTGGAGAGGTGCTGCAGAGCTGCAGAGTGAATGCACTTATAGGTCAATAATGTAAGTGGTGGGAGCTCCAGAAATATAAATGCCCTGCTACAGATAACTCGAGCTAAGCTTTAGTAAAAGACTCCCTATGCAATTTAAAATAGTGCTTAAACACCCTGCTAGCACTAATACGGGTAAGTGTACACATGCAAGGGATGCATAAATGTGGGTGCGTAGATTATAGAATTGCCCTTCTGGTACTAACAGCCAGTGCTAGCCTTCTTATTTTTTCCTTGATGTTGCCACATAAAGTAGCAAGCATGTGAAAAAGATTATTTTAATGAAAGAGGTATTTGGGTGGCACAGAAACAGACCAGCTGTAACAACAAACCTGACTTGTTCAATATTTTTGTTCCATCATCATATTTTCTTATGGTGTGCCCTGAGTGCAAAATTTATTCAGACTTTCCTGAAAATTAATTTCTTGCATTGTCTCATAGAAGCTTGGGCAACTATAGCCGCGTGCCCTTAGACAATTGTCTTCTTGTCTTTTCAGCCAAAAACTTTGAATAAATAAAGCAGTAGGGAAATACTATACTGTTATACATTATGCTCAACATGTCTGACATTTTCATGAACATATGTTGCTGGAATATCTTTTCCTGGCACTATTCTCGAGAAACAGCAATGATCCAGAAACATATTCCCTGAAGGCTAGAATAAAGTAAAAGAAAACGATTAGTAATCTATAATTCAACTGTATAGCAGGCCCAGTGACATCTCTAAAACTGCATTGAAGAGTCTGTGGTGTATGTATGAATATATAGGTTGCCACCTGTCTTTCATAGACTGGTATCTCTTCTAGTATGCCATGCCTCATGCTGTCATAATAGAGTAATATCACGTTTTTAATAGGGATGGTTTAAGTTAGAAATATTTTCCAAGTATTACCACAATTTGACTCGCACTTTTGATGTTTCTTAAACACTAGAACAGAAAATGAAAAGAATATAAATTTCCTTATATAAATGTTATATAAAAAATATGAGGTGAAAGAACACTAAAAGTAACAGGGCTAGGGCCACCCTTTGAGGGTAAATATCAGATAATAGCCACACAAATGTCATCAATGTAGATATTCATAAAAAATAAACTGGCATTGTTTGGAAAAAATATTCCTAAGGGACAAAGGGAGCCACCATAGATGGTGTGTTAAAGGCTTCTAGTCCATATACTGGTATACACAAAAATCTATTCTTTCAAGCATATGTTTGATGTTTAATTATGTCTAGGAATACTTAGGATTACCATATGGCTCCAGAAAAAGGAGGACACGTTGATCCAGTCCGGGTTTTGCTTCCAGTGAAAGCAATGGAAGTAAAAAACCAGACTGGCTCAATCTGTCCTCCTTTTCCTGGAGCCATATGGTAACCCTAGGAAATGCTCAAACATGAGTATACTGCATATCATCCTCAAGCAGCAGTACATCAATCTAAACTAGAATAATGGCACAACTGCACAGTTCTTATGATTCAACCAGTGGCGCAATTTTAGCTACCCAACTTTAGTCCCCTCAAGCCTTTGAGTTGGTGATAGCTTTATCTATACCAGGGGTAATTAACCCAATCCTTGAGACACCCCCAGCCCATCAGGTTTTTAAGATATCCTCAATGAATATGCATGAGAAATATTTGTATTCACTACTCCCATTGCATGCCAGTCAGTCATATGCATATTCACTGTGGTTATTCTGAAAATCAAGACTAGCTTGAGAATCAATTTACCACATTCCTTAAAATCTTTCGCTGTCCAAACCCCTTTTTGCTCTTCAACTTCCAATAACTTAGGAAGCTATCTATTTAAAACATGAGGTTTCACCAGAGTACACATACTGGTAAGAATTATGCCGAGCTTTAGGGAATATAATACCTCCAAGATCACATGTATAGACATACAGACTGGATTTATATTTCTTGGGCAATGAGAAGCCTGGTAAAATTTGTAGTTGCAAGGGGCACAATTATTTTCTTGTTGTGGTTTTTTTTTGATTTTGCTCACACCTTTTTCAGTCTCCAACCTGTTTGGGGCTACCTCAGTTTCTTTAGAAAATGGCCAACTTACATTGACACAACAAAATAGTTCTTCTGATATGTTTGAAAATCAGGGAAGAGTACACCTTGTGCTTTCTTGATAGCTTTAAGTTTATGCATAGCAAGTTTCTTGTTTTATTACTCAAGGGAAACTGCTGGTTGGGAGGCTGGTGGTTGGGAGGCGGGGATAGTGCTGGGCAGACTTATACGGTCTGTGCCTTGAAGAGCACAGGTACAAATCAAAGTAGGGTATACGCAAAAAGTAGCACATATGAGTTGTCTTGTTGGGCAGACTGGATGGACCGGGCAGGTCTTTTTCTGTCATCATCTACTATGTTACTATTATCTACTTTAGTATATAAAAAAATAAGTCATTCAGGAATGGTAAAGGCAACTTGGCAGGTAAATAAAGAATTTGAGAATTGAGCATCATCTTTAATGATTCTAAGTCCCTCCACCAGGATAAAAGTAATGGAGGCCACTTTTTTTAGCGCATGCTAAAAAGAAGCATGCACTAGATGCTAGAGATACTCATAGGAATATATGGGTGTCTCTAGCATTTAGTACACACCAAAACTTAGCATGACCTAAAAACGCTAGTGCACCTTTGTAAAAGACCTCCTGAATGTTGAAGCTGAGATATGAGAGTATCTAAATAGATTTGAAGACATATGTCCAAGTCCAAGCTGAAATAAATATTAAGGCATTTTATAGTGGAGGAAACCAATTTAAAGGGATAGGAAACTAATATTTTGTTAGAATGGTGTATATTCAGAGATAATACCTTTGCCTTGGTGCAATTAATTTTATACTTAGAAAAAATTGAAAAAATATTAATCAAGGTAAGCAAGGTGGGAAATACTGTTCTTTGATTTCCAATATATAGAGAAGATCATCAGTGTAAGATGAAAGTTTGATTTTTTTTTAATCACCAAACCGGACCCCATAACTATCCAGAGCATGTATCTGTCCTGGTTTTCTTTATTCTACCTAGTTGCAAAACTAAGGGCCCTGTTTACTAAGCTGTGCTGTAGGCATGCTTACTTTTTAATGTTTGCTAAAAATTAGCATGCACTAATGATAGAGACATCCATTATATTCATATGGGTGTCTCTATCATTAGTGCACTCTAATTTGTAGTGCGTGCTAATAAGTTTGCGACTACAGCGCAGCTTAGTAAACAGGGCCCTGATAACCTCTTTGTGATAGAGTGTATAGGAAATTGCCAGTTCCTTTAACAATACTCCCTCAAAGAGCCACATTAAGAATCCAGGTCCTGTAATATAATATGGAGAGGACATGGCAGCCAGGGCAAAGCAGGGAGGATGTGGTTGAGGCAGCTAGATAAAACTCCTGAGAACAGGCAAGTTAGAGAGGCCTAGGGAGGAAGGAAGCAACACTACAGAAAATGCCTCTACTACATAAGTGTAAACTACCAGAAACCTGCCTAAGGGCCCTGTTTACTAAGTCGTGTTGTAGGCACGCTAACGTTTTTGCGTCCATTAAAAATTAGCACGTGCTAACGATAGACACACCCATAGGAATATAGGGGCTATTTTACTAAGCCACAGCAAAAAGTAGCCTGCGGCAGTGTGAGTGCGTCTTTTGGGTGTACGCTAGGCCAGTTTTTGCCACATCCTGAAAAAAAGGCTTTTTTAAGGGGCCAGAAAATGCACAGGCAGCAAAATAAAAACCAGCACTTCTCCATTTTCGGCCTGAGACCTTACCGACACCCATTGACATAAGTACATAAGCATTGCCATGCTGGGACAAACCAAGGGTCCATCGAGCCCAGCACCCCGTCACATGCTACCCGGGCAATAGGAATGCAGCACATGTCCACTGCCATTTACCGCCAGGTTAGCACCATACGGTAGAAAATAGAAAATATTTTCTACCATGTGTTTTTGGTGCATGCCAAATTCAAAATTACCGCCCGGGGCTTGCGGTAGCCAGGCAGTATTGCTGATTTGGCGCATGCTGGACATGCATAGGCCTTATGTGCCTTTGTAAAAGGGCCACATAATGGGTGTCTCTATTGTTAGAGTGCACTAATTTTTAACATGCACTAAAAAGTTAGCGCACCTACAGCACAGCTTAGTAAACAGGGCCCCTGGAGTCTTGTGAGAATCATGTCTTGAGTTCTGGCTGAAACCAGGCCATGATTTGTGTATCACTGCAGCTAGGTTGTGCACACTGTGACTTTGGGCCTGTGAGCAACCGGCCTGATAAAGATTGTACCTTAATCCCAAGAGACTTTATACTGTACCTGTGAACTAACAGGTTTTAGTGTATTTTGTGTTAATAAAGTCTTGCTTTATTTTTACTACCTCTCATATGAAGAAAGGCATAAGAGGTGAGGACTCTTCCACTTGGAAAAGTGTTGGCTGAGGGGGATACAATAGAGGACTACAAAATACTAAGTGATATAGAATGGGTAAACATAAATTGTTTTTACTCTTTCAAAAAGCACAAACAGTAGGGGACACTCAAGGAAGTTACATGGTACTACTTTTAAAACAAACAGGAGGAAATATTTTTTCACAGACCAGTGGATATGGTATCAGCAATTTAAAAAATGTTTAGACAAATTCCTGGAGGAAAAGTCTATAGTCTGCTATTGAGATAGATAAGGGGAAAGCCACTGCTTGTCCCTGAGATCAGTAGAATTAATCTTGCTACTATTAGGGATTATGTTATTTATTTGTTGCATTTGTATCCCACATTTCCCCACCAATTTGCAGGCTCAACTTGTGACTTGAAGTGGCTACTGTTGGAAGAAGGACCATTACTATGGCAGTAGCCACTTCAAGTCACAAGTTGAGCCTGCAAATTGGTGGGGAAATGTGGGATACAAATGGTCTGACCCAGTATGGCTATTCTTGTGTTTCCCTAGATAGGAGAGCATGGATACGTTGTGCTGACCTTTCTTTAAAATGTGAGTCTGAAGCCCTGAAGCAGCCGTGCGAAACTCTGGCCACCGTCGGCTCAGTACAGTAATAAAAGAAAGAGGAATACAGCAAGTCACGCTATTTTAGAAGCACCCACTATAAAGTTAAGTGTGGTGTTTAATGTTATAAAATATATATGACATTTTTTGCTTTTGAAGTTATAGAGTTTCCCACAAGCAGGTTGTTACACCAGCAGGTTTTTTGGCCAAGGATGAAAGCAGGGTCTTTTAGCTTCAACAGGTTGAAGTAAGACCTGGAAGCTCTTCGAGGCCTTTTTCCTGCTGAAACCTGGAGGTGGTTTTTTGTCAGATCTATTGTGTTGTATTTATAGATTGTAGTTGATCTGCATTCGAACAAACACCAGTGTTTAGTTTCCCTAGATAGACATAAAGACCCTGTGGAACATCTTAGGGGCCCTTTTACTAAGTTTATTTATTTATTTAGATTTTGCTCACACCTTTTTTCAGTAGTAGCTCAAGGTGAGTTACATTCAGGATCCCCCCCCCCCCCAGTTTGTACCTGAGGCAATGGGGGATTAATGACTTGCCCAAGATCACAAGGAGCAGCAGTGGGATTTGAACTGGCAGTCTATGGATTGCAAGACCAGTGCTCTAACCACTAGACTACTCCTCCACTCTGTTAATAAGTGTTAAGAAATGGACTTAGCACACGAGAAAGTCCTACATGAGGATGCACTAAATCCATTTTCAGTGTGGCTGTCAAAAACAGCTTATTTTTCTATTTGTTGAATATATGGCTATGCACTAGCATTAGCATTAGTATGTGGCTATTTTTGAAAAAAATATCACGGATGTACTTACTGCCTCCTATATAAAAGGCACGAAGGGGTCCCACATTATAAGCATGTTGGCTAGCACAGCAGTAATGTCAGCACACTAGCTGATTAATATATTCATGCCCATTCTACACCCCAGACATGCCTAATCCCAAAAAAGGTTAAAAACATAATTACCATGTGCTTAGCACGCACAGATGACAAAACTAACGCGGAACAGAATAGTCATATTTTGAAATAGAACATGGAAAAGAAAATCTAAGCAAAAGTTCCCTGAATGTACTTTAGTAGTAATTCTACAAGCTGTATTTTGAGCAGATCATTAGATGAGGCCAGAATTATTTGAAGGGAGATCATATTATAAAACGATGCCATGCTGTTAAAGACTCTATCTTAAAAACAAACTATGACCCAGTCACTTATACCAGTAGAGACATTCTATTAACAGCTTTTTAGTACTAATAGACCTTCTCAATAAAAGCACAGCATAGTAATTGCCAATTTCAGTCATGAAAGCAACTCACTTATGAAAATTGGCTTATTTTTCCTGAACTAAGCTTAGAATTGACTTCCTTAGGAACCCTGTTTTTCAAACTAGCCAAGTCTTTCTGAACTAAAAGTATTTTACCATGCTATAAATGTAATTGAAGTCTAGGAAACTGGATTCATTATAAAGTTCTGTTTCACATAAGATTAGAGAAGTGACCTGCTGTGTCAGATTAATGGCCCTTCGAGCCTAGCATCCTGTCTACAACTGAGCCCAACGTGGGTTACTTGGAGTATGTGGCAGATCTTAAAGGGGAGAAATCCAATCCAAAGTTGTCCTTTTCCAAGTTATCCCCAAGTTTACCTGGTTAATACAGCAATTTTTAATTGCCATTTTCTTCAGGAACCTTTCCAAACCTTTGTTTTTTTAAACCAAAGAGAATTACTAGGAATTACTTAATTGTGCATCAATTGAGGGGGGGGGGGGGGGGGGCATTCTCAATGTATTTTAAAACTTCTACCAAATAGTGTCGTGGTATGCCACCAAAGTCTTAGTAATATATGGATGGGTAAAAAAACTGTTTCCTATTAACTTGTTCCAAACCAACCATGATTTTTTTATCATAGCCCCTTACTGCTAATCTGCAAAACCACAAGTGCCAAACTTTTCTTAATAAGGGGGCCATTTCATACACTTTAATCATTGGTTGTCATTACCTATATTCGTTTTAGCCTGGCTATACATGCTTTTAATAGGGTGAACATTAAACAAGGTTTAGTCAAACCATAGACTTATACAGACAGACATGTGGAGCAGCATTTCAGAAAATATTTAAAACTCAGAATATGAATGTCCAAGTCAAAACATCACAAATTGATATAGCCTGCTCTGAAATGCATGTGATATTGATGCCCATATGCTGGAAATGTCCAGCATGAACATCCATTTTACAAACTGAAACATCCAAATTATGAATGGGAAAACAAGGGAGATGGATGTTTGTATAGCAGCAAAGGATTGCCCCTTTTCTAAAATGGCCACACAGACATCCATGCAGAGCAGAGGGGTAATGTAATAGTTAAAACAGTGTTTTTAGAATCAGAGGACCCAGGTTCAAAACCCACTTCAGCTGTTTTTTTTCCTTTTTTTGTGGGCCCTTCAGCAATAGAAAAATACCCATTGTACCTGAAGATACATCACTTCAATAGCCTTCAGGCTTGCAGATGTCATATATTCACGCATTGTAAATATTTTTCTGTCCCTGAAGGTGTCACAATTTTAAAACAAAATCTTAAACAACTGAAGCTGGATTTGAACCTGGGTCTCTGCACTAACCATTAGGTTACTCCTTGGAATAACCACCTTTTCACCACTGCTTTTGGCTCCTAGCTGCTACTCAATTGTCCCCACCTTTTCACCACTGCTTTTGGCGCCTAGCCACTACTCAATTGCCCTCCCCCTTGTTCCTTCTCACCTAGTACTTCCCTCGTCCTTAATTGTCTTGTCTGTCTGTATTTTTAGATTGTAAGCTCTATTGAGCAGGGACTGTCTCTCTCTGTGTCAGGTGTTCAGCGCTGCGTGTGTCTGGTAGCGCTATACAAATGCTAATAACATGCATAAAACCTGAAGCTCTCATAGATCCTGGTATCCCCTGCCAGTTTCACATTCAGAGGAGAGAGTAGGGAAAAGCAACCACTGAAGGGATTAAGAAGTTTGCCTTAATCCCTTCAGTGGCAGCTGCTCAATCACCTTTCTGTAACCTGTACATAACAAGTACCAGGTCTAAATAACAGCGCCCATCTTTATATATATGGATGTCCCTTGCCCTTCAGTGATCGGAGCTGGGTATTCTTATTTTGAGCCCTCCCTAGTCCTGCCCAAAACACGCTGAGAATGCGTCATCTTGCCATATGGACATACTGCAGGGTTAGACTTCATATTCTGCCTTTGTAAAATTGGGATTTGGATGTCCATACAGTATGGACATCTAAATGCCAGTTTTTAGATGTTCAAAACACAAATAGAGCTTTGAAAACAACCACCATTATGGTATGTCAATATTACTTTATATTCTGTGTTTTTTTAATTCCTAACATTCTATTTGCTTTTCTGAACACTGTTGCACATGGAACTGACACATTCATTTCATTGTCTATGATGATGCCAAGAACCTTTTCTTGAGTGGTTACTGCTAATGTCTAGTAGCACACAGATTCTCAGCGGACAATGACTTCAAACTACAAAAACAAATCTGGACAGAAACTCCTTGGTCAGACCACTTCAAACTGAACATGACCATTTACTGGAAAGAACACAGAACCAAGATGACACCAAAATCTACACCACACAAATCCCATGGAAAGGTCGACACAACCAAATTCTGAATTTCAATATATGAAAACCAGTGGTCACAAAACACACACTCAGAAGAATTCCTAATAGAACAGTATGCAAGATGCACCAGCATGCTAGACAAAATAGCCCCCAATAACATTTTTTAAAAAGCAGTCAGACGCCCCTTGGTATGACAAAGAACTACAAAAGCTAAAAACCCAATGCAGAAGACAAAAACAATCATGGACAAAAAACAAAACCAAAGAGAACAGAATCAAATGGAGGGAAGCATGAAACAAATACAAAATCAAAATAAGACAGGCCAAAAGGAAATTCCATATAGAACAAGTAGGATCAGATTTCAGAGATTCAAATAAACTCTACAAACAGCCTACTAAACACCAAACCCCTGATAACAGCAAACGAGGACCACCCAACAACAAATGAACTGGCAAGTTACTTTGAAGATAAGATCCTCAAACCAAGAAAAAGCCTCCATCACAATGACACTAACTTAGAAGGAGGAATCTCCAGCAGACAGAATATGGATAGTCTTTGCACAGCCTATACATGAGATAGTAGGACAAATGATAAAAAAAAATTCACCTCTGCTTACTGCATGATGAACACATGCCCCAATCACATCATGGAAGCAGTCCCAAACTAATTCATAGACCAACTCACCTCACACCTGAACTTCAGGCTACGAGAAGGCCTTTTCTCAACCAAAAAGGCAATATACTACTCACACATATCCCAAAGGACATTAAGAAAAATACAGAAGACACCTCAAATTACAGACCAGTAGCATCCATACCACTAATAATAAAAGTAATGGAAGAAATAGTAGTCAATTAACTAGTGGACTACATTAACAAATTTTCCATACTACACAAATCTCAATCCAGCTTCTACCCTCAGCACAACACAGAAACAGTGCTGATCACACTACTGGCTAACTGGCTAACTTCAAAAAAGAAATCTCAAACGGAAACATCATACTCCTACTTCATTTCAACATGTTATACGCATTTGATGTGGTTGACCACCAAATACTATAAATAGGCATTGGAGGGAAGGTGCTTGAATGGTTCACTGGATTTCTGTTATCCAGATTGTATCTAGTAAAGTTGAAATCTACAATCTCTTCTCCATGGAAAGCAGAATGTGGGGTCCCTCAGGGCTCTCCACTCTCTCTCTCTCTCCAATTCTGTTCAGTTTAATTATGGTCCCCCATGCCCGATCACTATCCATAAATACTATGGGATAATACAAACTCATCCTGCACTTTTTGAGATGAAATTATATAATCATTCTAGAATAGTGATAATTTCCAAAGTCAAATCTGTTCTGTAATATTTCAATGGGCTTAAAGCACTCAGCTCTGCCTTGGTTCTTCCCATCAATGCTATAGTGCTAATAATAATCTAATGCTGGTCAATTTTACCTAATATGAAAACTTTTGCTATTAGAATTGCTTCTAAAAGTTACTATGACTTCACTAAATTCTACTACTTGGAACCATTGATTCATCTATTTTGAAACTAATTATTTTTGTTAATAACAAATTCATTTTTGCATTAATCTGTCAAAGGAGTTTTTTTAATTGTTAAATAATTGCATTTTTGTATGAGTAGTCTTATTTGATTTCATATGCTTGTCATCAGTCCTTTGGTGATTTCTTACCTAATACAGAAATACATATCTAATTAATCAAGTTGTGTAGCAACAAATCTTCTATTTAGAGGTACAATAATTACACTGGGAAAATGCTGGAAAAACAAGAAAACGATTCCCCAAGGTAAGTGGGATTGTGGATTCTACTTCAAGAAAGGATGTGCATTTCGCAAAGTTGATTAATTAGTTTTAAGAAGGTCTCAGAAGGCCTGGTATTTTGAAGTATGCAATCAGTTAGCAAAAACACTTCAGAGCTTGAAGATATGTGATAGTAAGTTGCAACATTATCTTGTCAAAACAAAAACTTTAATTGTATTATAAGAAAACTTATTTTACTTTTTGCAAAAGCATTTTAATAAATGTAGTAAACTCTAGTGATTTTGATCATAAATTCATGTTGCAAGCCAGAAAGGTGAAAATATTAACAGGTCAATATTCTTCCACTGCATTTTTGTTAAACACTAGTTGCAATGGTCAATAAATATCTGGATATTCAGTGCCACAATCCAGATAGTAGTAGATGATGAATATCTGGATGGCACAGATTGTTTCTGAATTTATCTGGATAATGGCAATTTTGCCATTATCCAGATACAGTAAGTGCCAGGCCCTACCATGTTTTATCATCATCATGTTACCCAAGATCTTTCTGCAATTCTAAATGTCTATTTTCTTATGTATTTCCACTAATCATGATGTATTGTAAGCCACATTGAGCCTGCAAAAAGGTGGGAAAATGTGGGATACAAATGCAATAAATAAATAAATATATGGGTTTTTTTTTTAGATTTTTGCAAAACCACATATATATTTTGCTGGCCTACTGGTAGAAATTTCAAAGCAAAAAACTACTTATGGATTTTGCATCAGTGAGAGCAGTATTAATTATAGGTCATCTTAATATGGATATCATAAAAATCAGGTTATATAATCCAATAGTTCCAAATTTGTCCCAGAGCTAGCATAGCCAGAGTATATTTGCTTTAAGTTTTAAAATACAGCCAGTTTTTACTAAGGTCGGCAGTCAAAGAATTTCATTCATTTATGGATATTTCTGAATTTTTCCCAATTAAGTGGTGTTTGTTGGTTTATCTATCTCAAATTTTTAAAACCACACAAGCAACCTCATGTTATCTAATAAATGTGCATTTCTAATTTTTATCCTATTACTGATCAGTGAAGAGTTCATAAAATATGTATTGCATTCTCCATGTTCATCTACCTTTTGTGGTTATGTTCCTATACTGGTTTTGGTATATTAATGACATTTTTATATGATTTTTGTAATTTTGGTTTTACTACTACTACTTACCATTTCTATAGTGCTACTGATATACACAGTGCTGTACACTTGAACATGAAGAGACAGTCCCTGCTCGATAGAGCTTACAATCTAATTAGGACAGACAAACAGGACAAGCAAGAGACAAGGGAATATTAAAGTGAGGATGATAAAATCAGGGTTCTGAACAAGTGAATAAGGGTTAGGAGTTAAAAGCAGCATCAAAAAGGTGGGCTTTTAGCTTAGATTTGAAGACAGCCAGAGATGGAGCTTGACGTACCAGCTCAGGAAGTCTATTCCAGGCATATGGTGCAGCAAGATAAAAGGAATGGAGTTTGGAGTTAGCAGTGGAGGAGAAGGGTGCAGATAAGATAGATTTACCCAGTGAACAGAGTTCCCAGGGAGGAATGTAGGGAGACATGAGAGTGCCCTTTACTAGTATACTATCAGGCTTATTTTCGAAAGAAAAGAGCGCCCATCTTTTGACACAAATAGGAAGATGGGCGTCCTTCTCAAAGGGTCACCCAAATCGGCATAATCGAAAGCTGATTTTTGGGTGTCCTCAACTGCTTTCCGTCGCGAGGATGACCAAAGTTCATGGGGGCATGTCGGAAGCATAGTGAAGGTGGGACTGGGGTGTGCTTAACACATGGGCGTCCTTGGCCAATAATGGAAAAAAGAAGGGTGTCCCTGACGAACACTTGGATAACTTTACTTGGTCCTTTTTTTACGACCAAGCTTCAAAAATGTGCCCTTAGTGATCAGATGACCACCGGAGGAAATCGGGGATGAGCTCCCCTTACTCCCCCAGTGGTCACCAACCCTCTCCCAGCCCAAAATATCATACCCAGCTCCATGACAGCAGTATGCAGGTCCCTGGAGCAGTTTTAGTGGGTGCAGTGCACTTCAGGCAGGCAGACCCAGGCCCATCCCCCCACCTGTTACACTTATGGTGGTAAATGTGAGCCCTCCAAAACCCACCACAAACCCACTGTACCCACATCTAGGTGCCCCCTTCATCCCTAAGGGCTATGGTAGTAGTGTACAGTTGAGGGTAGTAGGTTTTTGGGGGGCTTGGTGGGCTCAGCACACAAGGTGAGGGAGCTATGCACCTGGGAGCTTTTTCTGAAGTCCATTGCAGTGCCCCCAAGGGTACCCGGTTGGTGTCCTGGCATGTCAGGGGGACCAGTGCACTACGAATGCTGGCTCCTCCCATGACCGAATGGCTTGGATTTGGTCATTTCTGAGATGGGCGTCCTCGGTTTCCATTATCGCCAAAAACCGGGGATGACCATCTCTAAGGATGACCATCTCTAAGGTCGACCTAAATGTTGAGATTTGGGCGTCCCCAGCCGTATTATTGAAACGAAAGATGGATGCCCATCTTGTTTCAATAATACAGGTTACCTGCCCCTTCGCTGGACGTCCTGCGAGGACGTCCTCAGGAAAATGTGGATGCCCTGTTCGATTATGCCCCTCCACGTGATCCACACTGTACTATCACTGATTAAAAGGGTGAATTACAAATACTGACATTAAATGAAATTAAAGCAAGATGATTGCATGTGTGTCCATCCTATTAGTATTTTTATGCCGTAAATGTTTTGTTCAAAGACAATACATTTAGAAGACATTAATCCAGATAAAGATAAAAAGAGAACATAAGCCCACAATTAATGGATCCAAGAAGCAAAAAAGAAAAGAGAGAAACATTTGAACACACATTTCCACAGGTAAGCATCCACACTCACTAATCAAACCAAATAATAATAGTAATAATAATATTCTGTAGGAGTAAACAATATTCAAACTGACCCTTACTGGGCAGGGTAGGTAGAGGTATGCAAGTTAGAAATTATATTATGCACTCTGGAAATTATATAATAGTATTTACACCTCCTAATGTCAATCATGTGTAGCAACTCCTAATCTATGTTTATCCTGCTAAACTGAAAACAAGAAACTGAGAAATAATAAAGACTTCAAGTAAGGAAATAACTATTAAAAAAATAGAATAAGGAAGAAATAATTAGAATATAAAAATAATATTGTAGCATAGGTTTTGCATTGGAAGACCTCAGTGAGTATCCAGTTTGATGACTCACAGTACTGACTTAACCAGGCCCAAAGTATGGGTCATGTTGCTTGAATGGGGTGGGTCACCTAAAGAAGTTCTGTCAAATTTTCAGTACAAATAGAAAACTATAGCCTTGCTTGACTGGGAAATGCAAGCTGGTTGTATGCTAGCTGGTATTACTACTGCATAACAAGGCTTGAGTACAAACACTATATTCCTCTTGTTAAGATCTTAAATAAGCTGTAGCCATATTCATTCCTCTCTCAAAATCAGTTGTACTGAGCACTTATTTGTCAAGGTGAAGAGTTTATCAGTTTAAAAGAGGAATGCACATATATTTTAAAGCAGTTGCCCACTGACAAATTACACGCCATCTGATTCTTGATTCTTATATAAGTGTTTGGAACCGGAGTAATGAGGAACGAAGCAATTAGGCTTATATTTCTAGTCTTCAAAAAAATACTTCAAAAAGCCAAAACTTTGAGGCTTAGAACTCAATTCCTTAATGTGTTCGTATTTTATGTAGAGTTTTACAAAATATGGCACTTTACACATATAATTGACAACATTTGAACTTGTAAGTTGCAAAATAGGCACTTGCACATGTAGTTATCGACAAATGCCCACCTAGGGAAGTCACTATTTCTTTCTTGTTGTTAAATTTGTGTTTTCATTGTACATTTCAGCAAATATATGTATACTCCTGAATATTCTTATCTTTGAAAAAAGATCTTTGTTCACTAGGTCTTTGGAGCAGGTAAGTTTTAGATGTCTTGACTTGGCCTTCTCTTTTCTGACCTTTGCATCCTATTCAATGTGGAACTTCATATCTCCTTTTCTTGGTTAAAACTGTGCCAGCTATGTGGGTGTCAGTGGGTACTGACTACTCCCAATGTTAAAGAAGGTCCTTCATTGTGTCCAGGGACATGCAATTTGTATTGTGTTTGGCAACCCCAATCACTTTGAAATGTTAGTGCCTATAGTTTTAAGGTTAGGTGCGTTAGAAAGTAAAACGCAGACATATGGGGAAAAAAAACTATTTCTGCTCCAGTAAATGTACAATATGCATGAATGTTTAAAACTGACAGTCTTGATGAAAGTTAAAGCAGATATTACCAGAAATAATTGCCAGGGGAAAAAAAATCAAGTCTCTGGGACAAGGAAAGGGCTTTTCTAGGAGGTGTGGTATCCTGATTAGACTGTCAGCATTAAAAAAAAAAGAGAGACAAGAGAGGAAAAAAGTCTGCCGAACTCTATGGAACAGATACCCTGACATACACATACCCAGTAGGGAGTGATTCTATAACATAGGCACTCACGTTCACACACTAGCACCACAGATGATTTTTTTATTTATCTTTAAAATTGGAATTAGGTACTCACACAATGTCTTACATATTAAAACCTGGCTTATTGGCTTTGCGTCATCTATGCCCCTTATGTGGCTTTCTTCATACTTCTGCTTTAAATACTCTCATTAATGTTTTTCTAATATCTCATTAGATTACTGTAATATGGTTTACACAAGGATTGCTAAACATCAGCATCAATAGAAACATAGAAACATAGAAATATGACATCCAGACTGGCCATCTCCTGTAACCCCTAACTCTTCCTTTTCCTAAGCGATTCCATGTGCTTATCCCATGCCTTTTTAAATTCTGACACAGTCCTTGACTCCACAACCTCCACCAGGAGGCCATTCCATGCTTCCACCACCCTTTCTGTGAAATAATGCTTTCTTAGATTACTCCTAAGCCTATTCCCTCTTAACTTCACCATATACCCCTTCATTCCAGAGCTTTCCTTCAGTTGAAAAATATCCAAATCAGTATTTTCAAAACCTGTTTGCAGACATCTATCTATGCATTTCATCTGCACTGAATCCAAATGACAAGGGGACATGTCGGGGGAGGGGGGGGGTTAAAAAGTGGGATTAGAGTGGGCTTAGGTATACATAACACTTGAATGTGTTACAGTCATAATGGAACAAAACCAAGATGTCTAGGGCGAAAACTTCAATGTTTTGGTGTAGACATGTTTTTCTAACAAGACACAAAAAGATGCCCTAATTGACCAGATGATCACTGAAGAGATTTAGGGATGATCACCCCCTTAGTCCCACAGTGGTCACTGACTCCTTTCTACCCCCCCAAAATGTGAACACAAATGGTACTCAGCAGCTTCTTTGACAGCCTCAGATGTTATAGCCAGTGTCCATTAGAGTAGCATGCAGATCCCAGGAGTAGAGTAGTTGTTGAGTGCAGTGCACTGTAGACAGGTGGACCCAGGCCAATACCTCCCCTTATCTGTTACACTTGTGGTAGAAACTGTGAGCAATCCAAAACTCACCAGAAACCCACAGTATCCACATATAGGTGCCCCCTTCACTCATAGGGGCTATTGCAGTGGTATACAGTTTGGGGCAGTGGATATTGGGTAGGTTTTGGAGGGCTCAGCAGACAAGATAAGGGAGCAACGGTGAAATGTGTACCTGAAATCATTTACAAGAAGTCCACAGCAGTGCCCTCTAGGATGCCCTGTTGATTTCCTGGAATGTCTGGGGTACCAGTCTGCTAACAATGCTGGCTCCTACTACATCCCAATGGCTAGATTTTCTCTGTTTTTCACTTGTGCATTTTTCCAATGTCCTGAAAAGATAAATTCACAGAGCACAAAACCTTCTTACAAATGGTATTTTCGGGAAGAAATAAGATACAAATTTTGCTTTTTCAAAAATAGTTACATTTGCTATTGTTTAGCACAAAACATCCAAAGTCTGATTCAGATGTCATGTTGAAAATGCCCCTCATAATGTACCTTCAGTTCTAGCTCTAAAAATGTTGGTTATTAAAAAACTGTGCAAGGAACTAGCTTTGGGTAGAATTGCTGACTCATTATCTAGATGTCTATTTTCTAATTTAGGGCTCTTTGTACTTAGGTGCACTAATGGATTTAGCGAATACTAATGATTAATATACACTAAGTGATAAGATCCCTTTATATTCCTATAGGTTTCTTATCATTTAGCATGCACTAATCATTACAGTACACCAACCCTCCTGTTTACTAAGCTGCACGCTAATGCAGACACAGATTCTATGCGGGTGCAGTAGCACAGCTTATATTGATGGGCTCTTGAATGAAGATAAGTGCCTTTTTTGATTATTTAATGCTCACCGGATGGTAATAATATCTGTTTTGAGCCGGTTAATCTATTTCTACAGAGAGACAATCTATGTAGTGGAACCATTTTTGTGTAGGCAGTACTCTTTTATTGAAGGTTTTTCACGGCCAGTGATGAAGAGAGGATCAGCTAGATCCGATTAAGCTCTATAGATACAAGATATCCATGAGCTCTTTGAGGCTGTTTTCCTTCTGTAGAAATTCCAGCAGGAGATATCTCAGATCCTACCATCATTTAGTGGGGATCTTATATTTAATTTATAGTCTAGCGATTTGTGGATCCCATCCCTTGAACTATAAAATACATTATACAATGTGGTATCAGTAATATCACAGACCATAATCTCTAATTTGAGGTCTATGATAGAATCCAGCAAAGAGAGTTTGAGAACATTTTTATAAATCAATGCTATCCCCCCTCCATGTTTACCCTCCCAAAGAACATGAGTAAATGTATAACCTGGTGTACAAATATCTAATAATATAGGCTCATTTTTAAATTGTAAGCAAGTTTCAGTAAGAAACATCCCAGGTTAATCTCCTTTCCTATATTGAATAATCACTGTTTTCTGAGGTACAGAGTTTGCTTTAACACTGAAGCATGGGATTGGTATAAAATTCAGCAAGCTAATTTCTCTCTCTCTCTTGTCTCTTCCTTATAGTATCTAATTGTCCTACTTCATTATCCTTAAAATATGACTTTCTTATGCTGTGAGGTTTCAAAAATCTATCAGTATAAATTACTTCAGTAGAGTTTTGCATTCTATCACAACAGTCCACTAAATTCCTTGTTAAGACTCAATATTCTAATGACTCTCATTTCAGCTTGTGATAATTAGTAACTATAGTAATGTTAGGCCAAATTGCTAAAACCAAATTATTTCTTAAACCACCTTCTGCCAAAGGCTAATTAAACAAAGTATAAGCCAATTCATCTTTTGTAAGATTTACTATAGCTATCTTAGTAGGTTTTCTAAGAAGACTATAACAGCAACAGATTATGAACAACAATAGTTCACCACATATATTAAATATAACTTTTTATCTTAAGGTCTCATGAAGAGCTCACAAAGGGGTGTGCACCATAGGCATGCCCCTTCAGCGTGATACCTCAGGACTTGGGGTGCTTTACACCAGGTCCCTTGTGGTATTATCAATGAATACTTCAGGAGTGCCAAAGCCTCCTCCCACTTCCTCCTTCCAATTCATGTCTTGCCTTCAAATACATAACCAGATATCAAGTGGTAGCATAGTCCTTCTTGCAAAGTGAAACACGGATAAGGGTCTGAGCCGCTATCTTTGGGGATTGTACCTAATATGGAGCCTAGCAACTTATATTTAATTCATAATTGCCCTATCCCATTGGGTCTTGTATGAATGACAATCATGTACCCTGACAACTCTTTGGTACAGTATAATAATTATGTGTCATTAAACCAGGTAGTTTTGTTACTGCAATCTTGTAAGAAGGTTGCTTCAAAGGCTAAGGCTGACATCGGGTCAGCATTTTGATTGTTGCCTGTGCATCTGTAATTGAAGTTTAAGTTTTATTTATTTGTTACATTTGTATCCCACATTTTCCCACCTATTTGCAGGCTCAATGTGGCCTATATAGTACCATAAAGGCGTACGCCAAGTCCAATAGAGAGAAACAAATACAGGTTATAGTGTGGTCGAGTAAGGTGGGTGCATTTCAGGCACCATGGAGGGGAAAAAGAGGGAAGGTTGTATAGTGTTCAGTATGATCGTTGGTTTTGCTGTGTTGCTGAGTCTAGGCATTTGTGTTGGGTCGGTTGGGTAAGCCCTTTTGAACAGGTTGGTTTTTAGTGATTTCCTGAAGTTTAGATGATCATAGATTGTTTTCACAGCTTTTGCAAGTGCGTTCCATAGTTGTGTGCTTACGAGAAGCAGGATGCATAGGTTGCTTTGTATTTGAGTCCTTTGCAATTTGGGTAGTGGAGGTTTAGGTGTGTTCGGGATGATCTGGTTCTGTTTCTGGTTGGTAGATCTATGAGGTCTGTCATGTATCCTGGGACTTTGCCGTAGATATAGTTTTTTTTTTTTTTAATAAATCCACATCTATGGGGTGCTCTTTGACGTGACTCATTTTGAGGGACTTTCTTAGGGGCCCTTTTACTAAGCTGCGTAAGTGTCTACGAGCTCCCAATGCGAGCCAAAATGTAGTTATCACCCGGCTACCTTGTAGCTTTTGTGGTAATTTCATTTTTTGGCATGCAGCTGATATGTGCAGTTGAAAAATATTTTTTATTTTCGGACGCACGTATTGGATGCACGCCAAGTGGCATTTGATGCGTATAGGTCATTACCGCAAGATTACCGCATGAGACTTTACCGCTAGGTCAATGGATAGCGGTAAGGTTGCAGACCCAAAATGGATGTGGGGCAATTTTGATTTTGCCAAACATCCATTTTTGTCAAAAAACTTTAAAAAAAACATTTTTTTACAGGTGCGCTGTAAATGGATCGGCATGCTCCCAAAGCCCACGCCTACACTACCCCTAAGTTTGTTCACTGGGTTGTAGAAAAAGATGCTGGGGTTAGGAATGTTAGTATTTGGATGATTTTTTTTTTTTGTATGATGGGCTGAGAGCAGAATTTGTCATCACTTTGTGGCTTCATTTGGGAAAATTTGGGCTACCCTTAGCCAAGTATTTACTCTTTTAGGTTTGGAGCTAGATTCATTTTGGATGTAGTCTAGATTACCTTTGAATAAGGTTTCCAAGTTGGTAGAGGCTGTTTATAGAGTACTGGTGACTTTGAGGCAGTTTCAGTTTTTGACTGGCCATTTTAATTTTGTTTGTAAAGTTATCCTGTAAAAGGTTTTTATTAACTTATCTTTTTTTTACTAGGGAAACTTTAGTGGGCATAATTTTGTTAGGATCTTCTGCATGTAAAAGAGAATTGCAGTGGTTGAAGATACTTTGCCACAATTTAATGATGTTGCAGTTTTTGGAAAACTCCTTAAATATAATATGTATCTTCAGTTATTTTTGGATGCATCCAGGGGTGTGGGCTTTGGTATTTATTTTGCATGTTCCTGGTGTGCTGAACATTAGCTGTCATTATGTTTTGAGTGAGTCTGGATACAATCAAAAAATTGTATCCATTTTCAGTAACGTTTTTTATGTTGTGGTTGACTGGTGGATGGTAATTATATTGGATATTGTAATAGTGTTTGCAATTAATAGGCAGCCTGTGCATTGTCCATAGGCATTTGAGGTTTTGTGCATGATAATTTTGTTTTGATTACATTTAAAATGATATTTAAAATCATTTAACCAGCCAGAAATGGTTCCTGGTCAGTTATATGGCACTTAATAGGCTATCCTGCAATATTCAGCGGGAAATAGTGGGTTATCCCCTGATGAATATTGCCAGTTAGTGGTTAGTGGATAGCTGGTTGTATCATGTGATATAACTGGCTATTTGCTGATATTCAGTGCATCACCGGTTAAGTTTGGCGGCCAAATTAGGCTGCCAAAATAGCTGAAATAGATTAAAAGCACATCTCTTTGATTTAGTGTTTGCGGGTTAGAATGTAATCTCTGAAATTGAAGGATGGATAATGTGTTTCTAGATTTATGCCTGTATGTCTCACTTGTTTTCATTTTGAGTATATGGTTATAACTCACTGAAATCATTTCCTGAATGAGTGGCATTTTAATGAGACTATTTTAGAAGCATCTCTATGTGTAAATACCTACATTTACAGGTAGAGATTACATATACACAAGTTGCTATTTCCACATGGAGATCCCTGTCAGGTTTTACACCAGCTCAGAAAAAAGTGCCCTTTTTGGCCTCCACTGGAGGATTAAAAGAGGTTTGGAATTGTTCTTTCTAGGCCTTCTGTTAACAGTTTTATATTTCCTGTATTTTTTAAAACCTTCTTGTTATCAAGTAATTAAACCTAAACCTAAATCCTAGGTCGATTATCACTACTTTTTAAAAAGTGTTTTAATTGAGAGGATTGTGGCACAACACATACACATAAAACATGACTTAATTGAATGAATTTACACATTTAGGTTTATTAAATAAGACTACCATATTTGGATCTGCTGTCACATGGAAACTCTGAGATCAACATTCAGCCCATGGTGGTGAGCAGCTTGTAAGCCACTTCCAGACACTGGCTGACCTAGAGGGGCATAATCAAACGGAAACGCCTATCTCCATGGGCGTTTATCTCCGAGAACGGGTCCGTGAAGGGGCGGACTGAAGCGTATTTTCGAAAAACATGGACATTTATTTTTTTTGAGCTGGGCGTTTTTGTTTTTCAGCGATAATGGAAACCGAAAGCGCCCAGCTCAAAAACGAATAACTCCAAGACATTTATTCGTGGGAGGGGCCAGGATTCGTAGTGCACTGGTCCCCCTCACATGCCAGGACACCAACCGGGCACCCTAGGGGGCACTTTTAAAAAAAAAAAAGGTAAAACAGCTCCCAGGTGCATAGCACCCTTCCCTTGGGTGTTGAGCCCCCCAAATCCCCCTCAAAACCCACTGCCCACAAGTCTACACCATTACTATAGCCCTAAGGGGTGAAGGGGGGCACCTACATGTGGGTACAGTGGGTTTGGGGGGCGGTTTGGAGGGCTCTCATTTACCAGCACAAGTGTAACAGGTGGGGGGGATGGGCCTGGGTCCACCTGCCTGAAGTCCACTGCACCCCCTAATAACTGCTCCAGTGACCTGCATACTGCTGCCAGGGAGGTGGGTATGACATTTGAGGGTGAAAATAAAAAGTTGTGAAATGGCATATTTTGTGGTGGGAGGGGGTTTGTGACCACTGGGGGAGTCAGGGGAGGTCATCCCCGATTCCCTCCAGTGGTCATCTGGTCATTTAGGGCACTATTTTGGGGCCTTATTCGTGGAAAAACAGGGTCCAGGAAAAGTGCCCTAAATTCTCGCTAAAAACGCATATTTTTTTTTCCATTATCGGCGAAAGGCGCCCATCTCTGATCGCCCGATAACCACGCCCCAGTTCCGCCTTCACCACACCTTCAACATGCCCCCATCAACTTTGTCCGCATCCGCGACGGAGTGCAGTTGAAAACTTCCAAATTTGGCTTTCGATTATACCGCTTTATTCGTTTTTGTGAGATAAACGTCTATCTCCCGATTTGGGTCACAATATTGGCGTTTTTCTATTTCGATTATAAGCAGGCTAATGTCACATATTTAATACCCAGGCTTCCATGGATGTTAACTGGGTACAAGCTAATATTGAGACTGCTGCCTGGTTAACTCACCACATAAAGAGGACCTTTTACTAAGCTGCGGTAAAAAAGTGGCATGTGCTAATTTAGACGTGTGAAATTAGCAAGGACTGGACCATTTATTACTGTGGCAGAAAAAAAGGCCTTTTTAATGGGGCAGTAAATGGTCATGGCTAATATTAAACATAGCATGCGGCTATTTCCTGCCTGAACCATTAGTGCCACCTATTAACTTGTGTAGTAATCAGGAAGCATGCAGCAATGCGACTATGCTGCTGATTACCACGAGGAACGCATCTGTGATAGAAAATAGAAAGTTATTTTCTACTGTAGGAAATAGCACGCCAACTTTGGAATAAAATGGGCCCTGTTGCAGATAACTCAAGGTAAGCTTTAGTAAAAGACCCCCTTACTTAGCTGGTTAGCAGACTGAATATTTCCGATAACCAGCTAAGTTGCCATGCTGCCCCAATTCCACCTCTTGCCAACCCATAACCTAGCTGGTTAGGGAAGGGATGGTTAGTAGTGATATTCAGTGGCACTAACTGGTTAAGTACCGCTAAATATCAGCAGCCAGCTTATTCAGCGGGGTTTAACCAGGCAGGAGCCTCTTCTCATTTAAACCCTTTTGAATATCAACCCCTGTCAGGTTTGTGCTCTACATTTTTTCGCCGTGTATATTTGTGAAATGGTTAGTCACACTGCATGTACAGGCAAATACACATATACTCCTGGATGTAGCTTACAAAATGTTCCATGACCAACAGAGCCTTTGCAATATACCACTGGAACTGAGTACTTCTTGAGCCAGGTATTTCAATTCTCATCTCAGCATTTTTTGTGAAATGAGCCTTCTATCATTTTTCAATAAATAAGTAGGCAAATAAAATAAATATTTTTTAATTGAAACATTAATTCCAAGTAATAATAATAATAATAAGAAGAAATCAGAGTCGCTCAATACATGACGTCCAAAAAGGTGAAGCAGCAACAAAAAGATCAAATTCTTGGGAAGAGATGAAAGATACAAAAATATCATTATCAAAACAAAGCCAAGGAAAGAAAATCCCCTCCTTTCTTAGGCCCACAATACTACTAACTCAGCCATTCATTGCACAATAACAAAGAGATTCCTACATCACTTACCCTAAAGAAATCGCTCTAAAAGCCTGGAATCGGAGAAGGTAAAATCTTTCCTCTGATACGACATAAAAAAACAAAATGAGTCCTTTAAGACAAAGGTAACACCAGTAGAAAGCACATGTACCTTCAATACAATAAGCTCTTTCAAATATATTGGGTAACATATGTCACATTGGGAAAGATCTGGATTAGATGACCATGGCACAATGAATCTTTATAATTAAAATATGATTTTAGCACCAGCCATTTATCTTTCTCAGAAGAGAATACCACCAACAGGGTGGCCACATTGTTATTGTATCTTGCAATTCCTGTATAAAACTGATCAAATCCTGATCATTCCCTGGAAGGTCCCACTTCAACCACCCCCTCAGTAGTTCACTCACCCCAAGGAGATGCTGATGCATTTAAACAGTGATTAAGCAATATATCATCTTCATTATAAAGCAACAAAATCTCATTAAAATATTTTCTAAGCAATAATTCTGGTGAAAGGAGGTAAGTCTCAGGAAAATTAAGAAATGTAAGGTTATTAATTTTAAATGGATCCTACAAGGATAGTGAAGGCTAAAATTGTCCTTAATATCATATACTGTTATAGCCTATAAAAAATACACCTGGGGGTTTATCCCGAATAATCTATTTTCAAGTGCATTAGTTTGTAGGCCATGCCATAAAACTTCATCACCATCTCATCTGTGAAATCACACAACTGGTTGATAGCTCCTTTCAATATTTCTTCCACAAATCTGACAACGAAATTTTATGCATAGAGGGCAAGTACTGTTGTCCATTCTGCATAATCTGATATTCTTGATTGCAACTTGCAAAAACTCATGAAGAAAGAAAAGAATTAAAAGAAAACAATGGTTGCTAAACGGTACCAGTTTGCTCGTATTTTAGTGTGCAGTACCGGTTGGTGCAGACTCATGCTAAGAGCCACCACACATTAAAACCAGCCAGCTCAGTAAAAATTGTCATGCTGTTTAGCATAGTTAGGGTCAGAATCTGAGCAGAGATGGGGCATGGCCAGCCTTGACAACTAGCACATGGGACATTATTGCATGCTAATTTGTCAGGCCTGCCAATAGCATGGGTGCCTTTAATGTCATCTATGCAGGTGGTGTTAAGGGAGTCCCACACCATTGACAAACTGGTATGGTAGCAGCTAGTCAAACCTAAATAGAAAAATAATATTGCATTCCAGGTGTGAAACCTCCCTCCCAAATAAGTGTATAGAGTATAAAAAAAATTAAAAAGTTGCCCTTCATGGGGGCTTACCTGGACTTCGGAGGTGGTCTGGGAGTCTTTGGCCATTTTTCTTAGTTATTTTCATTTGTGGATAGTGTTTGGGGGTTGCTTGAGCTGGCTCCATTGTTGTTTGGACCAAGTTCGGGTCTGGAGAAGGTCTGGGGTGGTGAGGCACTGAAAACGCAGCTGATGCAACAGAAAGCACCACCGTGAATGAAGGAAATGAGGATGGTTGGCGGGAAAACTCCCGGCTCAAGGCCTGGTCCAGAGCTGGGAGTGTTCTGCAGTGGCGTAGGAAGGGGGGGTGGTGGGGCGGTCCGCCACTGGTGCACGCCGCTAGGGGGGTGTTGGCGCCGCTGGTTTCCTGCTCTCTCTGCCCCAGAACAGGTTACTTCCTGTTCCGGGGCAGAGAGAGCAGGGAACCCACGGAGCCAATGCAGCTCCCAGCGACGACGTGCACTCGGCGGGGGGGAGGGCCAGTGGTAATAATGCACTCCGGCAGGGGGGGGTGCGTGCCAAGGGGGGGTGCGCAGCGGCGACCCGCCCCGGGTGTCAGCCGCCCTCGCTACGCCACTGGTGTTCTGGGCATGTGTGAAATTTTGCACATTATCAGAATGGCTCTGGAGCTTGTGGTAGGTCATATTCAAAGCCGGGGCATGGAGTTTTGGGCTGCCTGGCTGGAGAACCACACCATTTGTGATTTTATACCATTGGCAAATAGGGGTCGCTGGGGTCCACTGGGACCCTGAAGAAGGATATGGACCACCAGATGGACATTAGAGGATTAAGATAGGAGGCCTTTGGGCCCTAGTTTAATTTTATTTTATTTTATTTCACCTATTTTTGGAGAGTTATTTTTTGGGCCTACTGAGTTGATTTTATTTATTTTTTATGGTCAGGGGTTCTTGGGGTCCTCTTTAAGTGGGCTCTGGTATTTAAAATTTTCCAAAAATATTTTAAAGGGTCATGTTGGTCAGTATTAGTGCTAAATGCCTAACGCCGCATCTGATATGAATTTTTAAAAATCCGTCAGTGGCATCTGTAAGCGTAAATTTATTCTGACCTATGTTGAAAGTTTGGCGAAGTTTTGTTAAGGTTGATATTGAGTAAAATTGTGTAATTTGGTAATCAAAAGTGTATTTTACATTTAAAAACATAGGGTGGATTGTGCTTGGTGTGACATGGATGGTGGAACGACTTTTATTTAAATTCTGTGTAACTCACGTTTAATGGAGAAAAACATTTTTCCCATTAAAATCAATGGGGAAAAATGGTTTCAAAATGGAGATTCCCGTTGCATTCCAAACAGTAAAAAAAATTATACATCCCATATACATGTGCCTGATTGGCTGAAGAGGGTCAGGTGACCCATGCTGAAGCCCAGTTGCCTGGGAAACAACAGTTTCAGCTGTGAGCAGAGGAGCCCTGGAGACTGAAGAGTGTGGATGTGTATTTGCACTTCTGAGAGACAGGGCAGACAAAGTAGTACAAAAATGTTGGAATTAACCTGTTTAAAAACAAGAGTGATGTTGTTCTGCCTGGTGAAAAACATAACTGTTTGAAAAAAAATTGTAAGCTGTACTTTGTTTAATAGACCTTTTTTGTATTATAGCTGAACTAAGCATGCTGTTTAAAGAAAAGCAGTCTACGGATGAAAGCAGTTTGAATTAATCTGTGTTTAAGTGTGCTAAGCAGCATCTATCACAGATAAAATTTACACAGAAATTGAACTTGTGCAGTGTGAAGAATGACAGTTGCATGTGTGCAAGGGAACTGTGTAGACCACAATTCAAAAGAGTGACAGAGAGCTGAGTAAGCCAGGGCTGGAAAAGGCCAGGGCTAGAGTGCAAGAATGACCTGTTATTCTGACTGACTGTGTGCAACACTGCTTGAATGAGTTGAGTCATCCACAACACAGGCTCCTATAGCATAGGGGCCACAGTAAAGAGTAGGAAGCCTTTGTAGGGACATTAATTATTTCTTTTGTCTGTGATTAGAGAAGGTGCCCACAGTGATATAATTCCAGTTTCTTTAATTTTGATATAGGGAAAGAAGGGTTTTGCTTACCATTTGTTGTAGTTAAAATACAGGTATCAGCATAGGCACCCGGTATAAGAGGCTTGGAGAGGCTAAGCCTCCCCCCTGCTGCAGCAGAATGGATCAGCTGTGGAGTCCAGCTGCTCTGATGGGATTAAATTGTTGATTTACCTCCATCCTCACAGCAGGAGCTGCAGTGAAAGCCCTCTAGCAGTTGTAGAAATTGGTTTATGGTTTGTTTACCTTACTGCTGGGAAAGCATGGGGGGGGGGGGGGGGGTTGGCTGGAGGTGTCCTGGGTTGCCAGGGAGATATTTAACCAGGATGACTTCCTGACCTGCACTGAGGACAGATAGCAGCAGAACGGATACTGGGCCAGCATGATCAGAAAAAGTCACCAGACAACAAAGGTAGAAAAGATCATTTTATTTTCATTATAGTGTTTGGAATATGTCCACTTTGAGAATCAGGTGCTCAACATTAAAAGTTTATATTTATTTACTTATTTATGGCATTTTGTCCCACATTAAACATGAATTAGGGTGTTTTGTGGCTCTACATGAGAATTGTGATGATATGATCCCTTGTTTCATATTGTTGACAGTCTGCATTTTCCGTATGGGTGGTATATTGGTGTATTAGGTCTGCCCAGTGTAATATTTATGATACAGTAAGGTTCTGAGTGTGTTTTTGGACAAAGTTGTGCATAGTGTTTTGCAGTTGAGCGACTGTGGTTAGAATATGCTTTGAGCAACCACTTTATTCTTTGACGTGATACATATCTAATATCTAAATTTAATAAAAGGTATTAATTGTGACTTTTATTTTTATTTATTTATTTTTTCTGTGTGTTATCAGACAATTATAGATTTAAACTCCACCCCTGGCCCCACCCCTAACCCCACCCCCTTTAGCCTCCCCAAACAGTTGGGCCACCGACCGCCTATGGATATCAGAACAGTTCCTGGCTTTCTGAGGGAAACAACGCTGCAGTCACAAGTGCACCAATGCCAAGAAAGACCAAAGTCCCCTTGAAGAAAGGCTTCCAGATAAGTTACTTTGCTAGAGGTAAGGAAAAGGTTAAGGCATTTACCTGAGGAGTGTCTGCAACTCTAAAAAGCATTTTGTTCATTAGAACCTGAAAAATATATTTAAACATAATGAATCAGTTCTTTTAAAAAAGAAAATTTGAGGAATAGAAATGTTCAATTTTAAGAAAAAGGGGTGATTTAACACAGAAATACTTATCTGATAATTGTCTTTGGTCACGGTTGACACTATAAAAGTTCCAAGAATTTAGCAGACTATTATACACAGTCTGAAGAAACACTGATAAGCTAGGAGAAACTATTGAAAAGATAATTGTCTAAGTTAAAATTTTTGACTAATTAAAAATTGGTTGATGCAATTCATTATAGCACTTTAAATAACTGTAGCAGTTGAATTGATTTTTAATGCAGCTGCATAATTTTTAACATCTGTTTTTAACATTTTTAACATTATCATACTTATTAAAATATTTTTGCAATACAATTTTAACATCTGGAAAACTGACTCCATGATTATTATCTAACTCCTTGAAACTATTAAAGGCTCAGGTAGAGCCAGTGGGGGGAGGCGGAGCTGGTGGTTGGGAGGTGTGCCTTGTTCTGGGCAGACTTCTACGGTCTGTGCCCTGAAAATGGCAGAAACAAATCAAGGTCAGGTATACACATAAAGTAGCACATATGAGTTTAAATTGTTGGGCATACTAGATGAATCATGCAGGTCTTTTTCTGCCGTCATCTACTATGTTACTATCAGGCTTATTTTCGAAAGTGATCGCCGGCCATTTCCCATATAAATCGGGAGATGGCCGGCGATCTCTCAAAAGCG